>NW_028258381.1:36101816-36418261 GCF_053883595.1 Heterocephalus glaber | reverse complement strand
CATACTTCATTAAAACAGTCATGATCTCTCACCATGCACTAAACTAAAATCGAAATGGATTAAAGATCTAAATATTAAAATAGAAACTCTGAACCAGTTGGAACAGAGGCTAGGAAGAACTCTTGAAGATGTTGGTGTAGGAAAAGATTTTATGAACAAAACCTCGGTTGCCTGTGAACTAGCACAAACAATCAACAAGTGGGATCTCTTCTTACTAAAAAGCTTCTGCACAGCAGGAGAAACCAACCACAGTGTGAAGAGACAACCCACAATCTGGGAAAAAATCTTCATCTGCTGTTCCTCAGACAAAGGTCTGCTATCTCGAATCTATAAAGAACTTTAAAAAATCAAACCTCCCAAAATTAAAGACCCAATCCAAAAACGGGCATCTGAAATGATCAGACATTTCTCAGACAAAGAAGTAGAAATAGCAAATAAGCATATGAAAAAATGTTCAACATCACTGGTCATTCAAGGGATGCAAATGAAAACAAAGCTGAGATTCCTCCACACCCAGAAAGAATGGCTGCTATCATGAAATCAACCAATAACAAATGCTGGCTGGGCTGTGGGGAAAGAGGAACCCTGCTCCACTGCTGGTGGGAGTGTAGACTGGTGCAAGCACTGTGGAAATCAGTGTGGGGATACCTCAAAGAACTAGGACTGGAAGTCCCATTTAACCCAGCTATTCCCCTGCTAGGTATCTTCCCCAAAGAATCAAAAGAATCATACCACAGTGCTATATGTGCACTCATGTTCATAGCAACATAATTTGTAATAGTTAAAACTTGGAAGCAGCCCAAATGCCCATCAACTGGAGACTGGATAAAGAAAATGTGTTTTTAAAAAAAATAAAATGGAGTACTACTCAGCCATAAAAAATGAGAAGTTAGAGACATTTATAGCTAAATGGATGCACATTGAGGCAATACTCTTAAGTGAAATAAATAGGACACACATGCATAAATACCGAATAGTTTCTCTAGTGTGAGAAACTGAAAGTATAAATAAGGACTAAAATAGATAATGTGAAATAGGAAGAAAAGGGGCAAAGGAGAAAGGGAAGTGGGAGGGGTAGGGGAAAGGAAAGAAGGAATTGGAATATGAGAAAATGAAAAAAATGGAAACAAAGTCTTTGTAAATAGGGAGGGATGGAGGAGTTGAAGGGAGGGCAGGGGAATGGGGAAAAAATAAGAACCAAGAGAGATTATGTAAAGGTGCAAATTTCCAATCATGAATGTCATTACATTGTATAGCTAAAATGTACCAATAAAATTAATTTTTTAAAAAGTCATGAGAAAGGACTTCCAGAACTGCTTTAGAAAATGGCAAAATGATGGGAGAAGTGTGTTAGAAGCAAAGGGGAGCATCTTTAGGGGGTTTAATGGCAGTGTGTCTTTTACTGTAATACATATTTAAACATTCACTATGTATTTATTCAAGTTTATCCTTGGTTTGTTTTCAGGTGTAGCTATTTCATCCCTGGTTTGGCTTCAGATAAAACCAGTTCAGACTGGCAGAAAAAATAGGAAATGGGGCTTGGGAGAGTTAGGATAGATATTTTTATTCAGGTGTTTCCTTATTGGTCTTCATTGGAAATCTCATGGTGGTTTAATTACTGGAAAACTCGAATAGAAATAATAACCCCTTTTTGATTTAAAACTGAATTCATAGTTAAGGGGAAAACAAGCAACATACCAAGCTCAGGTTTATGCTTTGCTGTGCTAATGTACAATGGAGATGCTGTGTACATGGGAAATATTGGTTATTTTATGAGTGGTGTGCATAGGGTAGAGAGAGCTGTGTTTCTTACGTTCCACAGAACAGCTTAATAAATTTTAAAGTATAATGAGAAAATGTTTAAATTACAAACATCAAGTTTAATGATGGCTTTTTTTCTGACCTGTGTGGCTCAGCAGTAACGGGTGCCTGAGAAAGACCCAAACTAGTTAGTGGATAAACCAGCCACCCCTACCCCAGCACTGCCTGAGAACATTTACGGACGGGGAAGCTGTCTAGAATGTACCACAGGCCCAGTGCTACTCTGAGACCTGTGAGATGTGCAGTTAAAGGCTGGACTTGGACACTCGTGACCTCAAGGCTGCAGGACCGTGGCTGGGATACACTACACTGTAGGGTCTGCAGCTGTCACCAGCAAATCCCAGTAACAACTTTTTTATTAGTAATTTCTCTTTAGAATTTATATGCTTTCATTGCATTTCTATTTTATATCCCTGCTGATGTGTTATTTACCATTTCCATGGGATTTTCTTTAGTGTTTTCACCACATTTCCTTTTAAGTGCTTCCCCCAAACCCCCATTATCCAGCAGAAGACAGAATGACAATATAACCTTATGCTGTCAATAAATGAGGCGACGTTTGTCTAGGAATACATATGGGTATTTTTTGCTAGTAACTCCAAATGGCTATTGGGAAAACTTTCACACTGAATCATATTTGCCAGGGCTTTTCCTGTTTATATGCTTTGCTGCATTTCCATTACCAGCTTCTGGTTGTTAAAAAATTGTTGACCAGATTTTCTCTATTAAATAATACACTGTCTAAAAATGTGCACACATGCTGCCCCATTTAAGAGGCAATGCCATTAGTTGTTTTGGTACCACAGGGACTCAATCGAATTATGTTTAGAAAACACAGTGGCACCGAGAGTGATGGAGTTGGGCTTTGTTTCTTTTTTTTTTTTTTTTTTTGGTACCGGGGATTGAATTCGGGTCCTTGCGCTTGCACAGCAGGTGGTGAAACCACTGAGCTAAATCCCCCGCCCTGGGCTTTGTTCCTTTTTAGGAAGAGGGGGCTTGAGCCGTGTTTGGGTTTGGGTGTATTTCAAGCCTGCCATTCCCAGGCCTCACACCAGGACTCCTGGCATGAGTGCCCAGCCAAGCGTCAACTGATGTGCATTTTCCTCTCTTCCCTTCTCCTGCCTTAATTCCAGTGAACTGCCCCACCCACCCCAGAACCTCCTGGCCGGCCTGAGCCCCTCACACAGCCACGCCGTGGTGCTCTCCTGGGTCCGGCCCTTCGATGGGAACAGCCCTGTTCTTCACTACATTGTGGAGCTGTCTGAAAACAGTGAGTAGCAGAACAGAACTGTTGCTTCCAACAGTTGTGAGATTTTCTCATGAGCTTGTGATGTCCTAAGCTTTACTACTGGTCCAGACCTACAACCACCAGAGAAATGTCATGGTGTTTTATGGGCTGCTCACACTTTAGGAAAGGGGAAGGCGGCGTGTGCTGGGAGGAGAACAAGAAGCATTGTTAGAGGGCTCCTGTGGAGGCCTGGGAGTGAGAATGACAGTGTGGTCCTCCCCAGAGTGCACTTGGAAAGGGCTGAGGGTGCCTCTCCCCAGGGCTACCTTGAGAGTTTGCAGCAACAACAGTGCACATCTTTGGGATTTTTCTCTGGTGTGGGCATGGTGCCAAATACTGTTCAGACCTCCCTGCCTCAACCTCCAGTCAGCCCCCTTTTTTAGAAAGCTCCCTTCCTGGGTTACCCAGCAGTTTGGCTTTTCTCTTGCCTGCCTCTGGCCCTCTGCCTGCCCATGGCATGGTCCATGAGTTCGCCTGCTGGCTCCTCCTGCTCTCCCAGCTTGTCCTCCTGAGGAAATCCCCACCCCCGTGTTCTGTGATGTGAAGGCCACCTTCCCCTTGGTGATCCATGTGCTTCTCTTTGACTCAGACCTCCAGGTATGGAGTCCTGTGATAGGACATTCTTTCCCACTGGTCACAGACTCATTACAAACTTATGGCTTCAAATTGCATCACGTGGCTTTTAACCCTGACTTGGTCCTCCTCACTCCACCATGGCCATTCTATCCTATTACCAGCATCCTTCATTTCCGTATTACTCAAGTTGGAGCCTGGAGCTCTTTCCCCTCTGCCCACCCAGCACCTGGCTGTGGTGATAGTCCTGCCCTTTGTGTTCTAGATCAGCTGAAATCTGCTCCCTTTGCTCTCCAGACCATTATCTCGTACCAGAGGGGAGGAGGTGGCATTATTTATTAAAATAAGGTGAAGTTTTAGGGAGAATGTCATGGCTGTGTGGCTTGTGAATGTGGCAGGTGCAGAGCCATTGTTGTCAGAATTCTAACAGATATCCACTGGGAAGACAGCCCCACTGAGCATCTGTTTCCCTGAGATCGAGAACTGTGTTCTATTCACCTTTGGGTCCCTGGTTCCTACCACTTAGTAGGTACTCAACAAATGAACTAACAATAATCTCTCTGATACAGCCCTAGACCATCTTTCAAGAGGGAATATTCTACCTCCCCCAGTTTATATCAAATAAGATATTACTTCAAAATGCCATCCCACCCATTTTTTCAACTGATTGCATGACTCATTCTTCTAAGAAGTCAGACATTTTTGCATAAGTGAGAGAAAGATTTATGTGTGATCGTTCACCCACCCACCCATTCATCTGTCCACACACCCATTTATTCACCTACTCACCCACCTACACACTCATACAGCCACCCACCCATTCATCCATTCACCGTCTATCCATCAGTAAGTGTTGGTCACTTGATCTATGCTGGCATAATGCTGGCATTCTGTTGGGTGCTGTTCTGCAGAGATTAAATGATCAGCCTCAACTGTGAAAGGCAAGGAGATAGATCCATCAGGGTCTGTGTCACTATTTCTTTGTGTTTGTGCTACTGGAGATGGACCTCAGGCAAATGCTACAGAAGTGCTCCACCACTGAGCTGCATCCCCAGCCCAGGTGTCACTGCTCTTTGACTGGTGCTTGCTACATGCTGGATAACCCTGTAGGTGTTCAGTTTGCTTCATTTCATTGAGAAAGGAACAGTGACTTCACTGGCCCTCAGTAGCCTCTGACTCTCCTGTTTTGCCTTCAGAGCCTCTAATGCAGGCATCATTATCCAAAGAGCTGAGTGTGGAAGAGGTGGTTGGCTCTTGGCTGTCCCTGACATCAATAGTGTAAGTCTGTACATGGTTCTACCAATTGGTGCACTGTGTGCCTTCCTGCCATGGAAAATAGAAGGCCTGATCCATCATCTGAGCCAATGATCAGGTTTTTTATTTTTATTAGGAACGAGTGCCCTTAAGAAAGCAGCTGAACATGCTGTTTAATTATAGCCAGCAAGAACAGCTTAGCAGCAAGTACACCAAAATGGAAATTGCATTTGGCCTACACTCAGCTCTGTGCAAGTGGACAGTGCTAAATAACCTCATCCAGCAGTCTGTCCACCCAGCTACTTAAGGAGCCTCTGTGGCCAGCTCCTTCTGCAGGCAGAAGGGGATGCTGTCCTCCTGGAAACTATTGGTACTGCAGGAACCAAAAGGTCACAGTTTAGTGGCTGAGCCAGGTGCTCCTAACACCTGTTGTCATAGCATTCCTATCACCACAGAAGAAGGGGCCTCTTGGGCTGGGGATTTAGCTCAGTGGTTCTGCCACCTGCTGCACAAGCACAAGGACCCAAGTTCAATCCCCGGTACCAAAAAAAAAAAAAGAAAAGAAAAAAGGGCCTCTTTGGACCTTTACAGAGCAGAATTGTGGAGCTTCATTTGAGCATTTGTCCATGCTCTTGACTAGAGTAGAAACCCTGCATGCAGGTATTTGACTCTCTCTCTCTGTAGATGTCCTGTGGTTTGCTCTCTGAAGTTTGATAGTTATCTTGTCCCAGGTGCCTCTTAGTGAACTGAAGGCACAGAGAGGGACTACAGTAACCTGGGACCCCATTCAAGGTACCTGCTGGGTGGGCTGAGAAGCACAGAGGGAGGGGGCAGGTAGCAGGTAAGGGGGTTCTGGGGGATTCACTGAGATAATCAGGGACTCTTCATGGCTTGATAGCAAGGACCCTAGAAAGAGTATGAAAATTCTGTTGAATTATGACAGCATTTGTCCCACTCTCTAAAATGTTTGTTGGTTATGGTCAAGAATGATCTTTCTTTGTAATTATGATAGTCACAAAGAGGGGAACTGTCAGGAAAAAATTGTGAAAGACTTTGAAGTAAACCTGTTATGGCTTGTATCTAAATGTCCCCCCAAAGCTTCATGTACTCGTAGATGGACAGTTTCAAAAGTGGCTGGATTAGTATGTGATATGGGGTTAAGGTTGTGATGCTAGGGTTAAGGGGGTGGATAGAGAAGCCCTATCCTGGGTGTGGTTGGCACCACCCAAAAGGCTGATAGCCTGGATGGGATAAAAGGGAGAGGCAGGCTCGCTGGTGCTGCTTCTGCTTGCTGCTTGCTGTGGCTTGCTGCCTCCTGCCTGCCTTGCCATGAACTCTTTCTCCTCTGCAATGCCTCTCTACCATGGCCACCCGGTCTTGGAGCCAGCCAACTGTGCACTAAAATCTCTACAAGCTGTGAGCTAAATAAACCTTTCCTCCTTTAACTTGTGGGTATCAGGTATTTGTCTCCACAATGAAAAAAATAACTAGGGCAGAACCCTAAACAGAGTATTGGGTATCTTATCTAGTATCCATCAGATTATCTGATTTCTTAGGCCCTGCACTTTTCATTGTCTATGGACCATCTTAGAACTCTGCAAAGTGAAAAAAACTTAACAGTAACACAAGTGATTCTTGTCCAAGAAATGGAAATAGATGCAAATGAATTTTACCCTGTAGAATATAAAAATGTAATTGGTTGCTGCTCCATAGATGTTGACCAGTGTGCATCTGTTTGTGAATTCTTTTAGCATCATCAACATATATACATTTTTTATTTCGCCTTTGATACAGTTGTGACATCTTATTGGTTTCCTCATAAATTACTGAGCTAATTGAAATTGTTGATACACATTCACTTTGTATTTGTATAAGAGCAATGATTTTTCTTTTAATAAATGTATCCTTAAGCATGAATCCACTGGCCTCTCACATTGTTAGAAATGCAAATACTGATATACAAATACTCATCCAATGCAACAGTTGCCACTGGTTTCCATGGTAACCCTGATATTTGGGAGAGGTGTCTTAGTTCTTAAACTGAGCCTCTGCCAGTTTTCCATGGGCTGGACTAAGGCATCTTACTACTGTACTGGAATAGGATAATGGTGGTCTTTTTACCAGTTGGTAAGAAAAATTAAATCATTTTTTAGACCTCAGTGCCAGCTGACACATGTCTCTTGGTCAGTACTTGTAGGTAACAAGCTTTGTTATATTAAAAATTCAAAGTACCTCATTCTCTTATTAGTTTTTTAGTAGATGAGTATTCATAGTGTGATTTTATATTAATACAAAATAAGTTTGGCCTTATTAAAGTTATATATGTTCATTAACAAATATTTATAAGTGGCTCAAAGCATAAGGAATAAAGATCATCCCAGGCTGGGGATTTAGCTCAGTGGCACTGCACCTGCTTCGAAAGTGCAATGTCCTGAGTTCAATCCCCGGTACCACAAAAAAAAAAATCATCCCTACAATCCTTCATAACCCTTTTGGACCATAATCCTTCCAATCCTTTTGGACCTCTGCCCTTAGCCTTTCTCCACCTTCCTCCTGTCCTTGGCTCATCACCTAGCCCCTCTTTGCCCTCTGCCTTCAAGTTCTCCCTATCCTAACTACTTCTCCTTCAAAACAGTGGGCTCTGTGAATCATCTCAGCCTCCAAGCCTCTCACTGCAAAATGGTTCCTCTTTGAAATTAGAGATGGAAATTCACCCTTGTTTCCTTTGCTGTTCTCTTTCCTCACAAATATATTAATGAGTTCTGTTGGTTTTACTTGAAAATTTTTATCTAGCCCATTGTCCTTCTTGGATCATCCCAATCCATTGCATTTCCCTGTAGATGTGTGCTCCACAAGGACTCCTTCACTATGCTTTCAGGGGTAATAACACAAAGTACATACCTGGCACAGTAACTCCCTGCCTGAACTCTTCAGAGCTCTGCAGAGACAGCCCCAGGGGCACCTGGCAGTAAGGCTGGTGTTCCCCCATCATCGCTCCTGGTTCCCCCCAAAGGGTGCCTTGCATCCATCACAACCAGAAGCTAGTCACTGACCCATCTACCTACCAGATTGGTAGCTTAATTCCGTCCTGTATAGAACTCCTCATTGCTTGAAGAGTGGAGTCCAGGCTTGTTAGCATAGTAGAGAGCACCATCCCTCATCTGACTGCTGCCTGCCTCTAAGGTTTATTGCAGTCACTCATCACTTTGCTTGTTGTGTCCCAGCAGTGAGGCATTGTCCATAGTTCCCCACTCACAGCAGGTATTTAGTACTCAAAGTGTCTGCAAATTCTGTCCTCCTTCCTGCCCTCTGCCTTTGCCTGCTTGACTCCCACTTAGCATCTGCCCTTAGGTATTGCCCTGGTCTTGGGCACTGTCCTGTTTTATCTCCAAGGTAGTCAATCCTATCTCACCCAAAAGTGCAGGAGACAAGCCCCATCTCTTTGGGGCACTGTGCCTAGCTCCACCTCGAGGAGGCACAAAACCCATCCACTCCTCTAGGAGATGCTGTCCTGTGTCCTCCGAGAGGCACTGAGCTTGGTGCTGGAGTGATGGTGAACCTTTTAGAGCTTTCAATGATACAAAGTCCTCTGTGGCCTGCGTCCCATAGGTTCAACACCACTGCATGGAGTCTGGACAATCTAAGCCCTTGGGGCACCGCCAAAGGCAGGACAGAAACCCTAATGAGATTATATAGAAGGAAATTATTTTAATACTTTCCCTACCTTAAATTTGCAAAGATAGGGCCAGGGATTTAGATCAGTGGTTCTGCTGCCTGTCTCGAAAGTGCAAGGTCCTGAGTTCTATCCCCGGTACAAAAAAAAAAAAAAAAAAAAAAAAAATTTGCAAAGATAATCTTCCATTGAGAAAGCTTTTGGTTCTAAGATTCCAATATTCTAATAGTTGTTTAAGTTTGTATTTCTGTGATTATGAGCACTGTTGCACACATTCTCCCAAGTTGCTTGGCTATTTGCACTTTCTCTGCTGTGATCTATCAATTTCCTTTCCCTTATTTTTCTATCCAGGCCTTAGGGTTTTTCCTGTCCATTTGTGACAAGTATTTTTTCAATTTGCTTTTTTACCCTTAATTTTTGTACATTACTTTTTTGATGTAGAGAAGTGTTTGATTCTTGTGTCATTAAATCTAATATTTCCCTTTACAGTTTCTTTTGTGTTTGGATATTGTAACCCTATCAAACATAAAATAAATAGCATAAATTTTCACCTTTTAAAAAAGTTTAATTTTTAGTATATTTAAATTTAATTCATCAGATCTTAGATGTTATATGTATTATAACATACGATTATTTTCTTCTATATGATCCATTTTCCCAGCATGATAAACCAAACAATCCATTTATTTATGATGTTTCCTTTTTTATATATCAAGGGAACCTGTTGATTAAAAAGTGGGGTTTATTTATTTCCACTGAGTCATCATCTGATTTTCTACTACTAGTTTTACAGAATTTTAATTGTCTTAGTTCCGAAATATGTTTTAATAATAGATAAAGCAAGTTCCATCATCTTTTCAGAATTTATTATTTCTTGACACTGTTCATTTTTTCAGGAAAAAAATTGGAAGCATTTTGTGAAGTTTCAGAAATAGTCCCACTGAGAGCTGGGTGTAGTGGCACCTACTTGTAACCCTAGCAGTCACACTCGGGAGGCTGTGGCAGGAGGAATGGCATGAGTTTGAGGCCAGCCTGGGCTACATAGTGAGTTCAAGGCCAGCCTGAACTACATGGTGAGACTCTGCCTCAAAAAAAGTCCCACTGAGTTTTTAATTAAAGTAAACCTGTGATAAGTTTTAACAGAACTAACTTCCTAGTAATTCTGTCTTTCCATCCAGAAGAAAATATGTGTCTCCATTTATATTCAACTCTCTTTGTATTGTTTTGTGAAGTTTGGAAGTTCATACCTAGAGGCTGCATACATTTTTGTTAAAATTGTCCTAAGATTTTGTCTCATTCTATTCTATAAACAGAATTTTACCCGTGTCATCTTCTAACTACTTATTGTTGGGACACAGGAAAACTACTAATGTTTAAGTATTTGTTTTTTACTTAACCACTTTCCATATTCTAATGACTTTTCTGTTGATCCTCTTGGTTTTCGAGGTAGATGATCGTGTCTTCTCTAAATAATGAAAGTTTATTTTTTCTTTTTCTGTTTTTCATATCTTACTGGGTTGTCAGAATAATTTTAAATAATAATTAGTATGCTAGTCTCTCTTGTTGCTTTTCCCCTGATCTCAGTAGAATGCCTGCCAGGATTACATTGTCTTGTACAATATTGATTTTTTTGTTACTTATTGAGGTATAATTTGCATAGAACAAACTACAGCTATCTTAAGTGAGCTTTGGTAAATACATATAGCCATGTCGTCCACACTTCAAACAAGATGCAATTCTTTTTCAACCTTCTAAAACATTCCCCGTGTCCCTACCTAGTCATCCTTCCTACTTCAGAGGCAAGTGCTCCTCTGATTTCTATTACCAAAGGTTGGTTTTACCTGTTTTTCAGATAAGTGAATAAAATATTGATTTGATGATCCTTTTTTTTTTGGTACCAGGGATCGAACTTGGATCCTTGCACTTGCGAGGCAGGCAGCAAAACCACTGAGCTAAATCCCCAGCCCTAAAATGTTGATTTGAAAGCAATTTTTCAGTACAGAATACATTCCTCCTATGCCAAACTCTTAGGAGCTTAAAAATCATGTAGAGAAATTTGTTATTTCTAAGGAAATTATTTTTAAAGTAACTACATATTGCATTTGGAAGTACCTATAATTTACACAGCAGAATTCAATATGCAAATGTTCTTCAGGTCCCCGGCTCAAACGTGAACTTCCTGGGCTTCCCCTCCAGATGAGTGTCAGGAGAAACTGATGCTCTGAGGTACCCCGTCTCCATCCATGGCTCCAGGCTCCCAAGACTCCAACCTGAAATCAGCATGCTTTCTTTAATTCAGATAGAAACACTTCTTCTATCTTCTATCTTCTTCTATCTTCTAGAAATTTGGAATTAATAGATCTTAATGTTTTTTTGTACTGGGGATCAAACTCGGATCCTTGCGCTTGCGAGGCAGGCGGCGGAACCACTGAGCTAAATCCCCGGCCCTATATCTTCACCTTTTTAAAAAATGTGCCAGAAGGAGCATCCAGTATGAAGGCTGTTTCTGCATCTTTTGCATCAATTACTGTCACCTATCTTCCGCTCCACACAGCAGATGTCTCTGCTGGAGAAAGTAGGAACTTCTTGAACTCTGCCCTACAACATGTTTCTTTTTACTTTGGTTTCCAGGAAGCCCAAAGCTTATCTGAGCACCTAACAGAAGTATCTAAGACATCTCAGTTTTTAGAACATGATTTTGGATTTATTTTTATTTATATTATCCAATTTTATATATGTTTTCACTTTAGAAAATCTAAGTCTTTAAAAGTAGGAGATTGCAGCTGGGTATAGTGGCACATCCCTGTAATCCCAGCATTCTGGGAAGCTGAGGCAGGAAGATTTCAAGTTTGAGCCCAGCTTTTTCAACTTAGCAATTTAGCAAGATCCTGTCTTAAAATAACAAATAAATGAATAAAAATTAGGAGATCTGTCTCCCACTCATCTCTTCACCTTTATTTCCTTTCCACCCATTGTCTCCTGGCACGTAACCCAGTGACTTGAGGCAAATTTGCTAATCATGTAGTCACTCCCACAGTATTACTCACAGGAAGCTTCCCAGATACAGTGTATGGCCTATTTGAGAGACAAAGAAGAACACTTCCAAAAGTGAACAACAAATCCAAGAATACAAGAGATGGCCTAAAAAGTTAGTATACAAAGTTTTCAAGGAAGTGGTCCTGAGAACTAGGACCCTAGGAGGGATCAGGAAGGTCATCCTTGAGCTGAATGTAGGAGAGGCAGGACGTGGATGGGTGCCATCTCCACGGGAGACCCAGGCTAGGGAGGCCTGGCCGCAGGACATGTCCAGTGTTCTGGCTTGTATCTAGATGTCCTTCCAAACCTCCATGTGCTCATAGGTAGGGCTTGTAGGATGTGTCTAAATCTAGGGTATATGGATGTGGATGGATTAAGGGTTTATGAATATGGAGTAAAGGTGTGGTAATTGGATTCATCCGCTGATTAGGTTAGCATTGTTGTGGGTGTGGGTGATACCAGTAAATAGGCTTACAGACTGGATGCAATATAAGTAGAAAAAAAGGAAGGCAGGCTTGCTACCTTCCTGCCTGCCCTGCCATGGACTGTTTCTCCTCTGGCACTGTGCCTTGGAGCCAACTGACTATGGACTGAAACCTCTTCAAACTGTGAGTTAAAATAAACTTTTCCTCCTTTAACTCTGGGTGTCAGATATTTTGTCCCAGCAATGAGAAAAAGTGACTAAGACACCCTGGCACATGGGTTTGCAGGAGCAGAAGATTCTTTGGGGCAGGAGAAGCTGGAGGCAAGGCTGAAATGGATTACTTTACCAAAAATAAAATTCTGTGTAATAATGCATTTTAAAGTACAGAGCAATCCATGCTGATTGCAGGTAGAAAAATGTTAGCAGACTTATAAAGGAAAAATTTCTTATCTGCCTCCACCATGAAGATGTGTTGCTGGCAGCTGGGCATGCATCCTTTACCTGAAAGGGAAGCCTGAGAGGAATGCTGAGGGACTAGAGGATGCCGAGCCAGAGTCCTATACAGCAGAGAGCCTCCCAGGGCTACCAAGTAAGGGAATGCACATGGAAACAAGTTTTTAGCAAGATTAACCTGGCAGTGGTGTACAGAACAATGTAAGGCTCAAGGTTTGGGTGGAGGGTGGTAAAGGCCCTGCAAGACCTTCTTGAGTTGTTCTTGAGTTGTTGATTGGCTTTTCCCTGGAAAGGACCAAAGAGAGCTGGGAACTGCAGGCCCTAGTTCTGGGAAGCAGGAGGCTCTCTGAGGAGCACTGTTCTGGTTGGAACACTGAATGGCCTGCCTGAAGCCTGTGCACCTGAGTCGACATCATGGGGTTCCAGGAGCAATATCCCAGGGAAGTTTGTCTGCCCTCAAGTGTGGAGCGTTCTAGTGCCCATAGTGGTCTGCTCTGTCCTGTGCCCAGCCATCCCTGCTGTCTGAAGCCTGACTCAGTTATATCAGCTGCCAAGACCAGCTTTGGGAGAACATCCTCCCAACCCCCCTGCCTCGCATCTTTAGTGGGCAAGAATTTTCCTGCACAAAGAGAATTTCTAAGCTTGTGGCTCAGTTTTGTCTTCTGATGCCACAGGTGTCTTTCATGTGTAGTGCCGCCTCTGTCTTGTACAGCACACTCCATGATCTCATTTGCTCTGGGATGAAAGCCGCTCCCAACTCTCACCACACAATATGTTAAACATCTTCATCCACGTCTGCTATTATGCACTTAAAAGCTGATGGGCTTTGTGCTGTTTTGCTTGCCAAAACGGCAGGCTTTCTTCTATGTGCTTCAGATCCCTTCAATGCTGTCTTTGAAACGTATCTCACAGGTATTTTCTAATAGCCTCGGAGTTGTTAGGGAGTACTTTATGTTTTAGCTCATTTTCCTTTGGGCTTTTGCATATTGAGTTTCACATTAATAACATGTGCTCCCATTTTAAAATGCATCTAGGGAGACAGTGCCTGTCACAGGCATTTATAAAGGGAAGGCTGTCACCATACTGTGAGCCCGGGGAGGGCCGGCTGAGTTCTCCAGGTCTCGCTCCCAGTTCGGTCTCTGCTCTAAGGCAAGACGAGGAGGGGACAGGGAGCCCAGCATGGACCCCACATCCTCTGTTGTCCTCACCTCCTGGAAGACTGCCCAAGCCTGCCCTGCCAACTGACACAGTCTCCCACATAGGTGTGTGGTGACCACTCAGTGCAGAATCCAGAGTGGTTCCACAGATTCTGGTCCCTAGGGCTGGGCCAACTTCCATCCAAGGACAGCCATCCATGCCAACAGCCTGCCAACCAAGCTTTGACCCGTCTCCAGCCTGCGGGAAGGGATACACTGCCACCATCATGGTAGGTCTCCCCACCAAGCCTGCCTTTCCCTGACCTTCTCGTGTGCCCAGTTCCCTTTGCTCTTTGTGGCCCCCACAGGTCCAGGCCCTTTGCCTACAGTTTTGGAGGCCACAGTCCTTCACATGCAGATGGCTTGTTCCTGGCTTCATTTTGACCATGTCCATTGGTGGTGGCTTTGGTGCATTTCATTAATACCTCAGTTCTCTGCTTCTTAACTTTTAAGGCAGAAACTTGGTACATTTTTAGCTCTAACCGTGTAGACTTTTGTTGTTTCTCTGAAGACATTTACAACAGAAAAGGCCTTTCCAAAGTGAAGGACATCTGATTGTATTTTGACTACCCTTGCTGGCTGCTTTATTTGCGGTGGGAAATATCCATCGGCTTCCTACTCCCACCCCCTGCCCACAGAGTCTCTTTATTTCCTAAACCTCCTTTTCCTCGGGCATTCTTCGACACATGTGACCTGTGCCTCCTGTTCTCTCAGTCTCATCTCCTGGGGTTGCCACGAGCAGGTGTGTCACACGACAGTTTTTCATAGTTGGCCTTGCACATTTCAAATATGCCTGGTACCCTGATCGAGCCACTCCATCTAGGGCTCTCACTGTCCCCTTGTAAGGCATGGTCCACTTTGCAAATGCTGTAATTCCATAGGCCCCTAAAAATCATGTTCCTTCCATTCTTTTAACAGTTTAGAAGCCAGAATTGTGTAGAAAATCTCATTTAATCTTTGTGGCAATAGTATTGTGCCTGTCTCTCTCTCTCTCTCTCTCTCTCTCTCTCTCTCTCTCTCTGTCTGATTTTTTGTTTCATTAAATTCTTTTATTGGTACATTATTTTAGGTATACAATATGTTTACATTTATCATTGGGTGCTTGTACCTGTACATGATGCATCTTGGTTCTTATTTTTTCCCCATTCCCTGTACACCCTTCACCCCTCCACCCTTCTATTTACAGAGACTGCATTTCCCTTTTTTTTCTTTTCTCATAATTTTTCCTTTCCTTTCTTTCTTTTCCCCTTCCCCTCCCACCACCCCTACCCCTTTGGACCTTTTCTTCCTATTTCAAATTATCAACTGTTTGTTTTAATCATTTTAACCCTTTTTTACACTTTCAGTTTCTCACACTAGAGAAACTATTCGGTATTTACACGTGTGTCCTATTTATTTCACTTAAGAGGATGGCCTCAATATGCATCCATTTAGCTATAAATGTCTCTAGTTTCTCATTCTTTATGGCTGAGTAGTACTCCATTTTATTGAAAAAAAATCTTCTTTATCCAGTTTCTAGTTGATGGGCACTTGGGCTGTTTCCAAACTTTAGCTATTACAAATGGTGCCACTGTAAACATGGGTGCACATATATCACTGTGGTGTGATTCTTTTAATTCTTTTGGGAAGGTACCCATCAGGGGAATAGCTGGGTCAAACAGGACCTCTAGTCCTAGTTCTTTGAGGTATCTCCATACTAATTTCCACAGTGATTACACCAGTCTGTTCTCCCACCAACAATGGAGAAGGGTTCCTTTCTCCCCACAACCCCGCCAGCATTTGTCATTGGTTGATTTCTTGTAAACAACATATTGCTGGATTTTGCTTCTTAATCCATTCTGTCAGTCTATTTCTTTTGATTGGTGAATTGAGGCCATTAACATTGATAGTTAAAATTGATAGATATTGACTCATCCTTGTCATGATGTTTTACTGTTGTTGGCTCTTTTATTTCTTTTTTTTTTCCCCCTTTCCCTTTAGTGTCTTACCTTGCCTAGTGGTTTCCCTCTGTTGGGCCTCATGGAGTTGTGACCTTCATTGTCTTTTTCTAGGATATTGCTTAGAATTGTTTGGAGTGCTGGTTTAGTGTTCATGAAATTTCTCAGGTGTTCTTTGTCGTGGAAATATCTAATTTCCCCATCGATTTTGAAAGATAATTTTTCAGGATACAACAGTCTAGGTTGGAAGTTATTTTCTTTTAGGGCTTGAAATACTTCACTCCAGGCTCTTCTTGATTTGAGGGTTTGTGTTGAGACATCTGCCGTGATTCTGATGGGCTTTCCTTTGTAGGTGATTTGTTTTTTTTCTCTAACTGCCTGTAGGATTTTGTTCTTCTGTTGAGTTTCTGGAATCTTGACTATTATATGTCTAGGTGTAGATTTTTTTTGATCATGGCTAGTTGGAGTTCTGTATGTCTCACTTATCTGTATGTCCAGTTCTCTACCTCTGTCTGGGAAGTTTTCAACTATTACTTCTGTGAACAGTTTTTTAATGTCAATTGTACTTTCTCCTGTTTTTTCGTGGACTCCTATCAGTCTTCTGTTATTCTTCTTTGCATCGTCTAGCAGCTGCTGGATTGATTTCTCGTGGTCCCTTACTATTTTAAAGAAATCTCTGTTTTCATGGTCCTTAACCGCAATCCTGTCTTCTATATCTGATATTCTATCTTCAGATTCCCTTAATCTGCTGTGGATACTTTCAATGGAGTTTTTAATCTCCTGAATATCTGTTTGAATCTGTTTCATGGATTCCATGTCTTTCTTATGTTGGGCGATCATGGTTTCCATTTCTTTCTTATGCTGGGCATTCATGGTTTCTAGCATGTTTCTGAGCTTATCTATTTTTTTATCTGTTTCTGTTCTAGAGCCTCTAATCATGTCTTTCACTCTGCTCACCATCTCTGTAGTTATCTGGGAGATTATTTCTGCTTTGAATTTTTCTAGAGCCTCATTCATCTGTTTTGTTACTTCCTGTGCTATCAGTTCAAGGTGTCCAGGTGGTTGATTATAAGACTTTTCCACCTCATTTCCCAGAGTTTACCCTTGGTGGGGTAGAGGTCTGAGTCTGTGCCTTGCTTAAATGTCTTCTCATTTTAGTTTTTGGTACTGTCCTTGGTTTAATTCCTGGGTTGATACTTCGAAATTGCTTATTGTAAGCATCTTTGTTGCTTGTAATTAGAACCCTTATGGAATGATTGCTTCTCAGAGGTGTCTTCCAGATATAGCTGGCCCTTAGGTTTTGAGTCCCTAATGACTCTGAGGCTGTCTCATTTTCATTGTATCAGGAAGGACAACTGATTAGATCAATCACAACACCTTAGCCCAAGTGATACAATCAGCAACACAATAGTATCAAGTACCTCTTAGAAAATGACAATTTGTGGTAGTTATTAATCTGTCACCTTTAACTGTGTGAATTAAATCAAAATCGAGGACCAACCCAACATATGTTTATAGTGAATAAACTCTTCAGTATAGCAACTTTACCCTTCGGGATGGGGAGTTAGAAGGAGTTGGGGAGGGAGGGATAGATAGGTAGAAGGATAGGGGAAGGTTAGCAGTGAGGCCAGAGGACACAGGCAAGAGAAGGAAAAAGAGAATAAAAGGAAGATAAAGAAGAAATCTGAATGAGGACCAGAATAGGAACAAAAAGGGAGATGAAGAACAATGTGGGACAGCAAGAGAGTGAGTGTGAGAGAGAGAAAGAGAGAGAAAGGAAAGAGAAAAGGAAGGAAAAAAAGAGAAAAATAAAAATTTGAAAAGATAGGAAAAAATTAAAAATAAGAGCAAAAAACCCCAAATAAAAATAAGTTTGGAAATAAAAAATAAAAATGAAAATGAAGGGCCTCCTTCAGGGTGTGTCTCTGCTGTCACAATAGACAACGTGGGCAGCAGTGTGCAGTTATAAGTCAGTGAGTCTCAGCAAGCCAGTCGCAGATCTGTGAGATTCAGGCAGATTTCTGGCTGCAAGTCCCAAGTTGAGCTCCCTGTCCTCCTGTACGGTTGAACTCTGCAAGGTTGTACTGCAGGTTCCAGCTGCCCTTCCCCTGAAGACAGTCCAGGTTCCAATGGGAGGTGATGATCCCTCCAACTTACCCAGTATGATGGTCTGGTATGCCCTGTGTCTTTGTAATGTGGATCCAGGTAGTGGTACAGCCAAAAGGCTAGAGGTGTGGAGGGGTCCTGCAGGCACCTGCGCAGCTAAGTGGATCACCACCGTGGGCGTGGCCAGTGACAAGGGGTCCTCACCTTCTGGCTGGTCCCTGCCAGTGTGTTTGGCGCGGGCTGGATTCTCTCTGGTTTTTTAAGACAGGGTCTTGCTTTGTAATGCAGGCTGGCCTTAAACTTACTATGATCCCAGGCTGGCCTCAGATATGCAGAGATCCTCCTGCCTCGGCCCCCCAAGTGCTGGGATTACAGGTGTGTGCCATCCCCCCAAGCTGTGCTTCTCTCTCAGTGCCAAGGCAAGTTTTCACTGGGCTAAGTGCAGAGTTCCGAGCCAGGTGGTCTGTGTGCAAGGCCCAACCCCTCCCTGGACAGGCCAGCTTGCAGCTGCCCTGCTCACTGAGCTATGCAGAGGCTGGGGCTGTGTTTCTCTGTTCATGTAATGATGGTAATTTTAGGGCCTTTAATGTAGTGGAGCAACTGTTGTTCATCCACCAGGCTAATTTCAACAGCTGATCCAGCAGAGCACTAACCATGGGTTGGAGTCTCCTCAGAACTTAAAGCTGATTACACAAAGCACTGAATAACCATGGGAATGCTTTCTAAAATCACCTACACTACAAGCCTGTGCTTGTTTCATTTCATTTTTTTCTCATAATTTTCCAAATTTTTGCTAATCAGCTTACATTACTTTTTGTGGTGTGTAGTATGTATACATACAAATATACCTATATACAGATTGCATAAATACAAAATATCATAAAATTTATCATTAGTGCTACTTTTATAATGGAAAAAAGCATGGTCTGAAAAGGCAGTAGACAGTACTCTGTGGAGTAGATCCAGGTTTTCCATGGCTTATGTAATTTTGGAGCTCTTATTAAGAAAGACAATACAAAATTGGAAGGGCCCCTGCTGGAACCTCAGCAAGGGCTGGAGCACTTAAGGGGCCAGAAGTTCAAGGTCCTAGGCTTGTACTTCATTGAGGCTCATGAGAGCTATGCAGTGACTGCTGTTGCTGCTGTGGAGGTCTCTCTCCTTGCTGCTGCTCCTTCCTCAGAGGCGGGAGGTCCCCAACCTCTCCAGAGAGCCAGCATCCAAAATAAGCACAGAACTTAACTCTGGCTCTCAAATGGTTCTCAGCCTCCAGCCAGCATGGGCCTGGCACACATATGATGACTAAAATGCCCATGTATGTACACGAACACATGCCCCCGTGTGCATGTGTGTACACACACACACACACACACACACTTGCCAGTCTCTTGCAAAGTTCATAGAACTTTCTAGTGCTGTTTCTGCTCAGAACCTCATAACTTTCCCCTCTCCTGCTAAGAACAACCATTTCACTCACAGACCTTCCCTTTTCTTATCAAGGTTTTAAATTTTAGAACAGCTTTAGGCTTACAGAATTATTGTGAAGGTAAAGTCCCCACGTAGCCCACAGCATTTCCTGTTACTAGCCTCTGTCAGTAGTGTGACACATTTGTCACCCTAACAAAACCACAGTAGCACATTATCAGCTGAAGCCTGTGCTCTCTCCAGATGTCCTTTGTTTCTCCTATCTTCTATCCTAGGATCCTTTCCAGGACCCACATGACATTTGGTCATCGCATCTCCTCAGTCTTCTCCCTGCAGGACAGTTTCTCAGTCTCCTCCTTTGGGATGACCTTGATGGTTTTGAGGACAGGTCAAGTACTTTATAGCATGGTTGGGATGAGTCTGGGGGTTCTCTCCGGAGTGGATGGATTTGGAGGGAGACCAGGAGATAGAGCACCATCCTCACCCCTCCCACCAGGGGCACACACTGTTCATGTGACTCACCATTGATGCTTTCAGACACAGAATTGTTCAGCTTAATCAGTGCCTGGGGCTAGCTCTCACTGTCTGGAATGTGCAGCGCCATCCCAACCCTGACGAAGGCAGTGTCCCATCTGGTGTGGTGGTGCACCCACCCCTGTAATCCCAGCACTCCAGGAGGCTAAGGCAGGAGAATCAAAACTTCAAACCCAGCCTTGGCAACATAGTGACTTGGTGAGAATCTACCTCAAAATAACAAAAGAACTGAAGATGTAGCTGAGTGTGAAGGCCCTGGGTTCAGTCCCTATCTTCAGTGCCTTGAAAGGCAGGCTGGTTGGTGGAAGGGAGCCTCTGATTAGCATCAGACCTCCTCTCTCCATGACACTGAAAATGTCTTTCTCAGCACTGGCCCGGGAGAATAGCGCAGCTTCTCAGCCATCTCTGTTACCAAGCCCTGAATTTCCTAGCTTTTAATCCTCAGCAACAGAGAGACACATAACACACATGGCTGGGTTTATCTGGAAGTTTCTATCAACTGCATTAAAAGTGGAAGGAGAGACCGTGAACTTAGAATCAGTCATTTCTCCTGTGCAAGTAAGGACAGTCTCGTCCACCCAGAGTCACTGCAAAGGCCGGATATACACACACAGAGCCCTCAGCAGGACCTAGAATACGGCAGGTGCTTTTGCTGAACAGATGAGTGTCAAATTCCTGTTCTCTGTCAGGCACTGTTCCAACTGCTGAGGCTCAAATAGTGAACGAAGTAGATCCTACTGAGGGCTATCTGGTGAATAGTTAGGATCATTATCATCCAATATTTACATTTTGAGAGATACGATATGAAGATAGTTGTAGCAAAACTGCAGTAGAATTAGAATTAGAAAAATAATAAATTTTATCCATTTAAATTCTACTTAACTCTGTAGCCTGTGGGAAGTAGCCTTGTTTTAATGAAGTAATATTCATATTCTTTCATATAAAATACAAGGTGTAGCATGAATGAAGTTGTTTTTTATCAACAAAATGGACAATCAAGACCATTATAAATTATCGCTGCTGGCAATGTTGTGACAAAATAGTCACTATCTAAGAACCTTTTATTATAAAAAGTACTAAATAGACACAGAAATGTCTTCAACAGCCATTAGCATTTTTTACCACTTGTTTCATCTATCTTTCCCTTTTTTTGCTAGTGTTTTAAAAGAAATCCTACATCTTATGTCATTTCATTCCTAAGTGATTCAGTAAGCAACTAAAAAGAAATCACATCCAACAAAATCAGTGGTAATCCTTAATATCATCTAGTACTCTCAGTTTGATTTCCCTAATTATCTGAAAAAAAATTTTTACACTTGATTTGCTACCATTTAGATCCAAAGATGATCCATTCATTGTATTGTTGTCTCATCTCTGGTGTCTTTTAATCAGCAAAACCCCCACCGACCTGCCCTTCCTCACCTGGACAGAGGCCATGACATTTCTCTTGAGAGGGTCCCTCACCCTGGATTGGGATCATAGTGTCACTGAATATGTCCGGCATATTTATTGCCTGGAGACCAGATTTTATTCACATTCCATCCCAGATTTGTTTGTTTCCTTATAGAGTACATGTATGTATATGCATGTGTGTGCGTATGTGTGCACATGTGTGTGTAATGTGTGTATGTGGGGGGAGCACATCCCCAAGCATCGTGTGAGGCCTCACATTCTACTTTTGGTTGATGTTAAGGTTGATCCATAAGCCTATGAACTCATAACCTGTAAAATTTGGGAGAAGTTATTTACACCTCCATGAGCCTTGGTTTTCCCAGCTGTATGGAGGAAAGTGCTTCCAGATTTTCACCAGATATCAGGTTTTAATAATGACAATCCTTTTATCCATTAGGAGAAATTTTCCTTCAAAATCATTCTCCCTCAAAATCATTTTCCTTTCTTGGGTATCATTAATTGAGAAAATGCTAATGTTCTTTTTATCAGACTAAGCTTCTGGTACATTTCTGAAGATTGGAAACCACCAGCATTATAGCCAGCAGAAAGTAAGGAGTGATTAAGTCCTCTGAGGTACTGAGCCATGTGCTGAGGGCAAGATGAGCAGTGCCCCTCTCTGTGACAGGGTTTGTTTAGCAGCCTGGCTGGGGAAGTCTAAAAGTCCTCATCTCCTAGATCAGAGGCACAAGAGGAGCTCTGAAGGGGAGGAAAGAGATATTGAAACTTTTATGGGATGGTTGCCTTCATCAAAAGAGTCCCCTATGTCCCAGCCCCTCAGACAAGCATTGTGTCACATTCTTTTGTGAGAACTGGCTGAAAGAAGAATCTTTTAAAAGGCTTCTACTTATTGATTTTCAGGAACAGACTTCTATTTAAATTTTAACAGTTCTCAGCAAGCTTGCAATTCTGAAGCTTGTGAACAGGCAAGTCCCTCCCAAAGCACTTTTTTTCTTTGGTACAAATCAGAGTGCCCATGAGATGGATCGGGTTCATTTGTATTAGTTTTCAGTTTAATCTCTCTTCCTGCCAGATCTTTTATCTTCTAGTAGGTAAGAAAAAGAATAAATAAAGAATTCTATAGATGCAACCAGAGGACTGAGCAGAGCCTGAAACACAGAGATTAATAGGCCCCGTTGTCAAATCAAACTGGGCAACAGACCTGCAGCTTGGGTTATGGGCTTTCAAGAGCTCTTTCCACTCTGAATGAACAAATGGCTGAGGGTCACAAAGGGCAGAGGCTGGTAGGGTGGCACTAAGGACAGGAAAAGCAGTGTCTTAATGTGACTTTGTGTTGCTATAGCAAAGTGTCTGTGGCTAGATAATCTATACAGAGGTTTGCTTGGCTCCTGTTTCTATTGGTTGGAAAAATTCAAGTAGCTTGATGTGGCATCTGACGTCACAACATGGCAGGGAAGGAGGAGGGTACAGGTAGCAAGACCAAGGGGAGGTGCCAGTTCCCTTTGTAGTCACCTACTCTTGAGGTAACCAATCCAGTCCTGCAAGGGTAGAACTCTCCGGCATGGAAAGCGGTGATCTCTCTTAAAAGCCCCCAGTCCTCTCAAAGACACCGTCTCCCGATACCGCCTGCCAGCCTCCACGTGGGAGCTGGTGGGGACACCAGAGCAGGCAGTCTCTTGAGGCTCTCCCCGCCCCCACTCATGGCCTGGTAAATCCTTAGTCAGCTGATCATGACGACTGTCCTTTTGACTTTGTCCCTTCCTGCACCGACTGTCGCTCACTGACCAGGTGACTCTTTCCTTCCAGATCCTGAAAGAAGAGGGGTGAAAGATAAGTTTTATTGAGTACTGCATTGTTCCAGGCTTCTGCAGAAGACAGACAGCACTCTTGAAAGAGAATGATAAAGGGGGGGGGGGTTGGAGAGCATTTACAAAGCTATGGGTGGGGGAACCACAGTGACCTGGGGCTGAGGACCTCAGAGCTGGCTTGACCCTTGGGACATAGAGACCAGGGGAATCGCAGCACTCCAAGAGATTGTGTAGAGCTGCCACCTTGAGAAGCACAGGACACATGGTTGGAAGACATGGCAAGTCCAAGGCACCCTCTCAGGGGTCAGGGCAGAGCCCTGTGCCTACCCTCCTCTTGGTCTTCCGGGGGAGGCCAACACATAAATCTCCACCCTACCAGGCCATTTGCCTGCAGGCAAGGGCTCTCAGTATTGATGCAGGGCATTGTGGGAGTTCTGTGGCATTCTCTCCATTTTTCTCAGCTATTTTAGGTTTTAATTCATGGTAAAATACACACAACAAAATTTACCACTTCAGCCATTTCTAAGAGTCAAGGAGAGTCATGTTATTATGTCATCATTACCAATGTCCATCTTCAGTACTCTTTTTGTGTAGTAAAAGTTAAATTCCACACCCATTTCATAGCATTTTTCCGTCACTGGAACACAGTACTTGATACTTACAACTTAAAAGAGAAGTTTAGTGTAGCTCACAGTTTCAGCCCGTGATTGGCTGGCTGACTCCAGTGCAGAAACAGGATGGCAGAGGGGCACAGTGGACAAAAGCTACTCACCTCATGGCAGCCAGAGAAGGAAAGTGCTGGGGAAGAAACTATGCCCTTCTGGGTCACACTTGCCTCTCCAGGCCCCTCCTCCCTTCAGGGTACTCATGACAGATTCATCAGTGGATTCATTAGTAGTGCCTCATGATCCAGTTGCCTTCCAAAAGCCCCACTTGTGAGCATTGAGCCTTTTGAGGACATTTTAGATCTAAGCCATGATAACCCATGAACCAGTAACTCCCTATTTCTCCCTTCCCTCAACCCCTTCTGCTATCTATGAATTGGAGCGGTCACATAGTGCTTCTGCTTTTGTGACTACTTATCTCACTTAGCATATGTCCATAAGGTTCATTTGTGCTGTAGCATGTGTCAGAATTCCCTTCTTTTTTAAAGCTGAAGAATACTCCCCTCCATGGATGTACACATTTCATTTATCCATTCATCCATCAGCAAAAGACACTGAGTGGCTTCTTCCTTTTGGCTGGTGTGGATAATGCTGCTGTGAATCTGGATGTGCAAATGTCTCTTTAAAACCCTGCTTTTAGTTCTTTGGGGCATATATCCAGAAGTAGAATGGCTAAATGATGTGGTAATTCTATTTCTAACTTTTTGAAGAACCACCATACCATTTTCTTTTTTTCCCTACTAAATAATTCTCTTTATTTACAGATTAAATGTAGGAAACATAGTATCCGATATGAATATGTATTTTATCACCATACCATCTTCCATAATGGCTGCACCATTTTACATTCCCGTCAATGGTGTACAAATCCTCATCAGCACCTGTTATTTTCTAGTTTTTTTGATAATAACCATACTAATGAGTTGATACAGTATGTCATTGTGGTTCTGACTTGTCCCCAATTTTTACAGAAGTTCAAACAAAATCAAACTCTAAGTGGAAAAGCTTATAGCTAATTGCATCATTACCAACATGAAGTCTGTGTTTTTCTTGCCATCCACCAGTTGTCTTTGGAATGACTGTTTCCATAGAAAAGCACCTTGGCAAGGGAGGCCCTGCTCCGTCAGCCATATGGTGTTAGGGAAGGCTCTATTGCCCTCTGTGGTGACAAGTAGCCCTCACCTGTAAGGGAGCCCGCATGGAAAACCAGGTTGCTATGAGCTGCTCAATGTGGAGAGAAAGCTGTCAGACTCCAGCCTGAAGAGAAGTGGGTGGGTCTTTCAATAACTAACTGGAGGTGCACACAGTGTGTTTTTAAAAGAAGCATAAAGAAAGGGGATCCTCATCAACTGTGAATACCCATGTCCCTGGAAAGCCAGAGCCAAGAACACAGAATTGCCCAGCTGGTGGTGAAGACTGCATTCCCAGAAAGCCAATTTTGGAAGCAGCTTTATTTGAAATAATTAAAAAGATTCAGTCTTTGTAGTCCAACTGGCATCATACTTCAGCACAGTTTAACTTGTGTTAAAGAATCATTCAAGTTAACAAATTCTGGATTAATGATAGACATCTCTGTGTGAGAGTCAACAGAAGTTGCCTTTGGGGGTCTTGTTTTCATTTTGGAGCAACTTGTGGCACTTTCTGGTGACTATGGGGAGCCAAGTGCTGGGTATGTTTTAATGGGCTCCAGGCACACACTGCCACACCATAGGCCACCCCACCAGGTGAGTCCCACAGACAGGTCTTCGGGAGCTGTACATGGCTGTGAGTCCATGTGTGGGGGTGACATGCCACTGGCATTGTCTGCAGTTTGAGCAGAGGCCAGGACCCCAGCAGGAAGTCGTGCGCTAGCTCTCTTGGACCATCTCCAACCTGGGTGAAAGGAATCAGCACCACTTGAGAGAAGTGAGCAAGATAGGTGGATTTCCAGCCAAGTCTCTCACCCTGCATCTCACTTTACTCTGCCCTTGGAAATGTAGTCCAGCATCACTGCACACAGAGTGGGAGCCAACAGCGGGTGCTCAAAGTCATGCCAGATTGCGTGGGATCCAGGGCATTGCTCTGAAAAACGTCTGGGCCAAGAAGCCTGTTTAAACTCTGCAAAGGCGTCAGGTCCCACAGAATCTCCAGAAGCCCGCCTTGAAGCAACAGCCCATTTGGCTGACAGAGTCGCTCCTCCACACCTGTCAGAAAGTGGGAGAAAGATATTCCAGACTCGCTGTAAATCCCATCCTGCCTCTCCAGCCAGAGCCACTCAGGGTCGTGGTGGTAACAGGCTGCCACACTGCAGATGGGCCACAAAACGCACAGCCCATCTGTCTTTATCATGCTCATTTCCTTTTTTATTAAAATGTTAATGAATATAGTTTTTATTTATCATTCAGTGACATGTGCAGCATCCTTTTCTGGGAGACAAATCTGCAATCTGCCTAACCATGTGAGCCAACAGAACTTTTTCCCCGTTACATACTACACCCGGGATTTAGGAATTTTTGGAATTTTTAAATACCATATGCAGGTTGAACCCAAAATCCCTTTAGGGATATCTCCATAGGGATAATAGAGGTGTGCTAGATTTGAGGTGAGAAATCAGAGTTCACCGGCTACTGGGCACATGACTTCAGCCTCAGTCTTCACATCTGTCAAATGGGGATAGCCATTCTCTCTCCTAGCACTATCTTGGAAAGCAGAGGAGATAGTCTACGGGAAGGGATTTATATTCATTTATCATTGAGATGCATGGTTATGTGGTTTTGAACCTGATTTGCTTATTCCTTTAGACTCTCCCTGGAAGGTGCACCTGTCAGATGTTGGCCCCGAAATGACAGACATCACCGTGAGCGGCCTGACTCCAGCCCGCACCTATCAGTTTCGGGTGTGTGCGGTGAACCAAGTGGGAAAGGGCCAGTACAGTGCAGAGACAAGCAGGTGAGTGGAGCCCAGACCTCTGAGTCAAACATATGTGCTACATTGGACAGAGGCAGTTCATTGATAATTCCTTAGGGTCACTGGCAAAAACGCCAGCAGAAAAGAGTGTCCCAGAGAGGGCAAACAGCCCTTAGTGCAGGTGAGGAAAACAAACTGGGTTTCCCTTACCGGCCTAGAGGCGAGTATCAGGTTTCTCCTGTGGTGCTCTGGCTGTGCCTGTACAGACTGCTCCAGGTGCCACAGCCTTCTGTATTCAGGCAAGTAGGAGCTTACACAGACCCCAGGAGCTGCTCTGGCGGGGAGCATCTAGTTTTAGGGAGCTGTCTCCAGTAGTCTGAGCTCTGGATGGCCTGATTGGTACAGTAGTTGAGATTTAAATAACTTTTCAAAATGTGGGAATTTAAGATGAAAAATAATGAAAAAGCCAAAGAAGGAGCCTCAACTCCTGGACAAAAGCAGCTCACTCAACTGGTCATCTTTCCTGGTTCTGGGAACCCAGGGTTCTTCAGACAGACAGGCACCTCTGGCGTCATCCCCAGCCCCACCTTTCTGGTTTGCTCCTCTGGGCAAGTGTAATTGCTGTCACATCCCTTGGTGAGTTCAGCCACGCATTCTTGGCCCCTATTTTTGCTAGTAGTGAGGATCTGGGTGCAGTGTGGTGGAAAATGCTGTCGTAGTCCTTGGTGTCTAGTGCTTATCTCTTTCTCTCTTCCTCTTCCCTCATTTGTAGGTTGATGTTACCCGAAGAACCACCCAGTGCTCCCCCGAAAAACATCGTGGCCAGTGGGCGCACCAACCAGTCCATCATGGTACAGTGGCAGCCTCCCCCAGAAACAGAGCACAACGGGGTGCTGCGTGGGTACATCCTCAGGCAAGTAGCCTGTGCTGGCATTCTAGACGGTCATTAGGAAGAGTTGGTTATCCAACTCATTCAGTGTCTGTCTGAGCCAGTCGGTAACGTGAGGACACAGGTCAGGCGCCAGACTTTGCAGGGTGGAGGAACTGTGGCAAACTGGAGAGCACGAGTGAATGTGACACTTCACGTGTCCACCCATGAAGTCCTTACACGGGCCCAGTGGTTGTGTTTTGGAAGGAACATTATGGGCGAGGAAGCAAGGCATGCTATTCAGTGTAAACCCTTTCATTCCTTGTTTACCAGATGCATGCATTTAATCATTTATAATACTACTTTTGAGCCAGTTGTTACCATGCTAGCATGCTGCTCACTTTTGTCAGATCTAGCATTTCAAGGAAATCAAAACATCTAGCCTTTTTCTTATAGTCTCACTACATTTAGGTCTTGGAAATGAAACTGATGTATTTTGAGATATAGCACAGGCCAGATGCTCATCTGGCTGAAGGGTGGTCAGTTTGCTGTCTCTGCCTCAGAAGGGATGGGTAGGCTTCTAAAAATATTGAGAGAACCGTGTGAGAACTTGGCCATGTTCAGCAGAAGAAATCTCCTTTGCCAAAACTCCTGCTAATATAAAAATCGCAGGAATGTGGTAATTGCAGTGGTTTGTTAATACAGTAAAAAGAAAAAACTAACGTAGTATTAAAGAATAATTATTAAATCTCCTCTGATTATGACACCGCTGTGGATGTATTTGTTAATTTTATCAGCCTTATTAGGGCAAGAACTATTGGTCTCTACTATTCCTTTCCTCCAAATGCATACCCTGGCCTCACGCTGAGCTTGAGATCAGTAAATACTGTACTTAGTTAACAAAGGTCTTAAGTAGGCACATTTGGTTTCTTTGGTAAAGGTAAGAAATCATGAAAGTGCTGTTCTTTAACTCCATTATCTTTTATTTGAAGGACCCCCAGTTCCCAATATGCATGTATACAATCACCCATACCTCAGTGAATGGTGTTCATCTCTGTGTGTGTAGTATTTTGTGTCACCATCGATTTGCTGCTACTTTCATGTGCACCTCAGGTCTGTGAAAACACTCCAGACCGCTGTCTGCTGAGGTGACAGAAGTGGCCCATCCTGAGGATGCAGGAAAGGCTTGTGTTGCCTTACATGGCCCCTGTTGTCTGTGCCCCCGGCTGTCCTTTTGCATGTAAAGAAGGTCAGAGAAGTTGAGGGTCTTTCCTGCGGGCAGGGCCATGGGCTCTGCTCCTGCTGATGCTTCTGGATAGACCTTTGTCTCCTGACCACCCTTCACTGCCTTTCTACTGCTTTGTGGCTGAGGCTCCTGTCCTTTCCTGCCTCGTGCCCCCGCTCTAGCCGTCACCCCTCATTCATGCCCATCCACTAATGAGACTAATTGGCTGGCCCTCCCTGGCAGCCTCTCCCTCGCAGGGCCTCTTACAGCCCCTGGGTCTCCCAGCTTGTGGAGGGAAAGTTTGCTCAGGCTGCAGCTGTCAAGAAAGGGCTTTAAAAGTCATTCCACAGAACCAGGCCCGGGGCGCAGAGTTAATAATAACATCTCTCTGATGCTATGCGGTCACTTCAGGGACTGCCCATTTCTCTATTTTGTGGGATTACTACTGTTAAAAGGATTTTCTGTGGTGGTGTCAGTAGAGTCGAGTGCCAGAGAAGAGGACATCTGTATTTCTTGGGGCTTAAATCAAGAAAGCCCTAAAATGGGGCTACAGTACCCAAGGCCTGTGAATATCAAAGTTTTCAGAAATTAAAGACCTATGCCAAAATGAATTCGCTTGGAAACATCTCCAAATAATCCTCTGGTCTGCAAATCAGCACTCCATTTACAAGCATGCACCCTGGAGGGCACAGTCTCTCTGTCAGAACCTAGGCCCAGTACACAAAGAACAAATGGAAATAAATCACCTCCATGGCTGTGGCCATAAGAATTGTTAGGCTGTGTGAGCAATAATAAAATATTTATAATAATGGACAGGGTGTTTCTCTGAGAGGAGCAGAGGGTTATGTCCTTTAAAAACATTCTCCTGTTTATTTCTGTATAAAAAATCGTCTTGTTCTGGCTGAGCCCGTCTCCTGAGCAACATAGCTTACCAGTGAGAGGAGGATGCCCTCACTACCCTTATTAACTGTGACCTTCTTAGACATCATGTGACAGTGGCATCCTGAGCCACTGGTTAGAGTGGGCCAACCTGCCTGTCCTGGCGGGGAGCATAGATGACTTTGAAGAATTAAGTTCTGCAATTCATTTTCACTGTCTTAGAGTGGCACAGGAAAATGTAGTTGGCTTATGCAGGCCTCCTCCTCCTCCTCAAGTCTATCTTCCTTCCTTCCTTCCTTCCTTCCTTCCTTCCTTCCTTCCTTCTTCTTCCTTTGCAGACAGGACCCAGGGCCTTTGCACTGAGCTACATCCCTAGACTTTTATTTTTTATTTTGAGACAGGATATTGACAAGTTAAGTTGCCTAGGCTGGGCTCAAATTTGTGATCCTCCTGCCTCAGCCTACCAGAGTGGTGGGATTACAGGTGTGCACCACAGGTTTCCTGTCTTATAACTCATCTCTCCCATGCTTTAGTAGAAGAGCCATATTTAAAACAAAATGAGGGGTGCGCTACACTTCCACACCTCTTTCACATCCATTGTTTCATTCATTCTTGCAACAGCTGGGCAAAATGCTATTACTCTAATTCCCATTTTAGAGCAGTGGAAACAAACCTTAGAGAAGTTTGGAATTTGCCTGAGGTCACCCAGCTCATAGTGGTTAAACCCGGGCTCAACCTCAATCTTAACCTTTCCATGCTAATTCCCCTTTTTCCTGGAAGGCAAATTGTCTAGAGATGGGTCTGCAGGAGTAAGCCCTTCCTATGGGGTCTTGCTCACTGTATCACATTGGCTGTAGGTCAGTGATGGCGAACCTTTTCAAGCTTTCAGTGATACAAACAGCACGCTTTGGCATGTGTGCCATAGGTTCACCACCACTGCTATCAGTGGTTCTTGGTATCGTCTACGTGCCTGGGCTACTCTGTTGTGGATGGAGAGCCAACTTTTTACTTTTTCCTAAATGGGTAATTGCCTTCAGTGCCATTTACATTTAAAGTTAATCTTTTGTAGGGGATTCAAATGGAAGTACCCATCATATGGGTTAATCCATGCCAGGCCCGAGTGGCAGCCACTTCCTCCTTTCAGGCAAGAGGCAGAGGGAAGCCTTGGACCTGCTTGCATTCAAGTGCTTTCTGCTCTTGATCATCTGTATTGCCCCCCAAACCAGCCTCACCAAGTACAAAGCATCCGTAGCAAGAGGGGATGAAAGAACGCTGCCAGAAAATCCTGATTTTCTTGCAGAAACTTTTATTGCCCTCTCTCTGCATCCTTATTACATGTTCAGCTGTCATTCTCTTTAGAAAATTGTTTTACATAGGAGGGACTGAACGTCTGAGTTCTCTGATTTTTTTTTCCAATAGTGGTGGCCTTACAGACACACCTGCCCACACTCACCTTTCTCAGGTGTGTTCCTTCATGCAGAATGCCCTGCCCTGGGGGACAGGCACCACCATGGAGGAAGCTGGGAATTCCAGCAGGCCATGACAAGAGAATGGATTTATTGCTGCTACTCTGGTTTTGGATCGCTCATCAATCATTTCCCCTTTCCATTTATCAAACAAAGCCACATTCTTTGAGCAGTTTATGAACCACTTTTGGGATAAAAATTAGATGTTTTTGAAAGCTGCAGGATGACTAGAAAATCACCCCTATTGCGCATATCTTTCATCTTACCCTGGGGACTGATCCAGAAAAGCTCAGCAAATTAACTGAGTCAGTTCAGTACATTAACTTCTATAAACTGAACCACAGAAGAATATTTGCTAATCAAAATAATGTTCTCAAAGGCCTTTCATAGTACAAAAAACAATTTTCTAATTTATATATTTTCTGAGTGTGGAGTTGCATAAGTCACCTTTCTAATAAACATAACTTTAAATTTCTGACTTTGGTAAACTAAAGATTATAGTACCCAGGCACTCACAAAAGCCCCTAAAAAGCAATGTGTCATATTAATAAGGGATTTGCATAAAAGAATGTTAACACCTTCTCAAAGCCACTTCTTTTAGTTGTGGGATACACTTGGAGGGACCAGAACTCCTAAATGGAAACCGAACCACAGTGCAGCCCACAAAGGACAAGAAGCCACATGCATTCTGCTTCTTGATTCTTCCCCACATTGCAGTCACAAGACGATAGTGTATCTCAAGCCCTGATGGAAATCATGTTTAGAATTTGGGGTAGTCAGTCACTGTACACTCCAAGCAAGTTACCTTTAAAAAGCTATCATTTTTTCATAACCATAATATGTTGAAATAGCTGCTGCATTATGCCTAGAGCTTATAATCGCTTTGAGAGAAGAGTGTACCTTTTAAAATAGTTAATGAGTGGTGTTGTCTGACCTCTCAGCTCTGCGTCTGTCTGTTTACTTCCATTTTCCTCTAACTGTGTGGAATGGCCACCATGAACTTGAGGTGTTTCTTTGCTGTCATGGGCTTCTTTCTGGTGCAGGTACCGCCTAGCGGGCCTGCCCAGCGAGCATCAGCAGAGGAACATCACCAGCCCAGAAGTGAACTACTGCCTGGTGACAGACCTGATCATCTGGACACAGTACGAAATCCAGGTGGCTGCATACAATGGGGCTGGCCTGGGTGTCTTCAGCAGGGCTGTGGCCGAGTACACCTTACAAGGAGGTAAGCTCACTTTCCAGAACCACCAGGCTCCGGAGTCTGGATCAGAGAGCGGGATTTGTGAAGTCTGACTGAAGTATGTTGCAATAGAATTAGAGGATCCAGTCTCCTGGGAAGTGTTTAGAAGAATACTATATCTTCACTTACTACTAAACAAGCAGTGTGGTAGGGAGGAAGCAAATAATGTCCCAGATGCATTTTTCTAGGTGCTAAAAACAGGAAGTATCTACATACGCTTTACTAGCACACCTATTCTTGAAAGAGCTGTGAAAGTGAACTTTTCGAAGTGGAAATAAGTGTTTTGCGATAAAGCTGGCTGTGGAATTCTGTGTGATTCTGTGAATGTCTTTCAAAGAGAATGATTATGGTTTTGGTTTTAGTGATGGAATATGAATATTGGTAATGGAATTTGCAACTCTGTGGCTTTTTTATTTTTTGTTTTTTGGTGTCTTTTTCTTTTTCAGTCACACAAGCAGCAATTTACTAGATCAATGCAAAGCTTCCCTACCCCCTGAAAAAAAATGACCAGACAGAATGTCATAAAGCCACTGGGTCTTAAATATATGTGCTAAGACTCAGCCATGTTGTTTTAGGCCTTTCTACAGCACCTAAACTCCCCTTCCCCCACTTTGTGGAGGATTTGGGTCTCGGCCCTGGCAAGAGTTGGTTGGCTGGGACCCTTTCTCTACACCGGCGTTTCATCATTATAGTTTTGAGCAGTAGTAAACAGACCCTCTCTTGACATACTGCATTTGTCCTACAGCAGTCTACATCCTTTCCCAGGAAAGTAATGTATCCACAAAATCTAAAATCCTTTCTCCATTCAGCGATTTACACTTTCTCCTATTCACAGGTGTGATTTTATTTGCTTAGGCATTCTTATGGCTGCTAGGCCTTGACCTTCTTCAAATGATAAGGTTTCTAACTGCCCACTTCCCTCCCCAAATCATGCCTGAGACCTAATGTTCCTTGATATTACATGCTGTTATTATCATCCCTTATTGATTGGCTGTCTGTTGTCATTCCCAAGTCCATAAATCCTCCTTTATAAATTAAGTGCAGTCAATTCCACCGGCACAGTGCCTAGCAGAAATATTAAAATGCAGGGCAGCTAGGAAGGACCTGTCCATCTGCAGATAATTCTGGATTACTTGTTTGAAGAGGAAAATAACTGAAAACCTGGACAATGAATGTTTGCTTTAATTAGTCTGTTTAATAAAATAACAATAAACTTGGAAACCATTAAGATGACTAATGCTGCTATTAATAATCTACTATTACTATTAACTGTGACTGCCTTGTTTTATTACTGGTGCATTTGAGTTCTGCATAAAGCACAAGAAAGAAAGCAGATCTCAGCCTGATTGAGAGGGGCTTTAGGCTTCAGACTTTGGCTTTTATGCAGCTGGCACTGGGGAGCCGTTAAGGGCTTAAGAGCTATGAGTGATATGATCAGAATGCTGTATCTGAAGATGGCCCTGTCCCTGGAGTGAGGTGAGATGGAAGCAGAATGGAGGCAGCAACTCCAGAGACGTCGGAGGAGTAACCTGACCACACAGTGGTCGGAGCCACCACCCCACCCTGCCCTGACCGCTGCCCCTGAAGATAGGTCAGGATGTCCTGGGGTGGTATGTTGTCCTTTCAAAACAGTTCCCATGGATCACCTCAGCTGTGGCCTTTGCAGTTCTCTGAAGGAATGCTGCTGAACTTCACAGCCTTATCCGGTGCTTCCTGCACAGGAGGGCTGGCTGTAAAAAGAGGTTGGCTGCCCAGACCCTTCCTCCAGTTGTCTGCAGTTTATAGGACAGGACAGGGCATGTTGTATCTCCAGTCTTTAGTGCATAAACAACTTTGTTGGTTAACTTCAACTTGGTGTGAATCACATGGGCCAACACATAGCAGAACCAGCTCTAACATCCAGTCCTTGGGGTGAAAACACTGTCCTCTGAGTGACAGCAGCTCCAACATCAGCAGGACTCTCTTATGGCATGATTGGGAATGGTCTGCAGGGCCAGGGCAAGGGTCCTCAGAGTGGTGAAGTCATGAGTATCTTTGGCTCTCTGAAAGACTTTCCTCATGGGTGAAGACAAAATTTCTGTTCCATTTTTGTCCAACTCCAGTTCTTCCTCTGCTTTTTGCTAACTACTCAGAGCTAATGTTGGTGGCCCAGGCCACACATGCAGTTTCCCATCTACATCCCTTCTGGAGTCTGGAAGTCTTTCCTTCACCTTGGTTTTTGATTCCAAATGTTGGCACATGATGCCCAGAGTCCTACAGGTTTCAAGGACACCCCAGTGGGCCTGGCTTATTTTGTGCCTTCACTCACCATGGAGCATTTCTATTCTGAATCTCTCTCAGACTTCTCCATGTGTACACAGCTTCCCTGTACACATAGTGATATTCTTTGTCCCTCCCCCAACCCTCTGTGAAGACTTCTTTGGGTGGGTTCAAGGAACACAGCTGAGCCTGTCTTTTTTCCAGAAACTCTGCCTTTTCCTCTGCATCTTTCTGATTTCATTGTGCTCTGCAGGATTGTAAATGCCCCCAAAATGTCTCTTGAGTTTGCTGAGGTTCAGTCAGTCATTTCATACTCTTCCTGAGCCACAGAAGAGAATTTCTTAGGCTGTGACAGCTTCTGAGATGTCTGCAGAAAGTACCTGTCCACCCGGACCAGCTGGTTCAAGGGAAGGACTGAGCCCCAGGACAAATCAGGGGTGATCAAAATTTACTCATCATAGCCTGGGGACATAATGTTTTGGATTTGGCTGTGACACTGACCCCAAAGGGTCTTCACTGGCTCCAGGAGGGGCCCGTGGCTAGGGGAGCTATATTAGTTAGTTTCTCTATCACTGGGACACATATCCAATACCAACAATTTAAAGGAAGAGAGTTTTATTTGGCTTACAGTTTCAGTGGGTTTGGTCCATGGTTTTCTGGTTCCAGAGCAAAAACAGCATGGTGGAGGACAGCTGTTCATAACACTGCCAAAGAGCAGAGAGAGAGAGGGGAGGAGACACCCTCCAATCCATGACTAGAGTGATATTTTTCTTCTAGCCAGGCCCCCACCTCTGAATGTGAGACTTTTGGGGGCCATTTTAAATCTAAACTATAATAGGAACCCAGCTAGACCCATCCCTAGAGGCTTCAGGCTGCAGCCATACTGTGCCGTTCCTCCTGCTTTCCATGGTCCCCCAGTTGCCATACCACAGCGAAACAAAATTAAGCATCCTGTGAATCCTGTCCTTGATCCCACATTCCCATCCAAGACAGGATGGAAACAGGAGGATGTGAGATCACTGGAGGGAAGAGTGGAGAGAGACCAGGAGAACTGGCCAATGCCAGAGATGACTTAGTGACCAGGACAGGAAGTGTTAGGACTATGTGAGACATCAGGACAAGTGCCAGCAGAAAGGAGCACAAATGCCTGAGGGAGGCATGGTACAGACTGGGGTGCATGAGATAAGAGCACACCTGAGTCCACCACATCTCTCTACAGGCCTGACTCCTGAATGCCACCACCATGTACCTTCCGGGTGCACATTTCACTTCCTAGGCCTCCACATTCCCGTCTGTGAAATTGTGTATATCCCTGCCCTGCTATAAGGGTGACTATGAAAAGGAAAGGAAGAGGAACACGCTTTGAAAACTTGAGACATACAAAGACACCAGTGGTAATGCTGCTATCCTCTATTTTTCTACTATGCTAACAACTGGCATCTTTTGTTGTGTTTGAAAGCTTCTACATTAGTGGTCTTACAGACAGATTGGGGTCATTCCCTCTGCTAATATTAAAATCAGACACAAATATTCAAGAGCTGTCGTAGCACCTACTGTGTGCTGAGAGCTGTGGGCCAGGCCTTGTCATGGATGTAGAGGAGACACCCAGCCTCCTGTCAGCTTTGGGCATCCAGGGCAGCCCTGCAGGTGACACAGAGCACTGGACACTGAGACCAGGTGAGAACTAGCAAAGAAATCAGCCTTACTTGTGTGGTTGCTCCTTGTTCACCCACAGGCAAGTGGCACCAAACCTGCTCAGAAGATCCCCTGTCAGGACACTCAGAATAGCTGTAGACATGAAAGCTACCACTAAAGAGGGGCTTATTGGGGTCACAGGGGTGGGGCCACGGAAAGGAGTAAATTTACAGCTGTCCACGTTAGTGAGAGAGGGCATCCGGCTGCTAGAAACAGACGCCACATGATGCTAGCTTCAAACAAAGACAGGTTTTTATTTTTCTCACGTCATAAGAGCAGGTAGTGGGGGGTGAGTGGAGGGTTGTAAAAGCAGCTCCTGGGTCATCAGAGAATCTCCTGTCTTCCCGCCTTGCCATCTTTAGCATTTGCCTCATGGTCACAGGGTGACTACCGCAGCTCTCACATACACGTTCTAGAAGCCAAGATGGAGCGGGGAACAGGGGTGTACCTCGTGGCCTTTAAAGATCTTTCCTAGAAGCTCTGTGACTTCTGTTTATAATCCACAGAAGTATTTGTGCAGGATAAGCTGGAAATGTGGTCTTTCCACTAAGTGTGTTTCTGTCTGTTGCCCAGGGAGGAGAATGGAGGTGCAGCTAGCAGTTCCTGCCTCACTTTCTAGGATGGCCTGCTGCACATTTAAGTCAGGAGTCTCGTACACAGTTTCTAGGTATGAAACCGTACCACCTCTGGCTCTCAGCTTCCTAGGAGGAAGCAAGTGCCTGAGGGCACCTCCCGATCCTCTGTGTAGGAATTAGCAGGGTTCAGACTTACAGCCCCTCCAGGCCATGATCCATCCACTTCTCCAGAGGGCCCTCAGGCTTGGCCCCAAGCCCAGTGTGCTGTTTGGCAGCAGCTGAGCAGCATTTCCCTGCTGCTGGGAACCAGCTTTGTGTCCTTGGAGTATCCCATGTCTGTGACCACTGAAAGTGGGGACAGCCCGGAGGCTAGCACGTCCTTCAGGCTGAAGGAATAATTGGAATGCCTGCATATAGGGAGAAAAGAATAATTCTTAAAATTAACTACTTGTCAGTTTAATTCAGAAAATTATTGGAATGCACCAAAACATAACCTGATGGTCCAGCAGAAGATCCTGAGAAAGGCAAAATGTGTTCAGGCTGGATGGGGAAGGAGGACCCTTTTTTTCCAGCCAGCCTGATTATCCTCTCCCAGCCAAGTGGCAGATTTGGTCTGTCAGGGGAAGGAGCTGTAATTCATCTTGACTCCCATAAAGCTCTTGGACAGAGACCCCTGGAGAAGGTATGGGACCACAGGGAGGCCATGCGTTCGCACTGTCAATGGCGGACATGGAGCTTGTTAGACAGCCGCTCTCAGAGAGAGCTGATAAATGATGCAGCACTGACCTGGGGTGAGGAGAGCACAGGGCACAATAGCTACACGGTTGGCACCAGCAGTGAGATGCAGCAACAGAACATGCATTTGCACCAGCTCCATTTCTAGTGCACATACGCTTGGTCTCAGATGTGTCTCCTTCCAGGAAGCTCCGTAAGGAAAATGAGCAAGTTATTTCTACCCTAAGCTCATCACGGTGTGATATTGTGCCTTAAAGTCATTGAACTCACTGCTCACCTGCCCTGAGCCCCAGGTTTTTCTCAACCCCAAATTGTATTGAGATGTATTAAAAATGAATAGCTTCTCCACTGGCTCTCTACAAGCTCTGGGCAAGGCCCGGAACCTAGCATGCAGGAATTGCACCCTTTCCTAACTTCCTCAACTGTTCATATCCACCTCCATCCACTACCCCCATTATCTTGTCTGCCGGGGGCATTTAATAGATTTTATTAGTAGTGCCTCCCTGAGCTTTTCTGCTCAAGGCATTTTAAACGGGACATAGTAACTTACAAGTCAAGCAGCACAGCCCTGATATGCCTTCCGCCCAGGGAACTTTTGGAAGGGTGACAGGAAAGGTCGGCTCCTCCACAGGAGCTGTGGCCTCAGATTCCAACCTGCTCGGAGCCTGCCTGACAGATTTCCGTCATGATGATCCAGAAGGAGACAGGAAATAGCTTCCATTTACTTGAGAATTTCACTACACTCCCAGAAATCAATGTGCTTCTGGTTTCAAGTGGGAAAAAAACCCCATAGTGCGTAGGTTCCGCAAACGAAACGCCTCATGTAATTAGGAGCATTTATCTTCCTGCCAGTGTCTACTTCCGCAACTTTCTAATCATGCAGGGTGGGAAGGAGAGGATGGAGTCATTGGGTGCCACCAGTGCTTCACATTCAGTGCTGATTCAGTCTTTGGTTCACATGCTCAGTTTTGTTCAAAACTGTTTGAATAACCATGAAAGGCACCTGGAGAAATAATGTGGCCACAACTGTCCTCCGGTGAGCCTGAGTGTGGACTACTCTGTGTTAGCATATAAACTGTAATAGATTATGGTTACATTCTGAAAGGAACCCATGCAGATTAGCAAACTCCTTCTATCCATTTTTAAAATGCGTCTATTAAGATGCAGATGTAGATTTTTATGTAAAGGGTCCAAAGACAAATTACACTATAAATCATCATTTTGAGCACACCAAAGTTTTACATTTTCTTCTTTGGTGTTGTTTCTTTTATCATTTTTCTTCTTGTAACAGGTATGTTTGTGCTATAATGATGTATTCTGGTTTCAGAACATTACCTTATAATGAAAGAGAAATATTTCATATTTTAAAAGAAATGGAAAAACACATTTGGTTATCCACATTTCTAAAACATTAGTAAAAACTCCTAAGTGCTCACTTGGGCTTTAAAAGGTTTCCTAAAGTAAGGATTATAAATGAACACTGTTTGCATGCTCTGTTCTTATCTCCTCTTGGGAAATTCTCAATGTGGCATCAAATGACACTGCACAAAAGATTTGTTTCTCAATCCCTAAAACTTTCTAGACCTCAGGCTTTTCATACAGAATAGGATAATGTTCCAGATTCTCCCAGCATTACCTAAAACACTAAGTAAAAGCTGAACCAAATAGATATGGGATGTTCCATTAGGTATGGGCTTAATTTGGCCTTTCAGAGTTTACAGGAAAGGAAAGGGAGCAAAGCAGCGTTTTAGGGGAAGCCACTCTAAACGGGTTTTCATTTTGCTGTGCTCTGCACTTACACTCATTATCTTACTTCATTTATCCCCAGTAGTCATATGGGACAGACACACTGTTCCTGTAACATACCAACAAATGGAAACTCAGAGAGGTAACTCACTCTGGGGAGGTCATGTGGCTAGGAAATGCTGGAAAAGGCTGCAGTGTAAACCCTGGGCATCTACCCTCCAAGCCCATGCCCTTACTTCAGTGATCTATCATTGTTAGAATTTGATTTCTTTTTTCATTCTGTATATATCAAGATTTTCACCGCAGCTTGTATATGAAATTTAAAAAATAAGATCTCATCTCACCTGTGCTCACATGACAGGTGGATGTGCAGTGGCCATTTTTACTCCAATGCACAATAAAACAAATGTATTTTACATTGAAATCCAGTGTACACACACACACACTCTGAAACAAAGGGTTTATAAAAAGATAGTCACCCTAACAGTATATGATGTTCTTTGATGTTTTTATCCTGTTGCATTGTTTTATTCTTTAAAAAATGCTGGTGTGGGCTGGGGATTTAGCTCAGTGGTGCCACCATCTGCCTCGCAAGCACAAGGTCCCAAGTTCGATCCCTGGTACCCCCCCGCCCCTAAAAAAAAATGCTGATGTGACCACTGCATTGATTTCTTGGTCTGCTAATCATTTGTGACCTAAGGTTTAAAGAATGCTGGATCAAACGTCTAAGGTATTTAGCTCCCACTGGACTTTGGATCCAGGGTCTGGGCTGTGAGGCCTGTCTTGTGTGTCAGATATGAGAAAAACAGGAGTCTGGGTGGGGGTGTGAGCAGGAGCCATGAGGCCAGGACAGAGCTCAATTCCCAGGGTGGAAGGGGTGGCTTGCTTCCAGAATCTGTGTCCTGCAGGGGACCTTGTGGAAGAGAATGGTTCTGGGACTTGCCCCTCGGCTGCCATTAGAAGACTTGTGAGAAAATAAAAACCATCTTAAATTATGGTAGCTGACACATTAGATTGTGGTTTACAGAACTATGTTTCCTACTACCCTGGCAACTCTTTGAGGGCAGGGGCTGTGTATGATTTCCCTTTTTACATCTGTGTCCCCAAATCCAAGCACTATTTCTGACACGTAAAACATGAACAGGTATCTGATTGAGATCAGAGTACATACCCTAGTTTCGGTCTGTCTCCCTGTCGGATGCTCTGCCAATGCAGTCCCCACATTTAGCCCCATACCTGCCTTTCTTCCTGGATCTTCTCTCACTCTTGAAAGGTCCAGTATAAGCAGCTCTGAGCACTGCCACAAGTAGACTGGGCCCTTGATGTCTTTTCTGCATCCTGCTATTCAGAAGCAAACCCGCCCCAGGGCTTCCAGGGAGGAACCTGGACTGCACAGGAGTTTAACCTCACAGTGTTCCTCCCCTGCTCTTCTGGGAAGGCTGCTGCAGGGCTGCAGCCCTGAAGGCTCACCATATGCACGAGCCTGACACCCAGTGTGACCAGGACGTATACTGCAGAAGACTCAAGGCCATGACACTGGTCCTAAAACCATCCACAAGCAGCTGTGTGTGGAAATGCAGCTTAGCCCAAGGCTGTGTGAAGCACTGGTCAGGATTAGAACAGAAAGGAAGCATTTAGAAAGCATGAAGATCAGGTGCATGAAGATGGGGTGCATCTTGGCATCTTCAGGCTGGGTTTACATCAGTCTGACAGGGTAGACAATAACTCCGGACAGGACACAGCAGTCAGCCATTCTTACTATTGGAAGAGGATTTGGATGAGGAAAAGAAGACACCAACTCAACAAATCAAAAGCTGCACAAGCAAAATCAAACCAGAAGCCCCCACAGACACATATACTCAGAGCCAGTGGCCAACCAGGGCCCTTGACTGGGAAGCTCAGTGTTTGGCACACATGAAAATATTTTTCGGGACTAAAACTGATTTCATTCAGGAATAGAAACATTCCTCTTCTGGCTTCTTGTCTCTGTCCTGCTACAGACTCAGGGGCACAGGCCGACCCAGCAAGGTCTGCAAACAGCCTACTCAGGCTGCCTGCCTTGCCCCCACACCATGTTTACCCCCAGCCTGAACACTCGTCCCAGTCTTCTGAATGCTTGGTAAATAAAGAATCAGAAATTCGGAAACGGATCCACAGAACTTTTTCAGTGTTAAACTATTTTTTTAGAAAGGCCATAAAAATGATACTCATGATTGTTGGTCAAAAATTTGTTATCCTAATAACACATTAGAAATGTTTGATGCATTGAGACCATTCACGTGTATCATAACTGCAAGAACTATGACAACACAAGAGCTCAGCCTTAGCCAATAATGATCTGACATTAATGAGAACAGCCAGCACACAATTGTAACACATACATCCACCGGCGATGTATAGTAATCCTTCCACATAATGAGCTCACTTCTCCCATTTGAAAGGCATATACATTTAATTCTGCTGGATTACCTGGAGAGAGACACGGATGCCCATGAATTCCCATTTAGTTCTGGATAGGCACTTCAGCCCCTCATGTTATAAATTGTACACTTTCAGGGCAATGAAAACAGGGTGTGCAGTTGTGGCAGTGTCACAAAGGCTATGCCTTTTTCCCCGTGACATGACATTGCCAGCCAGCAACCGTGTGTGCAGCTGCATTGCACCGTGTGCAGCTGTGGCAAGGTCACACCCTGGAGTGTGAGCAAATGCAGTGTGACTCCCAGGCTACTGGATCCTGAACCACAGAGACAACTGCGCCCTGCCCCAAAGAAGCCTACCCACGTGAGTGCCTCACACACAGAACCGGAACAGTCTGTACAGAAGCCTGAACTCCTGAACTCGGCACCTTTAAAACACTGACTGGGGCTGCTGCCCTCTGGAGAGGTCATATGCAGGCCCTGCCCACCCTCCAGGAAAACTGACATTGCTCTGAGTGGAAGGAAAAAATTTGTGTTTAGACCCTGAGATTTCATGCTTTACCTAAAACAGATAAAGCAGTGTTGTTATACAATGGGAATGGAATATAAATACCATAGGCTATATTTATATAAATATATAAACTAATCTATAATTAAAATATAAATTGAAATTTTATGCAATATTTTATATAAACTACATTTATATAAATATGCACACCCTCAGCAACCCACCTCCTGTGACCAGGCTTCACCTATCAACAACATACTTAGCTATGCATTCATCACCAGACTAATCCACTGATAGAATGATTAGTCCATTGATGACTGTCACACCCCCATGATCCAATCATCTCCCAAAAACCCCACCTTTGAGTGTATGAGGCTTTGAGGGCACATCTAAATAAAAACTATAACACAGCAAGCAGTCAAAATCATGGGCTCTGCCAGCTCTGACAGAGGATTTGTGCCCCTGGAGCACCTAAAGCACATGAGCCACTGTCTGTGACATGGGAGCTCACCAGTGTCCAGCCACATCCAGGAGTCAGAATGCTACCCTGGAGAAGCCTCCACTGCTTCCAGAAACCCCAGTGGTCAGGCAGAAGGCCAGCATCTGCCTTAGATACAGGTTATGAGTTGGAAAGAATGGAAGCCATGGGTAGTGATCCGTTGGAAATGTGAGAGGGCCAAGCTTTTCAGACCAATGAAAATACACATATGTTTGGAGGAGACTGGGATTTTGGAACAATTTCTGCCCAACATTTATGACTGGAAGAAAGCTGGGATGGCCACACTTATTTCAAGTCAGGCAGCAGACTGTGCTTCTGTAATCTTTTCCTTCTGGTTTTGATCTGGCTCCCTGTAGAGATAATTAGAACAATCAGTTTCTGAGAAGGGTGGAGTTTGTCTCAGAAAGAATAGGAAGAGTATAACCAGCAAAAACCCTGTTGAAAATTGAGGGATAGGGCTGGGGATTTAGCTCAGTGCTTCTGGCGCCTGCCTTGCAAGCGCAAGGTCCAGAGTTCGATCCCCAGTACCAAAAAAAACAAAAAAAGAAAAAGAAAATTGAGGGATAGAGAAGACTTGGGGTAAGCTGTAGTACTTTTTTTTTTGAAACAGTGTCTCACTGTACAGTTCAGGCTGGCCTTGAACCCTCTATGTAGCCTAAACTGGCCTCAAACACAGGGCGATCCTCCTGCTTCACCCTCCCCAGTGGTGGGATTACAGGCATGCGCTACCACACCCAGCTAAACAGTAGTACACTTAAAGGGCAAGACTAGATTTCACCTGAACAAGAGGCCAAGAATACAGCCCTGTGGCTCTTAGGAAGCAGTCCTTGGGAGTCACCTCCTACCAATCTCATCTCCTTTTTAGACAAGATTATTGAGTTGATAAATTCAAATACCTAATTCATTCTTTAGCTTTATCATTCATTCATCCACTCACTCAGTAAATACCCTATACTAGTCAGTGCTTACTAGAGTCAGATGTAGAAGAGTACAAGAGATCTGTCTGTGTGCTAGAGATCTAAAGAATTCAGCCTAGGGCTTGGATCCCATGGCAATGTCCCACGTGAGTCCAGCTGAAGGCCTAGAGCCCATGGCAATGTCTCATGCAAGTCCACATCAGGAGGCTGAGGAATCCAAGATGGAAGACCAAGGGGTCCAGGCTAGAGAGTCTAAAGGTCAGTACCAGAGACTAGAGAGTGCACTGGCAGGGTAAAAGGCCGATGCTGGAAACCTAAGAATCCATGCCAAGAACAAGGAGACAGCGCCCAAGGCAAAGATGAAGACCAGAGCTCCCAGCTGAAGTGTCTGAGCCACGGGCTGGAAGACAGTGCTCAAGGACAAGGCAAAGGGGAGGACCAGAGCTCCTCCCAGAAGAACATCAGCCATCCTAGGCGAAGGTGGAGTTCAGCCAGAGAGAACAGCAGCAGCACAAAATCCTCCTCTCCTGTTTTCCCTTTATACAGTTCCCCAGAACCATGTCATCTCATTTCAGCTGAGTGTTCCCACTCACATTGACCATGACTTAACCACACACCTGATACATAAGATGGAGAAATATATGAGGTGTGATTGAAAATTATGGTGAATATTTAAATTTTTAAAAATTTATTACAGTAAAAGACACATTGCCATTAATCCCCTTCAGAATCTTCCCCTTTATTTCAAAAACACTTATCCCATCATTCTTGCCACTTTCTGAAGCAGTTCTGGGAGGCTTCTTTTGTGAGTGTCTTTAGTTGTGTCTTTAGTTTGGTGTCCTGAATCAACTCAAAACATTTCCCTTTCATGGTCATTTTGACTCTAAAGAAGAGCCAGAAGTTGCATGGTGCCAGACCTGGTGAAGAAGGTGGATGAGGACGCATTGTAATGTTTTTATGAGCTGCCTTTCTGCTGGATGGCACTCAGCAGCAGCATTCACTGCATTTTTTATCACACCTCCTAAAGACATTCAGAAAAGAAGACTTCCAGGAACAATTCAGAAAGTGGCAAGAAGGATGGAATAAATATATTTGAAGGAAGGAGGAGTATGGGGGGGGCTTAATGGCAGTGTGTCTTTTTACTGTAATTAAGTTTTAAATTTAAAACATTCACTGTATATTTTTTAAGTTTATTGGTACATTTTAGGTATACAGTATGATGACATTCATCATTGGGATCTTGTACCTTTACATGATGTATCTTGGTTCTTTTTTTTTCCCCATTCCCCTGCTCTCCCTTCAACCCCTCCACCCCTCTCTATTTACAAAGACTTTGTTTGTTTTTCCCTTTTCTCATATTTATTCCTTTAATTCACTGTATATTTTGATTGGCCCTTATAGAATGGGTGATAAAATAATTAGAAAATTTCCCAAGGTTGAACAATATCCAAAGAGTGTTACTTACTTGATCAGTCAGCACTCGGAGGGTGGCGCTAGATGCAAAATGCAGCCTTCGGGGCTTTTCTTGGTCAGTGACTTGGGGGAGGTAGAGATGGGCTGAATGTCATGTGTGAGGTGTCACACCCGAGCTGGTAAGACTTCCACCCCAGAACCAGAAACCAAAAGTGGCCTTGTTAGATTGATGGTTGAAATGAACAAATCACAGTGTCCAGGAGATAACCCAAAATAGCACGTTTAGATACCAGTAACACTGTGACACAGCATGGGGAGGCCTGAGTTGCCCTTAGTCGCCATGAAAAGATCAGGGGTTTTAGATCCAAACAGAGCACTGACCCTGAATTTAACCTGGATCAAAAGATGGCACAGCAGATCATAAGCCATGCAACCCTGTGCTTCTGAGATGCTGTTTGTGTAAAGGCCACCACCTGGCCACACGGGGCCAAGAGAAAGCCCAAGCTGCATAGCAAAGGAGAAGCAGAGTGGGCAATGCAGTCATCCCGCACTGGGGAAACCAGAAGAGAGCAGGGTGCTGACCGGACCTGTGGTAGTAAAGCCTGGCTGGATAGTTTTGTGATTTCTGGACAGTCTAGCAGCTGTGAGTGTGGGAAGAATGGTTCACCCAGGCACTGTGGAGATCAAAGGGCAAAAGCTGCAGAAGGAAAGGTTTTAGTTCAGCAAGTTGACAACAAGCTGACTTGAGGAGCAGGAAAACTGTGTCTACGAAACAGTGTGGGTGGCAGCTGCTGTGGCAGGATGCCCACCGGAGTTCCTCCCTCCCCCGGGAACTCAGCAGGCTGCACAAGTCCTCCTTCACCTTCTGCAGAGCTCTATTCGGACATCATCTGTATGGCTGTTTCTGCATCTTTAGGCTGTGCGAAGCTTCACAGAAGAAGCATTCTATACTGAAATTCTGGTTATTATTTCATGGAAAAAAGCCAAAATGTTGGGTTGTATATATGTTTGAGTCTGCATCTAGGCATTGGTACATATGCAGGTTACAATACCCGGCCTACTGCATTTTTACCTTGCAATTTCTACTTGCAGATTTGGCTCAGGAACTATCTCTTCTGTAGGATCCTCTTTAAGGAAACCTGTGCTGATGTTCATTGTAGCGTACATTATAAAATCATAAAAGTCTGCTTCCCTCAGGCCAGGGATTTAGCCCAGTGGTTCCGCCACTTGCCTTGCAAGTGCAAGGTCCCGACTTTGATCCCTGGTACTAAAAAAAAAAAAGTCTGCTTCCCTCACTAGACTCTGAACTCTATGAAAGCAAGAACTTTGAACCCAAATTAATTACATAAGCACAAAGAAAGGACCTGGCTAGATAGCAGTAGGCCCCCGTATGTTTGTACAGAAGCACACGTGTGCACACACACCAATGTACTGTACATATGTATATGCACATACACACAGGGTCTTTGTACTCAGCTGCATTCCCCAGCCCTCTTTTTATTTTTTGTTTCAAGGCAGTGGTCTCACTAAGTTGCCTATGCTGGACTAAATTAGTGACCCTCCTGGCTCAGCCTTCCAGAGTGCTAGAATTCCAGGTGTGAGCTACCACACTCAGCCTCTTCCTTTCTTTACTGCTGAAATGTAAATGTTAAGAGTGGTAGAGAGGAGAAAGCAGTTAGAGGCATGAGCCCCGCAAAGGAAGTGATCAAATTACATTTGCAGATAATAAGACTTGATGTCTGAAATACCATAATACTACACTATGAACAATAAAGAATTTTTCAAACAAGCAAGTTACAACAGCACCATATAAAAAAAAAACTGACTTCATATGTGCAAACAGCACAGCTAGAAGTTATCCTACCACTGTAATAGAGTGAGAAGAAAAGAGATCGCAGCTAAACATAACTAGAACTGGACAGCTACAAACATAGAAGGCCATAGAAGTAGAAGTGCACAGGTGGGTAGACATACCACATCCTTGAACAGGAAGCTCAACGCCACAGTGATGTCAGTGCCCCTTAGTTGACTTAGAATTGTCATATGGTCCCAATAAAAATACTATCTGATTTTTTTTCTGGAGCTAGAATTTAAAGTTCATTCATCAAAATAAATGAGTAAGAATAGACAGGAGAACCCTGAGAGAGAAAGGTATTAAGGATGGACTAATGGTTCAGGTATTAAAACACTTCAAAAGCTCTGTAAGTAAAGCAGTGTCATATTGGTGCATGGAGAGAAAAATCAGGAACCAGAACAGGAAACTCAGAAGTGAAACTCATTACATGCCAAAATTTAACATATAATGAAGGTGGCATCTTGAATTACTAAATTTAGACTCTTGGATTAGGATTCTTGAAATAAAGGGACACTTGTATGGAAAGATGTAAAATTGAATCCATATACAAGGATGCATTCAAAAGTAGATCAGAGGCCGGGGATTAAGCTCAATGGTGCCGCCACCTGCCTCACAAGTGCAAGGTCCTGAGTTCAATCGCCGGTACCAAAAATAAAAGTAGATCAGAGATGTCAGTATTAAAAATATAAACACACATAAGTACTAGAAGAAAACTTTAGCAAATGCCTCTATAACCTGGAAATGGGGAAAATGTTTCTATGATGCAAAATTCAGAAGTGATAAATGAAAAGATTGATAAATTTGACTATATTTATATTTGACTATATTTATATAGTTATATATTGACTTACTTATATAGTTATATAGTTTTAAAAAGCAAAATTATTCTGAGTAGACAAAGTACAATAAACAAAGGGAAAACATACATGGCAAGTATCTGCAGCTTGTATTGCCCCCTGCCCCATGATAAATAGCTCTATAGTAAGAGTTTCTAAAATAGAGAAGAAAAAGATCAACAACTGGAAGGAAACTGCCAGCTCAGGATAGCGTGTTACCCTGAAGCCGTGAATGGGCAACACTAGACAAGCCACTGGAAACGACATGGCCCAAGCCACATAGTTGCTTTAGAATAAATAAGAGAGAAAAAAATGTGTACGTTTTGGATACCAACACTAACATAAAGCTTTGCATAAAGACTTTATAGCAAGATTCAATCTGAAAAGGCAGAAAATCAAGAAATCCATTGTCTTCGCAGAGAGGGTCTCCCATGTAGAAGGGGTCTACTGATCCAAGTTCCTTGTTAAATCAATGATGTGAAGAGAATGGCGAGTCTAGTAAAATCCAAGGCACCAGAGTCCCACCTGCTTTTGCTTTTATGAAAGATCTGTACTCAGAGTACCAGTTTTGACAGAACCATTTCTTTCAAGAGATTCCCACCCATGCTGTTCCAAGTATCGTTACTGATGTCAGTGTCCATCAACCTGCAACACAAACTTGTTTTATTTAATAGTCTTCTCAAACAGTCTTTTCTCTGGGTCATGCAGCATGTCACTTACGCATCTTCAAACAGCACAGTTCCAAAGCAGCATCTTGTTTCCTGCACTTCACTGGACCCACACGGGTGCTGACAGTTTTCACGCATCTTGGTCAAATGAGTGATTCTTCAAATGCAGGAAAAATAGCAGCATTAGCTACTAAACGGAGGGCATTGTAATTAGCTTCTTGCACTCGATTGGATACAGTTATAAACATGTCCTACCTGCAGACAATTTTACTGGGCCTCATGTTTTTCTGTGTAAGGTCCATGCTTTGAGGAAAGGTGCTGGTGCAGTTTGCCTGGCATCCTTGCTTCATCTGCTTTCTTTCTATTAAATACAATGTTGAGGCTGTGGAAGAGGGGGCTATTGGAAGATCCAAATCTGAAAGGGAGAGCATCTTCTTTATGTTCTCCAAGTAGAAAGAGTTTTACTGCTATGACTCTGTGTGCCGATGCTTCCCATCAGTAACATGTTGTTCACCATCTGGGAGGCTGAAGCAGGAGAATCACAAGTTGAAACCCAGCCTGAGCAAATCAACAATTTAGGGAGACCCTGCCTCAAAATGAAAAGAGCTGGGGATGTAATCAAGGATGCAAAGGTCCTGGGTTCAATCCTCAGTACCACCAAAAAAATTGTCCATTGTAGTGAGAAAATGTCTCTGTAAATATACAATAGTGTTAATGACATTTACATAAATAACATGAAATACTGCTATATTTAAACATAAAGTACACAAAGTGGACTGTGGTGCTTCATGTCTTCAGAAGTTAATTTTTCAAAAGTTTCGGGCTAGGGATTTAGCTCAGTGGCACCTCGCCTGCCTGGCAAGCACAAGGTCCTGAGTTCAATCCCCAGTACCAAAAAAAGAAAAAAAGTTTTGCTTGCACACATTCTTAAGATTGTTTCAAAAATAAATCACATTGAAAAACTTAAAAACTGAAGCATGAAGTGAACAAAATAGGCAATATCGACCTATTTCTTTTTATTTGATTAGAGAATTACAATTCTAGAAAATTCATAAATAAAAAATTGTGTCATCTCCAATCTAAAATGCTTTGAAAAGTCAATTCAAAGCTATAAATCCATTTTACTCTTTATTGCAGTGATTTAATTAAGGAGATTATTATTTTAAAACTTATTTTAAAATTTTTAAAGGCAGATAGATTCATTTTGAAATTTCTTCAAACACACTGTGTTGGTGAATTCACATCATCACTAGCCAGGAAGAAAAGAAGGAAAGGAAGGAAAAGAAAAATTTTAAAAATCATTCATAGTTTATTGGGGTTCATCCAGTACTGACTAATAGTCGTAGATGAATTATCCATGCCTTCTGTATATTCCAAGGTAGTTGGAAAAAATACCCCACACATTGAAAAAGCACACATGCATGCACACGCACACACACACACACACACACACACACGACAGCAAGTTGCAAGGGAAACACCTCAGCTCAATCAGGTGGGGCCAGGGTCTTAGGGACAGTACGGTGTGTGAATTCTCCTTGTTCCTGGAGCAGATATTACAGTTACTGGTTTTATAAAGCTTATAGAGTGAGTCACATATAGAGTTAAGTTGTTTACTAAACTTTTTTTTTTAGAACAGTAATATTGAGTATGACTTCAGACTTCACATGCATGGGGTGCCTCCCCACTGTCGGTGCCGTGCAGGAGAGGAACCTTGGTTACAGTCCGAGAGCACACTCTGACACCTGTTTACCACCTGAGTCCATTGTGCACTGTGGCGTTCAGCCTGGGTGCTTTGCATTCGGTGGGTGTGGACAAATGTATAATAACACGTGTTCACCATTACAGCACTGCATGAAACAGTATCCCTGCCCCGAAAATTCCCACGCTCAACCCTGATGCTCCTATCCCCTGACAACCACTGATCTGATTACTGTCTCCACAGTTTGGCCTTCTCCAAAATACTTTCTAGTTAGAATCACATGATATGCACCCTTTGCAGATTGGCTTCCGTAACTTAATAATATGCAATGCCTAAGTATAGCTTGCAAACATAATTTCTACCCTCATAAGGTTTTGAATGGCCCTAAACAGTGGTTTTCTGCTATGCAAACTGACAGACACCAGTGTTCCCATGGCCCACATGACCCATGGAAGCACAGTGATAAGGACACGCTGTATCGCCATGCCTCATATTTGTGCACATCCTCAGGTGGGAGAAGAAGCTACTGTTTCACCTGGGCCCTAGAAGTTTCCATCACCAATCAAATGTCATTGTCTAAAGTTGCTCTTCCACTTGCATTTCCCATGTTGTCAACGTCAGGTCCCCAGAGCCCTGGGTGCTCCCCAGCAGAGCTCCTTGTACTTGGCTGTGCAAATGGAGCCAGTGTCAAATGTGTTTGGGCGATGGTAAATTTAAGATCCAAGCCTGTGCAGTGCAGTTATATAGTGAAAATAGATTTTTGTGAACATTGAAACCAGAAAAGAACATAATACCTGTCACTTTACCAGGCTGCTTCAAGGTCTCCCTTTAGGGGCAAGGCAAGAGTCAATTTTAAATGGTAATTACCTAGGGATAAAATGTCCCTGAAGATCTTATTCTGAGCAGCAGGAGGCCACAGCTTCCCTTCCAGCAGGGAGAAGGCTGTGCGGAAAGAGGCTCTTGTAGGAGGGTGGGCAGCCCTCCTCCTCCTGCTACCCTGGCTGGGGTTGAGCCCTGCCTTCCCTTCAGAGGGCCAGGGTGACATAACCTCTGTAATTAAGACCTTCCCTGCCATCGCCACTCTTTTATTTGAAACCCGAGTCAGGCAGGATTTACTGGCTGTAGCTCTTCTTTTCTCGCTTGAGGGAATTTTAAATTCCATTGTCCACAAATTCTAAGACACTTCTGATGACAATAATTAGGACAAAGAGAAGCCCAGGATCTGGCAATCCAAGAGGGCTGAGAAGAATGGGAGACATTTTGAATAAAGCCCAGGGTGGTGATAGAAAAGAACTGAGGCTTCGGAAACTGTATCCATCTGTGACTTGGGGATGGAGAGCACGTGCCAGAGCATCACAGGCTGTGGCACCGGCCTGAGGCTGCTCAGTTGGGCTGGTGATTTTGGTAATGAGGGAGGCAAAGTGCCATCTGCACAGAGTGGGGGGCACTGTCTCCCTGAGAACTTGGAGTCCCAGAGAGGCCCTGCCTCCAGGAGGCAGAAAGCCCAGCGCCAGGAAGAACACTCTGAACTGACCCCATGGTACCCTGCAGCCAGCAAAGCAAACATACACCTGTCCTCTCCACACTGTAGGCAAGTATTTCCTAATTAAATTATGCTATGTATCTTCTTCTTTTCTAGCATATGATCCATGTTTTATTTCAGAGAACATGTAATGGAAAACTATTATGGAATTATTCCACAACCAGTAATTGGGGCTGATGAAATTCTAGAGCGAAGTCACAAAGCACAGAACAAATTTTTCAATCTCAGAGAATATGGGGCCTAAGAATAAAAGCAAAACAATTTTAGTCTTTCCACAGTAGCTCCTGATGCTTTTCTCTTCCCTTCCCTTTTCTCCTTTCCCTCCTTCCTCCTCGCTTCGTGTCATTTCTTTCACTGGAGCATGTCCTGGTGCTCTATCACTGCTAACAAACTATCCAGAAACTTAGAGGCTTTCATGCAGCAACCATGTTATTGTGTCCCATGCTTGGCAGCTTAGGAGGTTGTTCAGGTCTCAGGTAGGTGGCTCTTTTCCCCAGCTAGAGCACTGAGTTGGGGAGGGAGGTGGAAGGCTCCCATGTTGTTGGCACAGAGGCTCCCTGGAGACTGTCCTTTGCAGCACTGTGGATTCAGCATCCTTGCACTTCCTACATGGCCGTTCAGGCTTCCAGAAAGGATGTCCAGTTTCTCCAGCACCACTTGTTGCAAAGATTCTCTTCTTTGTGCTTCTATTAAAAACCATTTGATGTGTGTAAGAGTGATTTCTGGACTCTTTTCTATGTCATTGATCACTATGTCCATCTCCTCTCCAGTGACATCACTTGCTTCTGCTCCCTGAAAGGGAAAAGTGCTACTTTATTAGGGCCTTGGTTATATTCCCTTGGTCAGAGGAGTCACAGAGCCCACATTGAAGAAGCTTAAACATATACATCACCTTTCAATGGAAAAGTATCATGAAATTTGTACCCTGTTTAAAAGTGAGATTTGTGGTGGTGGTAGTACCTTAGAAACAAAGGAGCTGAGTGAGTCACTCTCTTCCCTCCATCTATCCTTAAACAGCACCCAGCAGTCTTTCCTGGTTCCGTTATCCCAAGAGAGTACAAAATAAAATAACAGAAGCCTAGGAGATCACCATGTCCACCAAGGGAGAACCTGTACAACTGTAACATGGCCCAACTGTAACAGTATGATTTGCCTGCAATAAAATTCACCCTGTATAGTGTACAGTTCTGTAAATTTGACAGACATCTTCAGTCCACAATCACTGCATTGTTGAGTCACAGAATACTTCTGCCACTCAGATCCCTCATCCTTCCCCTTTGTGCTCACACTTCCAGCCCTGCCCAAGACCTCAGCGAACCCTGACCCTTTTCCTTCTTCTGATTTTGCCTTTGACAAACTATAAAATGCATGGAATAACCCAATGTAATTATTTTGAATCAGCTCCTTACCACAGCATAGTGCATTTGAGAGTCACCTGGGTCATCATGTGGGTTAGGAATTTGTTCCCTTTTGTTGCTGAGTGGTATTCCACTCCAGGGATGTAGCACACTCTGTTTCTCCATCCACCAGTTGACAAGCACTTGGGATGTTAGCAATGTGGGAGGATTGTTAAAGTAGCCATAAATATTGTGTATAGATTTTTGTGTGAACTTAAAATGTCACTTCTTTTGGCCAAATGTCTAGCAGGAGGATTACTGGGCCATGTGGCTAGTACATGTAAGCTTTGTAAGAAACTACCAACCTGTTCTACCAGTGGCTGTACCACTTTGTGTTCCCACCTGCAAGCGTGAGTGCCATTTGCTCTCATCTTCACCAGCACATGGTTGTTATTGGACTTTGCTTGTTTCAGTTTAGCCCTTCTAATGGGCATATCAGCGATGTCATATCCTGATTTTACTTTCCTCGGTGACCAGCAATCCTGAGGATCTTTCACGTGAGAATCTTTCATATTTCCTGCCATTATATTTCCTTTGATAGAATAATTATTTGATCCTTTATTCCATATTTTGACTTTTTTATTTTCATATTATTGAATTTTGAAAGTTCCTTATATATTTTGAATTAAAGTCCCTTACTGGATACAGGGCATCTTTTGCAGATACTGCCTCCCCATCTGTGACCAGATTTTCATTTTCTTAGCAGTTCATATCATAGAGAAGAATTCTTATTTTGATAGAGTTGGATTTATCAATCTTTTTTCTATTATGCATTGTGCCCTTGGTGTTGTATCAGAGAAATTTTGGCCTAATCCAATGTCACAACTATTTTTTCCCAGAGATTATATAATTATAGTTTTATGTTTAAGCCTACAGTCCATTTTAAGCTAGATTTCATATGTGGTATGAGGTATAGATTCAGATCTCTCCCCTACTTTTTCTTTCTTTTTTATTTTTGCATATAGATATCCAGTTTTTCATTTGTTGAAAAGACTACTTTTATGCTTTTACTTATAACTAGTTCGTATATATTGGAGAAAATTCAGGCTTCTATTCTGCATCATTGATCCACATATCCATATGTTTTTCGGTAACACCCTGTTTTGTTTTGTTTTTTATTAAATTCTTTTATTGGTACATTGTAGGTATACAACACAATTACATTTCTCATTGGGAATTGTACCTTTACATAATGCATCTTGGTTCTTATTTTTTCCCCATTCCTGGCCCTCCCTTCACGCCCTCCACCCTTCCTGCGCTCCACCCTTCCCTATTTACAAAGACTTTATTTCCATTTTTTCCATTTCTCAGCATTTTTCCTTTCCCTTCTTTCCTTTCCCCTGCCCCTCCCACTACCGCTACCCCTTTGGACCTTTTCTTCCTATTTTGCATTATCGATTATTCATTCTAATCATTGGTACATTTTAGGTATACAACATAATGACATTCATCATTGGAAATTTGCACCTTTACATAGTCTCTCTTGGTTCTTATTTTTCACCCTTGCCCAGCCCTCCCTTCAACCCCTCCATTCCTCCCTATTTACAAAGATTTTCTTCCTATTTTTCCATTTTCTCATATTAATCCCATTCCCTTCTATCCTTTCCCCTACCCCTCCCACTTCCTTCCACTTTGCCCCTTTTCTTCCTATTTCACATTATCTGTTATACATTTAGTCCTTATTTACACTTTCAGTTTCTCACACCAGAGAAACTATTCGGTATTTATACGTGTGTGTCCTATTTATTTCACTTAAGAGTATCGCCTCAATGTGCATCCACTTAGCTATAAATGTCTCTAATTTCTCATTCTTTATGGCTGAGTAGTACTCCATTTTATTAAAAAAACACATCTTCTTTATCCAGTCTCCAGTTGATGGGCATTTGGGCTGTTTCCAAGTTTTAGCTATTACAAACTGGGTAACACCCTGTTTTAATTACCATAGGTTTATAGTCCTTAAACTATGTAATGAAGTTTGTCCAATGTTTTTCAAAATTGTTTTGGATATTATGATTACTTTACCTTTCCTTAGAAACTTTAAAATCATCTTTTCAATTCCTAAAACCTATCCAGCTGCAGTTTTGATTGAGATTGTGTTTGCTGTGCAGATCACTGGGGAAAATGATCCCCTTCACTGTTGTCTTCCAACTCCATGCATCCAGGCTTTCATTTCTTTCACCAGTGCTTTGTAGTTTTCAGAATGCAGATCTTGTACATTGTTAAGTTCATATCTATTTCATGTTTTCATTGCTACTTTAAGTGACACTGATTTTTAAGCTTTAATTTCCAATTATTTATTGCTAGTGTTTGGAAATATAATTGATTTTACACTTTGATTGTATGCCTGGTGATCTTAGTTCCTTAGTTCTAGGAGCTTTTATTAGGTTGATGCTCAGAAATTTTCTATAGAGACAATCGTACTGTCTGTGAATGGAGAGCAGTTTTTCCCTCTCTTTGGTCTATAGGCCTTTTATTTCCTTTTCCTGCATTACTACACTGATTTGTGCTTCCAGAAAAAGAATAGTGAGGAAAGCATCTTTTCCTTGTCTCTGATCATAGGGGACCAGTGTTTAGCCTCTTATCTTAAATAGGATATTAGAGGCAGGTGCTTTATACATGTCCTTCATCAACTTTATGAAATTCCTTTCAATTCCTGCTTTACTTAGAGATTGTTTTGTTTTGTTCTGTTTTATTTTGCTTTGTTCTGTTTTGTTTTTGAGATAGATTCTCACTTTGTAGCCCAGGCTGGCCTTGAACTCCTAGTGTTCCTCCTGGCTTAGCCTCCCAAGCTCTAGGATTACAGGCATGTGCCACTACACCCGGCTAACATAGAGAGTTTTTTTAAAAAATCATAATTGGATGTTAAAATTTATCAAATGCTTTTTCTAAACCTGCTGAGATAGTCATGTTTGCTAAGATAGTCATGATATGTCTTACCTTGATTGATATTCCAATGTTGGACCACCTTGCATTTATAACTCCAACTTGATCAGGATAGATTATGATTTTAACATATTTCTAAATATGTTTTTCTAATATTTTGTTATGATTTTTTGAGCTCATATTCACAGGGAACATTGGTGTATGATTTTTAATTTGTCTTCCTGATTTTTGGTATCAGTAATACTTTAAATTGGTTTAATTGTTCCTCAAATGCTTGGTGTAATTCTCCAATGAAATACTCTTCATTTTCTTTGTTCTTCTACATGTAAAGTACCTGTTTTACTAGTCTGCAGCTCCCAAAGACTCTCTCCTGTTATGTAACCACACTCAGTAGGTGTTGAGGATGTCAGTTAAAAATTCATCACCCACTTACATGGAAACTGTTCTCTCTCTCTCTCTCTCTCTCTCTCTCTCTCTCTCTCTCTCTCTCTCTCTCTCTCTCTCTCTCTCATCTTTCCTCGTATAGTATTTCAGGCTCCAGCTGCCTTCAGCTTCAGCTCTCTAGAGACTCCTACGAAGTTATGACTTTGTTGTTTTTCAGCTTTTCCTTGTTTTTACGTAGAGATGATGTTCTGTCCAACTTTCTAGATCCCAGGCATAGCTATCCTTGTGGTCCCTTCAACACACGTTTTGCCTGGGTGTTGAAAGGGAAGTGCTACAAGTTTCTTGGTGATGGGAGGGTCTAGGGAAGTGGTAGTGAACCTGCAGCACACATGCCACAGTGGACTGTTTCTATCATTGAAAGCTCTAAAAGGTTCACCATCACTGGCCTGGGGAATTCTGTGGCCATGGTCAAAAGCAGATGAAAAGAGAAGACTGGAGAGCATGATGAATTTTCAGGTTTTCCATCTTGGTCTGATGAGATGGGGGCATGAGGAAGATAGCTGTGGGAAATGTATTTTTTAACAGGACCACATTCTGAGCATGAAGCGTGAGACCCTTACCTTCCTTTCTCTGCCTAGAGCTGAAGGATCCTTTGGGTTTCCATGTCTTACTTTAGAAACAAGCACCTAAAGAGCCAAGACTGTTCCTTCAGCCCTGCACAGTCCAATGGTCTGGCCAGTGTCTAGTCTGTTTGTAGGTCACTAGGTCATCCTCCTTGAAAGCTAGTCCTGTCACTCCATTGCCTTTTCCAGAAAGCTTTCAACCTCCCTTTGTCCACCCCATTCAACACCAGCCACTGTGTGAATCCCAAAGAGGACCGTCTATCCCCTCAGCCCCTTTTCTCCCACACCCCTGACCAGCCATATTGATCACTTCCTGCCTTTACCAGGTTCCTTCCCATTACCATGCTTTGCCCACTATTTTCAGCCAAGAGTGCCATTCTCAAGCTTGGTACCCTCCCGAGGTTGAGCCCTTCTTCCAGGCACAGCCTACATGAAGCCCTCCACCACCACCACCCCCCTCCCCCAGCAGAGACACCTGCTCCTCCCTGCACCTTTGCTGCCCTGCTTACTGTTATGGTTCCATCTCCCCTGGGACATCATTCCTTGAAGGCAGGTATATCATTGCATTCTATAGCTGTTCAGTGAAAGACAGAGAGCAACAGTGAAAAAACCAAAACTAGTTGCCCATGTTGGCAAAGAGAAATTTAGCTCCCAGAAGCATAAACAACAATACATATAGGAAGGAGGTGACAGCTTTGTTTTGTTTGTTTCTTTACAAAAGAGAATACTTTACCTTGAAATAGTCGTATGTAATGTCGGGGGGGGGGTGTTGGTGGGGGTGATTTCTAGATGAAACTGGGCCTTGATCTCCACTAGTGGGCAATTGAAAAAGGAATCCGTGAAAGCTTTTACTTCCTCTTTGTCCTGCATCCGTGGGAAAGACTCATCTGTGGAATAAGATGGTATAGTCCAGTTTTCTCCCTGTGCCTTAAGGAATTCTTCAACAGAAAACAAGAAAGAGCCCGATTCTCTTTCTTCGTAATGCCACTATTAGCTTCCAAAAACATTCATCACACTCCACTGTTCTCGGTGCCGTAATTGCCTGTGGATCCTGAATGACAGCTGTGGCTCTCTCTTGCATCTCTCCTCCCCATGGTGCCTCCTGCCATTGGTTTTGCTGTCTTCTGCGACCCCTTGGGACAGTACCCACTGCGCCCCCGCAGAACGTGCAGGCAGAAGCCGTGAACTCCACCACTGTCCAGTTCCTGTGGAACCCACCGCCACAGCAGTTCGTCAATGGGATCAACCAGGGATACAAGGTAACTACCAGCCTGGCGTGGAGCCTCAGGCCGGCTGTCCTGCTCTGTGACCATCCAGTGGTCATGCAGGGAGGCCATCCTTCCCATCCCATTGGGAACTCCAGGCATCCAATGCAGAGTGGTACGGCCTTGGTAGGGTCACCATTTATCTAAGGTCTTACCCTCAGCTCTCCTGGTTCAGAAACTCAAACAATGAGTTATCAAGACAATGGATCATGCACATAGGAGAGAGCAGTTTCTTATGAGAAAGGCCATTCATTCTCAGTGGCCAGTGGGAGAACTGTTGGGAGTCAGCGTGTGTCCAAGCCACTTCTGCTGGAGGGGGCCTCCCTGGGCACAGTGCAGGCAGGCTCCAAGCAGAGGGTACAGGCTTGTAGCCAAGGAGGTTCACTCCTCCCCCTCCCTGTTTTAGGGGGGAATTCTGTTTAAAGAAGAGACCAGTTGGTTCAGGATTCCTCTCAAAACCAAATTAGAAACACATATTCCCACCATCCACCTTAACCACAACCTGTTTCATAGATGGGATCAGGTGCAACTTGAAAAGTGCAACTTATCTTTCCCTTCAATCCCCTCAGTGTGGGTGCCGCAAACTCACTAATCTTCCCACAGGGCCAGGGCACTCGGGGAGACCTTTGTGCGAAGGGATTCCATCCCCTGTGCTTGAATCTGGTGATTTCAGCTTCAGAGGGGATCATTTCCCAGATACACGGTTCATTTTTTTTTTTCTCATTTGTGTTCAACTTACTAAAACACTTATTTAATGTCTCCTAGAAAGGCACACATAGCTGGAAATCATCCCTGCCTTTCCTTTTCCCTCAGAAGTATTCAAAGTCAGAAGCTTTTGTGAAAGCAAATCATACTGATCAGCCCAGGTGCTTGGGCCCTCTTGAATCTGCTGCCAGGTCTGACTGGCGAGACAGCAGCGCTCACTTGAGTGTGGGAGGGCTGGGTAGTCAGCATGATCTGTGGACACCAGGTGGGTCCTGCAGTGGGCAGCTTTCAGAGCTAATTGGCCTGAGAGATGTTTGGTGTCAAAGGAATGAAAGCTCACACAGGCTCCTAATGTTCCCAAAGCATGAAGCAGCTTTCCTTGGAATATTCTTGTGTACTCTTTCTTTAAAATCATAACTGGTGTCCTAAATTCCTTTTCAGGAAACTAATCTAATATAAATTATATATATATTGTTTTTTGGGGTTATTTTTTGGTATCAGGGATCGAACTCAGGTCCTTGTGCTTGCACAGCAGGTGGCGAAACCACTGAGCTAAATCCCTGGCCCTCTAATATAAATTATAAGTGATTGATTCTACTGAATTAACAAACGGTGTAATCTCTGTCCCTTGTGGTTAAGAAACAGAAGTTCTATAGCAAGCTGGCATGAAGGAGGGTGAAGGTTTGCAGGGGAGTCCATTGCTCCAAAGAGCAGTTAATATTATTATTTTATTTATTTATATGTATGTGTTTAAAATATATATGCATGTGTATATACACGTGCATTTGTATATAATCATCTGTGAGATCTCTTTTCAAATGGACTTTTTTGAAGTACATGGTATAGGGTTTATAGGTTTCATTATGACTGTGCTTTCTTTAAAGACTTACTACAAAATAAAAATCTGATAGAGATTGGAGTGAGCAAGTGGACTTTAAAAGGATCTCTCTTCACCTGCCCATCTCAGCTTCTAGCATGGCCATCCGATGTTCCCGAGGCAGTCACTGTGGCCACCATCGCCCCAGACTTCCACGGAATCCACCACGGATACATCACGAACCTGAAGAAGTTCACCGCTTACTTCACGTCCGTCCTATGCTTCACCACACCAGGGGACGGGCCCCCGAGCACACCGCAGCTTGTGTGGACCCACGAGGACAGTGAGTACTGCTCTCTCTGGCCTCCTGCGAGCCCATTCGCCCTCAGTCAGGTGTCAGAGTGGCCCTGCCGTGTCCAGAACTGGGCCAGGGCAGAGACAGCATGAGGAAGCCAGTGTCCCAGGGTGCTTGCCATCTGCTCACTGCCCCCAGAGTCAGTCACTGAGGCCCTAACCACACCTGAGGGACAGGGGCCATGAGCAATAGCAGGAGCCAGGCCAGAGGAGATAGCTCTGGGAACAGAGATGGAGGGACTTGTCCTGCCTTGGGGCTACTCCTGTGGTCTTGCCAAGCCCAGATGTCAACTTCCAGTCCTCGGCCCTCCTTCCTTGCGCACCATTACGGCCTCCCTGCCCCTCCTTCTGACCCTACTGGGGGACCTCTCTGCCTGGCACCCCTGAGCCCCTTGCCTTCAACTTTGCACTGTCTCCCTCTGGTCTGTTCGAAACTGCTGCTTCTTCGAGACAGCAGCTAGTGATGCCTTCCTGAGAAAATAATCGCAGCTACACACAGAGATTATACACAGAAAGGGTAGTTACAGTTGTAATTTTTCCAAAAACTGAAAACCATTCAAATGTCCCAAATGGGAAAGACTGGAAAAATGAGAGTGGACAATATAATTAATATTTCATAGCCATTTAAAAAGTAAAACTTTGAAGATCAAAAATTTGGGAGGATTAATGATCAAAATATATAGTTAAGTAAAAAGTCTACAAAACTATATGAGATCTAAATTTTATCAAAATACATTTGTATATAATGTTGAGAGTTATTGTCTCTGTGATATGCTTACAGAATTGTTTTTTACATTTTCTTTGTGTTTTTCAGTATTTTCTCATGTCTACCACCAGTATGTACTTCCCTTTATATGGAGAAATAAGCCAGTGCTGTATGTTGTTAAGTTCCACAAGGCTGCTCTCATCTCTCCCCAGCTCCCTCTAGCTCTGGGTCTGGCTCTGGGTCTGGCTCAGCCTCCCATTCCCCTCTCCACTGGCTGCCTGGCCCTAGGATCCCAGAACATGGCACAGAAGAGATCAAAGTCCCCCAGACCAAGCTCCCTGGCTCCCTTCCATCCCACCCTGTGTTCTTGTCCTAGTCCTCTCTGGCTATGGGCATCTTCTCTTTGACCTTCAGATTCCTTCACGTCTGCCTCACCCAGAGTGGGCAGCTCTGACTTAGCTGCCACATAGAGTTGCCCAGAGCTCCATATTTCCTTTCCACATAAACTATTGTCTTGACCCTCCTGCCCTCCCACACCTTAGCGGCCTGGCTTTCACACTGCCACCCAGGAAAAACAGAACAGTTTTTGATCCCTTAAGATCACTGACCCCACCCTCAAGATTTAAAAAAACAGCCCTGCTGCTGCTATTAATTGATCCTGGAAGTTCTTCTCATACTCTAACTTTGATATGTCTTCTGCTTTATGTTGAACTCAAGTTTTTATTGAGAGAGATATAGATTCCCATGCAGCTGTAAGAATTAGCATTGAGATGGCCGTATATATTTGCCTGGTTCTTTTCAGTGCTCACATTCGTAAAACTATTGTCTAGCATCACAAACAGGATTCTGACATTGACACCATTCAGTGACCAGCTTTACCTATCCTCCTCCACATGCACATGCGCAGTTAGTTCTGTACAGTGTGTAGCATGTGAAGGTTTATGTCCCCACCACCAAATCCAGGGCTAAGGGGTCCCCAACCACCAAGCTCCTTGGGGTTCCTCTTCTGTAACCACACCTGCCTTCTGCCCTCTCTTCCTCTCTAATCTGTACACCTTGTATCTCTCTCCTTGCCTTGTTTGCACTGGCTAGAATTCCTTATCCTATGCTGAGAGTAGGCATTCTTTCCTGCTCTCCGTCTTGGAGGTAAGACCTTTAGCCTTTCACCACTAAGTAGGATATTTTTGCAGATGTTCTTTATCAAGCCAAAGTCGATCCCCACTATTCCATCCTCAGTTTGTTGAGAGTTTTTGTCATGAATACACATTGGATTTCTTCACCTCCTTTTACCATATCAGTCGATGTGATCGTGTGGTTTTTCATCTTACCTTGTTGATATATTGGATTACATTGATTGATTTTGAAATGTTGTGCACTTGGAATAAATCCCACTTGGTCACAGTGTGTAATTCTTTTTATATGCTGTTGGATTCACTTGGTGGGTATTTTATGGAGGATTTGGCATCTAAGTTCATGAGAGATACTGGTCTGTGGTTTCCTTTTTTTTCCCCCTGTGCTGTATCTGCTTTAGCATCAAGGCAACACTGGCCTCATAAAATATTTGGAAATGTTGCCTCTTTTTTTATTTTCTGGAAGGAATTATGTCAAACTAGTATCAATTTCTCTTTAAATGTTGGGTATGATTTTCTAATGAAACCCTCTGGGTTTGGAGATTTCTTTCTTAGGAGATTTTGAATTATGAATTCAATTTGTTCAGTGGTTATAAAATTATTCAAGTTGTCCATTTCATGGTAGTTGAGGTTTTTGTTTTTGTTTTCAGACAGGGTCTTGCTATGAGGCTCAGTCTGTCCTTTGAACTCACCGTGTAGCTCAAGCTTGCCTTGGTCTCATAGCAACTCTCTTGCCTCAGCCGCCCAGCTTCTGGGATTACAGGCCTGTGCCACCATGCCCAGCTTGGTTGCGTTTTAGTAGTTTATTGTTCTTTAGGAATTGTTCCTCTAAGAGTTTGGATTTATGATCATAAAATTCTTTGTCAAGCTTCCTTATCTTTTTAATGGCTGTAGGCACTGTGAAGATATTCTCCTTTTCCTTCCTGACACTGGTGGCCTGTGTCTTCTGCCTTTTTAACTTTGTCATTCTTTCCAGAGGTTCATCAGTCATATTGATTTTTTGAACCAGCTTCTTGATTCATTGATTTACTCTATTATTTTCTATTTCAATATCATTTGTTTCTGCTCCTTATTATTTCCTTCCCTCTCTTGCTTTGGATTTATTTTTCTCTCCTTTTTCTAATTTCTTGAGAGAAACACTTACATTATTGATTTGAGTCTTTTTTTTGTTTCCAAAATAACCAATTAGTGCTATAAATTTCACTCTCAATGCTGCTTTAGTTGCATCACTCATATTTTATGCGCCATAGTTTTACTTCCATTTGGCTGTATGTATTCTTATTTCCTTTGAGACTTCTTCTTTGACCTATGGGTTGTTTAGAAGAGTAATAACTAATTGCCGTGTGTTTGGAGATTTTCCTAGTATCTTTCCACTATTGATTTCCAATCTGAGTCCATTATTGGAGAACATACTTTCTCTGGTTTCACTTGTATTAAATTTGAGGGTTTGGTCCCAGGATGTGGTCTGACTTGGTGAATGTTCAATGAGTGCTTAAAATATGTGCATTTTACTATGGCACCTGCTTTTCAGCAAACAAAACTAAAAGCAATGTCACCCTTTTAGAATTTTCTAACCAAACTACCATATTGTTACAGGCAGGGAGCCTGTTTATCCTACTTGGAGAGACAGAGGAAGCTGTAAATGTAAAATTGAACGCAAGGTTCAGGTTGGGCCAGGAAAGAGAAGACTGGGCTAGGGCTCTGGGGAGACGTCTCCTGGGTGTCACCAAGGTCATGCCATGGACTCCTGCACCAGGCCTGCTCTTCAATGCTCCAGTGGGATACAAAGATGTTGGGGAGGGAAAGAAAAGAGAAACAGAATATTAATTTGCCAGCTAGTTCCAGCAGAGCTGGAGGACAGCATATTTGGGCAGGAATCCAGGAAGCAGAAAGACTGAAAATATAAAAGGAGTAAAAAGCTTTCTTTGCTACTCCATCGATTGAAAAAGAACACATCAGTTCAGAAATCCGTCAGAATGTCTTTCTGCGTGCTCAGGCTAGGGGAGGATGACATGGTCTTGACAGCCGTCCTATTTTCTTGTCTGCCATTCGAGGAAAGTGGCATTTGTCAGTGTTTGAGCTCTTCCTCACATCTTGCGGGGTTTCACCCAGGTGAGTGTGGTTCAGAAGACTTACCATCTTTTAAAAAATCACAACTTGTTAGAAAGCTTTACCGCAGTACCACTTGGGAACTACGTATTGAATTCACCTAAAAATCTGCCTCCTGTGCAGACAAGACCAGCAGGATCCAGGGCAGGGCCTGCGGGACAGCGAGGCTTCTCTGCAGGAATGTGCAGACCCCCTCTCCTGCAGGATAGGCAGCTCCTCTGACTTCATGCTCTCCCATGACTTTAAGGTTTTTTTAAATGCATTTTTATGAGTAAAAAGATCTCAGTGTGCCTCACCCGGCAGGTTTGTTAGGGAGCTAGGTGTTCCCTGCCTGGCTAGGGCAGGTCCCCCGCCAAGATGTGCACACACCAACCTTGTTCTTGTCTCTTTCCTAGGCATCTTATTTCCCTCCTCTGTTGCCTTTGAATCACCCTTTCTTCAGTCCTCTGTTTAGGACTCGGTCCCTTACATTTCTCCCAGATTGGGTATGGAGAGCGGTAGGCATGGGGAGCATTGTCTGAGAGGCAATAGGCTCTGAAGTAGAGCAGATGAGCAAACCAGCAGCTTTGGTTGGGAAACCCCAGACCAGGGGGTGTCTGTGAGATCCACATACACCAGGCATGGCTCACAGCGGGGACCAGCCCTCCAGCCCCCAACCATCTCTCAAACATGACCTTTTCTGCTTCTCCCCCAGACCCCACATAGCTGTTGCTGCTGAGAGACCCCTTGCTCAGAGCACCCATATATCCACCCACCTCTACTCCCCCTCACCACCATCAGGCAGGGTGGCCCAACCCCACTGGGATGGGGCAGGAACCCGAAAGGGCTCTAAGCTGAGGAGTACTGTGGTGTGAGGTGCTGTCCAGCCTGCAGATGCCTCACTCCCAGTCCTGCTGTGCTAGATCCTTCCATCTATCCGTCTGCTTCGCAGCCACATGTCCTTAAGCCTGAATCACTAACTCCTACTTTGGCCTCTCAGATCTTCTCTTTGGTGGTGATAATTTCATCTTAGAAATGACTGTATCCTCTGACCATAGGATGCTACTGAAGGTTCATTCAGTGTTTTCATAGTGCCAGGCCTATGCTAGCACCCTCATGTTTTATTATATTTTATCCTCTCAGTCACCTTGCAGAGCCATTTTTATTCTCCCATTTCACAAATGGGTAGATGAAGGTTTGGGGCCCTTAACTGCTGAGCTAGTGCACGGTGCAGCAAGGTCTGTAACCCAACTCTACCTCCAGTGTTAACCCTGCCTCTGCTGCTCTACCCACCCTGCTAGGCTCGGGTCTGCAGGGCAGGGAAGCTCTTGGGGGAAGAACTGTTGTTGCTAATGCCCTCTCCATCCCCAGCCTGCCCCTCTGGGGCCCCTGTGGAGAGGAGTAGGGAGTTGGAGTCTGGATCAGCTGGGCCAGGTGTTGCCTGTGGGTCAGATTTGGGCTGGCGCTGCCCCTAGGCCGAGGCTCCCTATTCCAGCTGCTGCAGGGCCCCTTACCAAGCCAGGCCCAGGGCTGCAAATGCCTGCTAAGGGGCACTCTATGTAAGCTTTTGCTTTTCGAGGTCTAGCTGGTCTGATGGTTCTACTTACAGAGAGTGAGGTGTGCATAAACCCCTGCCTCCTGTTACTACCTCCTGTCATATCCCAGTGTAACTGGGATGGAGCGGGGCAAAATATCTCATGCAGTGACAGCTAGGACACCTTAGTACCAGTTCCACTGTCCCACTTGCATTTTTCCTGTTGTTTTCTGCAGGTTTCTGCTGGCCCTAGTTCACCACTTCCTTTCTGCAGTTAGAACCTACCACTTAAATCTGATGAAAAGAGAACCGGGCTGTGGTGCTAACAGATGCCTCTATTTTTAATTGGCAGAACCAGGAGCTGTGGGCCACCTGAGCTTCACAGAGATTCTGGACACATCTCTCAAAGTCAGCTGGCAGGAGCCCCTGGAGAAGAATGGCGTCATTACGGGTGAGTGTCCTGTCTCCTGTCATCACAGGTGAGCATCCTGTCTTCCAGAAAGAAAGCTCTAAGTTTGCCATACCAGAAAGAGGCAGCTGTAGTGTCCAGCAAAACTGCAGAGGGTGGGCCCATGCCTGAGACCTCCTGGGATCACAGAAATGTCTGCCTGGCCCTGTGGCAGTCCTGGGGACACTCAGAGATGGGGCCATTTTGCTGTGTGGGCAGCAGCCTCAGAGTTTAGGGAAAACTGAGGCTTGAAGAGGCTGTGTGACCTTCCTTTATTCTGCAAACATGCATTGAAAGGGTACAGTTTTTCAGATGCAGCCAACAGGGCAGCAGCTACTGTGCTGCCATGCCAGCCTCTTGGTCCTCTGTACACTGCACTTGTGGCAAGGCCAGGATGATGTTCAGGCCTCAAGAATCCAAATCTCATATTCTACCCCTCCCCACTGTGCCACTGGTGAAAGTCTCAAGGGAAAGGAGGGTAAGCAGAGAGGAGAGTCCAACCCAGAAGGTCCTGAGCTGAGCTTGGTAGGTGGGCTGCATGTAGTCCCTTTCCGTCTCAACTCCCGCACTGCAGTGAGGTGCTTGGTGGAAACACCTCACTGTTTGCAGGCCTTTAATGGTTTATTTTACAGAAGAGGTTGCTGAAAAAATGCAGCTTAAAGCTTAATTTAAATCCTAGTTTGCTGGTGGTGGTGGAGGCTTCCGGTTTGGTAAAACCAGCATAGCTTTGACGTGGATGAAGTTGGAGGGGCTCCTCTTCCACCAGGAAGCTTAACCCCAGATCCTCAGCCCCTGATGTGAGCACTGTAACCTGCCCCACAGGCTCAGCGCACCTCCCCCTAGACCCTCAGTTCTAGCTGTGGGTATTCTGTGGAGGCGTAATTGAGGTACACTGTAGTGAGGGGCTGGCCTACTGCCTGGCCTAGAGCCTTTTACACACCATTTCTTGCAGTTTCACATAAGCTTTGTCACATTCCTGCTGTCTGGCCATGCAGGATGCCAGATACACAGATGCCCGCACTCAGCAAGGACTTCCCCAGTGGTGTGGGGCTCATCTCCTCAGGCGCTCGTCCCTGGAGATTTCACAGCCAGGCCCACAGTTTCAGATGGCCCTTGTTTGAATGAGACATTTGTCATCCAGGAGTGAGTCCATCTACAGCTGGAGCGGTCTGGTCACACAGCAGTCACACTCTCAGACTCCAGGAGCCTGTACAGTTCCTTGAATGCCTCATGGTTCCTGACATAAACTCCTGCTCTCCAGGTGGCCAGAACCTGGGCAGGAAATGTGTTGCATGGAGACAAGAATGGTGGCCTATCTCTGCTACCCAGCTGCCATGCTGCAGGGCCCCTTCCTCCTCCTACAAAGGTGCTGGAGAGCAGAGCAGTGACTATCCCTGAGCCTCCCCTGCAGTGGGTACCCAGCACTGCAGGTTGATGCTTCCCCACATCCACACTCAACTTGTCCTGACTGCACGTGGGCCAGTTGGTATTGGGACCCGGTGTCTGTGTTCTGTCCTCCTCTACATGGCCATGTGCTGGAGCAGAGTATGAGGTGTGCTCCCGTCCTACCCAGAAGATCCCTGTCTTCCCCTATCAGCACCTCTCAATGGGTGTCGCAAAGCTCCAGGGCAAAGACATAGCTGACAGTACTGCTTATCGCAGTATCCAGCAACTTCCGTTTTATGTGCTATCCACCAAGTAGCCATTTAAAAGCCAGTGCCCAGCAGGTGAAAGGAAAGGCTGTGTGCCCTGGCTGCCCAGCTGCTCAAATCAAGCAGTCACATTGGACTGCCGCCTCTGTCCCTTCCATGGTGGCTTTTCTGTGGCATTTGTCTCCTTATCACAGCAACTGCCAGAAACTATGCTCTGCTGTGGCCAGACAGGAAATGCCCAAAAGCAGGCAGCCACCCCCCAAAAAAGGAAGCATGCTGTCATCTAGATACCAAGCTCCCCACGCCAGCAGCTTACATAGGAAGGACTGGTGTGCCGGGCATCCTTGTCTGCCGCTGCAGCAGGGTCACCACTCCGGGAGGCTCCCTTCAGTGTCCCAGGTACCCCAGGCACAGCCTGAGAGCCACATCCCTGCAGGAACTCCTCCATTCTGTCCCATCTAGCAGCACACCTGACACCAGCCTTCTACTCCTGCCTCTGATCGACCAGATTCCCCAGAGCCCTTTTAGAGCCAGGTGCTCAGATCACACTCATGGGGCCTGTGGAGCTGATGTCCCTTAAGCTTTAACTTGAAATAAAGTAAATCCATCCACCCAGGTCTGCCTTCAGGAAGCTCATGGTCTTAAATGCCGGCACCGGACACGCCCTCACTCCAGGACTGGAAAACAGGATATCAAAGCCCCTATCCCATGTGTTGCTGTGCTGAAACCTCTGTACCAGATGGCAAGTCCTGACTATGTAGCATAAGAAGGACCCCCCGTCCTGTCCCCTGGAGGGAGTATATGAAGGGGAGTGGGACCTGGTCTGGCTTAGCACTGCTTTCCACCTCTCAAAGGGCAGAAGAACAGCCTGGTCAGGGTTGGGAGAGGGTGGGAGCAGCTTAACAGGAGGCGTCACAGAGAAAAAGGCTCCAGAGCACACCCTCAAGGACCCTTCCAGGGACAGAATGGGAGCCACCTCAGCCTCTGAGTTCAGAAGGAGGGCTGCCTACAGAGAGGCCAGTGATTCTCATCGGCCTGCTCCCTGTATCCAAGCAGTCTCTGCCATGTTCTAGAAACCCGGCTCAGAGTCCTGCAGGGAGCCTGTACTGCAGGCGCTTCCTTGCCATAAACACACAGGCAAGCATAGCCCCGTACCTTCTGAACACCCTCACCATCGATCCTGTTTTAGAGGTTTAGGGGAAAGCCAGAGGCAGGATCTCAGCTAAGCAGTGTTGCCAGTGCTTCCAATTTATGATCATCTGTTCTCACCAGCTAATGGGGCTTAATGAGCTCAGTTTTGCATTTTATTTAAACAAACACATATAGTTACAAGCGATTGTCTTCTCCTTATTGTGGAACTGGACCTTTGGAACTATGGCTTTTCCCAATTGGATCTTGCCAGCCTGCCCCCAGCTGCAGCCTTTACTGCCGGTGACCATGCTGCCACAGACTCTGCCCTTCCCTGTGCTGTCCCCCCTCACTGTACCTGGCCTGCACTTCTTTCCGCTCTGAGAAGCACGGTAGAAGGCAAGGTCCCACAGAGTGAGATAGGGTGGCTTTGTTACTAGCTGGATGTCACCCATCCCCTCCCTGTGGTGCTGGCCCTCTGGGAACCTCTCTTGCCTCTGGATGGTCTGGCACCCCTAAACGGATACGGACCTCCCGTGAACCATGCTGGAAGCACCGTGCAGCTCTGCTTTATGCCGAAAGTATTTTATTAAATACAGCAAAAGAAAAACTGCCTTTGCAGGCAAACCTAGCTCCCAGAGCTGGTTTTGGGGAGTGCTGGTGGGCACCACCTCCTTCCCAGTGTGTCCTGCCCAGGTGTGGTGGCTGCTGAAGGCAGCAGGGGGACCCCATAGAAGCTGATGGCTTGCCCCTGTACACTTTATGGTTGATCAGCCTGCACCCACAGCAAGCACCCCATCCTAATGTGAGGCCAGAATGAGAGCAAAGAGCTGAGCCGCACACCCACTCACCCACCCGAGTAAGTTTCCCACTGTGCTCCCATTGTAAAGCTCAGTATCTTCCCCTCTCCCTCTGTAAACTCTGATTTATGAGGGCCAGGATGCAGACAGGCAGTCTGTGATTGCATGCACTGCTCTCTTGTAGAGAATTTACTTCAGATAAACAGAAAATTATTTCTGAAGCTCCTCTGGTCGTTAGTCTTAGTTAGGCGGCTATTCAGAGCAGGGAGGACAGGTAGCCAAGCTGGATGTGTGCAGCCCCTGGCTCCAGCTGCCCTCTCCCCTTCCTGTCGAACACCAGAGCCACATGACAGTTGCTGGCCAGAGCTTCTGGAGTTCACCGTGCGGTCCCCAAAACAGTGTGAGAGGAGACAGCATTCTTCCTGCCACATCCCCACCATCTTGTCTGTCTGCACATGGGAGCATCACATGCCATCCTTTATCTAGAGTTTCAGGCCACTGTGTTCTCTCTGCCCGTGTTTTTCTTACACCTTCCTAAGCAGGTACAAGCTTGTTCCCTTGTCCTTTGGGTTTGGGTTTGTGTCCGTAACAATCTAAGCATACCATGTGATCAGTTTTGGTTCTGATAAATCTCAGCAGTGCCACACTTACTGAAGATGGTAGAATCGCTCTGTTTCAGCTTCAGGTTGATATGATAAACACAATTCTGTGTTTAATAAATTTTAATGGAAAACAGCTTTTAAGCAAAATTTCCTGGCAGGAAAGGTGATAACATTCAATATGGCCTCCTCTTCCAGCCATTCAGTGTGGCTCCAGAGTGTAGATTTATCAAGCGTAACTCAAGCTCAGGGGTAGCTTTCAGGTTTAGATAGAACTAAGAAGGTGGCAAACCAGGCTCCTTGGGAGGCAGGATGTGTGGCACCATGGAGCAGGCCTGGAGCATCCAGGGCCCTGTTTCTTCCTTTGCAGAGTAAGGGTGACAGTGTCCTGGTGTCAGAGGTGCTTTGTGCAGATTGCATGAACTAGTGTCCATGAGGTATTCAGGATACTCCTAGGTCCTTGGAAAAACAGACTGGGTGTTTGATGTTGTTAGCTCTCATTGCCCTGAAGGGTTTTGTTCTACCAATTGTGCCATTTCTTTCAAACTCAAATTAGCCAAAAGGAAGAAGCTGGTATCTATGGAGGATGAGCAGGCTAGACGCAGATGAGAAGGACAGTGTCTTAAAACCCAGCACTGAAGCGGAGGAGACAGAGCCAGGCGTGAGCATGGGAGCCAGCCCTTGTCAGTGCCGTGAGGAGCGAAAGGGAACCGGGCCCAGGGAGACAGCTAGGAGCCTGCACAGAGGAACATGGTCTGGTGGCCCCTCAGCCACCTGGCCGGTGTAATCCAGGCTCTGTGCTGCCTGGAGGTCCCATGGGCGGGCAGCCTCTGGGTGCCTTTCACCTTTTGCGGTTCCCAGCTGCTGTACCCCAGCCTGGAGTTCCAGTGTCAGCTCATCACGATCTCTGCGATGTATGTCGGCTGCGGGCACCATGAGCAGGGAGCCGGTTCTAACATTAATAGTTCTTTCAAAATATTGAAGTCCCAAGATGCTTTCCTTAAATTCGTGTTCACCTGCAAGAGCAACTTTCTAGCTTTATTTATTGCTTTCATCAGAATGGAAGGAAGCTAAGCTGTGCCCAGTGCTTCAGCATCGCCAGGGTATTGACCAAAAGGAAGGGAGAGCACGAGTTTTCAGTGGTTTTCCTTTGCCCCAGGACCTGAGAGCTCTCTCCATCACTGCTTCCCTCTCTAGAAGACACTTTAAGCATTCTCTAACCACATAAACTCCTGCCAAGGGGTCGACTCAGACACTCGTTGAGTATTTTTTCTCCAACTCCCAAATCACGATGGAATCCGAGGTTGAATAAATTGTGATTATGAGGCCCCACCAGACTGAATAGAGTACAGGGGGAGATTAAATTTTGCTAGGAAAACAGGATATTCAAAAAGGGATAGAGACAGAGCTAGAAGCAAAACTCATGCTCACAGGTGCAAAGACACTTTTCTAGGCAAAGCACTTCGCAAACTGCAAGAATCATCTGTCAGTCACTTCATAAAGGAAAAAGTAGCTGTGACCAAGAGCAAGCTGCTGATTTAGGGCACCGTGTGATGAAAATAGCAACTCATAAAAATGGGAATACTGGTGGTGTGCATCCATAACTTCAGGAGTGGAGGCTAATGGAACACAGTGGACTGGCTATTATTCTTTATTCCAGATGCCAGTGCCAAGGTCACCAAATATCACACAGGTCCTGTCGTGGAGAGGCTCCTGTGTCTTACCACAGAGAACAGGCCACCCTGGTAGGAGAAGGGGCCCAGGTGAGCTTTCTGAGGAGAGCAGAGGAAAGAGTCCTGACTCAGAGATCCATTTCAGCAGGCAGTGAGCTCTTCCATGACCTCAGCATACCCTGCTGAGACCAATCCCCACCTTCTCAAATCCGCCACAAGGACCACATGGTGTCCAGCCCTGCCCCTTGTCCCGACTCACTCTTGTGTGTCCTTTCAGGCTACCGGATTTCTTGGGAGGTGTATGGGAAGAATGATTCTCGGCTCACACAGGCCCTCAACAGTACAACCCATGAATACAAAATCCGAGGTTTGTCATCCCTCACCACCTACACCATCGAAGTGACTGCAGTGACGGCCGCGGGCGTGGGCTTGGCCACCTCATCCACCATCTCTTCCGGAGTGCCCCCAGGTCAGTAAAATCCTGGCGTGCTCCTCCTCCTGCTCTTGCCTTTCCAGTAGAGGGCCCTGGCACTTGACGTTGATGGCATTTCCGTGCAGGAGCTACCCACTACCTGGGACAGGGCAGGGTGTTGGCCTGGGGTGTGCCGAGGTAAGTTACACTGACCCACCTTCTCCCTCACATTCCAGCACATCAGGCACACCTTACTTCCTCTCCTGTGAGTGTGGGGCTGTGAGGAAACACGCTGGAGGGAGAGGAGAGACTTGGACTCCACGAGGCCCAGTGTGGTCTGGAGAACTTGAGGCGCCTGACCTCCAATAGCCACCAGCCAGCGACACATGGAAGGGAGAAGCCTGAGAGAAGGACGTAGGAAACACTCAGATTGCAATTGAGAGTAGGAAGCATGGAAATTTATTCACCCAAGAAAATAGTAAGAATTGGGGTTTGCAGTAAGAGTAAGAAGTAAGAGGAGGAGGAGGGGAAAACGGTGGAGGAGAAGGGGAAGGCTCTGCCCCAGGCCCAAGTGACCATACACGAGCCCCCCGCCAAGCTTGCTCCTCCATGCAGCTGTGTCCTACACCTGTCATCAAGTCCTTTTGAAATTCCGACGGTCTCCCTCAATGTCTGCATGCCCGTTTCAGTTTTAGACAATTGCTACCAACTCATTCTTCTCCAGTTTCAAGTTTAAGTTTAAAATCAATATGTATTTCCAGAGAGTTCACACATGTACATGAATGTAAGAAAGTACCATGGGGCAGTCAGTTCATTTATGGCTATGAGTCTTCTGCCATTTAAAAGATGTCAGGTTGCCATATTCAGGTCTTTGGGAAAAGTCAGGCTGCCTCATTCATAAGGGCTGGAACGACCTCTGTAAAGTCAGCATCTGTCCCTGTCCTCCTCACTTCCAGCCAGTCACCCTAACTGCTTATTTTCCTGGGAAGGTGGCATGCATGATCTTAAGAGTGCAAAACCAATAAGATGTGTGCAGTGAGAAGAACCGCACAGGAGCCCACATGTCCCCCGTCCCTTGCCTCTTGGTGTGAGGCCACTCTAAATGTGACCCTCAGCCTTGGGTGATGGGGCTCTGCTGGGCACTGTCTTCTGCGGTGTGTGTGAGAGGAGGCTCCTGAGTCCAGCCACTCTTGGCCAGGAGGGCAAATCTTGACTAAGTCTTTCTGCCTCCCAGTGGACATTGGTCACTGTCATCCCAGAAGCAGTGGCCCTCATGCTGCCTCATACACCAGATTCATGGGTCAGCCATGCCACAGGGACCTGGGCCCACCCCAAGGGTCTGACTCGTGGAGCTGGGTGAGGCTCTGGGACAAGATCTCAGTGATGTTCCTTGCTGCTGGCCAGGCGCTGCAACTGAAGAGCCGTGGGCAAAGGCAATTCAGCACTGTTTTAAGCCTTCAGTTTACAGAGGGATTCTTTTTTTTTCCCCCGTTTATGTTGCACAATAGCTGGTTCCCATACCACCCTCATAAAGTATTTAAAGCTACTTCCCAAAGCACATATTTGAAAAAGCAGTAGTACTTCCGCAACAGTAGTGACACCAATGGCATACTGTTTAATTTGTTAAAAAGGGCTGTGTACACCAACAGTGGGGAAGGTTGGAAGTGCATCTTGTGTGAGTTACCAGGTTTTTGCTAGGACAACTTGGACACTGTCCAGCCCAGGCAGGGAAATGGACTTGCTGGCCTCCAGAAGGCTCTGCATCCAGCATTACTGCAGTCCTCAGAGGGGAGTGGAGTTAGGGGGAAATTGAAGAACCCACTGTATTGTATAAGCCTTTGATAGCCAGATGTCCCATTTATGGGACAGATCGCTGGAGACCTGTCCCGGTAGCTAGAGAGTGGTTTTAGACAGGCCTGAGCATCTGAGTACCTGTGGGAAAAACCTCCTACATTGCCGATTCCTTCTGGGGAACTGTGTTCTGTCAGCTGTGCTTGAGATTTACATCCATTAGTGAGCGAAGAGCCATTTCAAAAGCTCAGAGAGCTGAGGAATACAAAGAAGAGAGTCACTTCTCCTCTGGTTTAAACATTTTCTGCTTCAAATTCATTATATTAGATGTGAAAGGACCCTTCAGATCCTAGCGACTCTGCCTGTGCCAATACCGAACTGATCACCAAAGTGGTTTTATTGTCCCTGGGCAAGACCTGCCTTTAAATCCCCCCAGCAATGCAAGTTAGAAAGTCACTCCTCAGATACACTGCAAGCAAAAAGCAGCTTTTCTTCATTTCATCCCATTATCTCTCTCTTGCGTATTTCTCATGGCACAATAATATAAACTCTCGCATTCAATACCCAGTGTTGCACTTCTGACAGGAATGGCTTTTTGGGGGAGAAGCCCCCCAAAGGACCTCTGCCTGTGAGTAGGTTGAAGCCATAGGAAACTTCAGATGACGGGACCCCCCCTTCTACCTTATCTCGTTGCCAGAGCAACCGATTAGGCAGAGTGGGAAGAGTTCTGCACTGTCACCTGCATTTGGTTGTCTTGGAAACCAGGCCCAAGAATCCTAAGGCACAAGACCTGAACACTTGCCATGTCATGCTGCCTGGAAACATTGCCTTCCCTATCCCAACTTCCAAGGCATCATAGGAACAATGATAGGGAAGAAAATTCCCAACTCTTGGTGTCATTTCAGCCATCTCAAGAATTAACATCAATTCATCCAGCAAGTACCTGTTAATTACCTATTGTGTTCAGAGATAAACAAGGGGCGTGTTTCCTAATGCCACATCTGAGGGCCTGGAGCCTTGGGTGACCTGTTAAAGTAAAAGTCATGCTTGCTGAGGTCCAGGGGAAGCCCTGCTTCTTATTACTTTCATGGGTTTAAAACAAATCCTTTTTGAGGATAGAATGTTGAAACTTTCCTTACTGCCAAGTTTGATACCTGCCACAATTTGTGATAGAATTTAACTCTCTACTTGCATCCTTCATCCTTCTCTAGACCTTCCTGGTGCCCCATCCAACCTGGTCATTTCCAACATCAGCCCTCGCTCTGCCACACTTCAGTTCCGACCAGGATACAATGGGAAGACGTCCATCTCCAGGTGGATTGTGGAGGGCCAGGTATGTGGCTCATAAAACCGGGCACCCAGCTTTCCAAAGAGCGTGTCGAGGACTGTCCTTGAGGGATAAGGGAGTGAAGCTTTGCAGAATGGTTCAGCGGCAGCTGGTGTAGACCTGGGGACATTGGGGAAGGGCTTGTGCTTAGAGGAGAAGTAGATAAGTCAATGAGATGCTGGGGACAAAATGCCCATCAACTGGAGACTGGATAAAGAAAATGTGGTTTTTTTATAAAATGGAGTACTACTCAGCCATAAAAATGAGAAATTAGAGACATTTATAGCTAAGTGGAGGCACATTGAGGCAATACTCTTAAGTGAAATAGATAGGACACACATGTATAAATACCGAATAGTTTCTCTGGTGTGAGAAACTGAAAGTGTAAATAAGGACTAAAATGTATAATAGGTCATGTGAAATAGGAAGAAAAGGGGCAAAGGGGAAGGAAGTGGGAGGGCTAGGGGAAAGGATAGAAGGGAATGGAATTAATATGAGAAAATGAAAAAATAGAAACAAAGTCTTTGTAAATAGGGAGGAATGGAGGGGTTGAAGGGAGGGCTGGGCAAGGGTGAAAAATAAGAACCAAGAGAGACTATGTAAAGGTACAAATTTCCAATGATGAATGTCATTATATTGTATACCTAAAATGTACCAATGATTAGAATGAATAATCGATAATGCAAAATAGGAAGAAAAGGTCCAAAGGGGTAGGGGTAGTGGGAGGGGCAGGGGAAAGGAAAGAAGGGAAAGGAAAAATGCTGAGAAATGGAAAAAATGGAAATAAAGCCTTTGTAAATAGGGAAGGGTAGAGGGGGTAAAGGGAGGGCTAGGAATGGGGAAGAAATAAGAACCAAGATGCATCATGTAAAGGTACAATTCCCAATGAGAAATGTAATTGTGTTGTACACCTAAAATGTACCAATAAAAGAATTAAAAAAAAAAAAGAAAGACAATGGAAAACAAAATGCTAGATCAGGGTCCTATTAGGTGATTGGAAAGTTAAGAATAAGGGTTAAAATTCAAATTGTGTTTAAAAATAGGAACACAGAATTTGAAAGCATTTCTTAAAAATTCTATATCCAGTTAGCTACCAAATATAAGAATGAGAGTAATTGTTACAATTTGTCTTTCATAGAATATGCATTCATTTAGCCACATTTCTAGGCTGTGTTCTGCCTCCAGGCACTATTCTAGGTGTGGAGGGTGTAGCACTAAGCAAAGCCTGCCGAAGTTTCTGTCGTTTCTGTCGTAGAGGGAAATGTTCTCTCTTGGGAGGAAGGAGCTTGTGGGTCGTGTTTGGGGGACAGCAAGGGGCCAGCAAGTCGGCATAGAGAGGGGAAGTGAATAGGGAGCATGGGCTGATCACACAGGATCCCAAAGTGGACCACAGAAAAGACTCCGGCCCCAACACCAAGGGCCGTAGCAAGCATGGGTGGGCTTAGGGATCTGTGAATGAGTAACACACAGTCTGCTGGTTTCATGTTCCTATAAAAGGAGGAGAAAAAGATAAAGAACCAAATAATGAGGAAGAGCAGTAAAGTTTCAAAGTAGCTATTGTCTGAAGTAAAATCCCAGCGACTTCCATGACGATACTTATACTGGATTGTAAGACAATTCACTTCTGGAAAGTGGCCATAAGTTAGAGAACAAATCCTATATGCATCTTCAAAAGCTTCATTAAGCAAGTGTTTCTGGAAATATATGTAGGATCCTCCCAGGGACTGAAACAATTATCTATTTAAGAAAAATAACAGTGTCTCCCCACTTCACATCCAATCTAGAAAACCAACCCCCAGTGAATGAAAACCAAAGTGATAGAAGCAAACTTTGAAACTCTTAGAACAAAATGTAGGAAAATAATTCTAGCATCTTATGAAAACCAATTCTAGCACCTAAAATTCTGTCAGCACGAGGAGCCAGACAAGCACACTAAGGACAGCTGAAGCACATGGTGCGGCTTGGTGGCTAAGGGTGCCAGTGTGGCCAGAATACCATGCATGCCGTCCAGCCAATGCTCTCCACAAGCTCTAGAATTCAGTGCTAAGACAGGCCAGCCTGCATAAACCCAGAAATTATCCCTTCCTGCCTGCCTTCCCTCTTTCCCTCCCTCCCTTCCTTTTCTCCCGTTTTAAATTTTTAAATTCATTTTCAAGTATGTAGCTCACTTACATGATCCCAGAATCAAAACTATTTAGAAAAAAATCAATATTCAGGAGGTTTATGTCATCTTTTCCCCTTTATTCTGATGCCTCTCTCCCCCATGATAACCCATATATATTAGGTTTTCTGGCCTTTTTTTTTTTTTTTTTGGTACCAGGGATCGAACTCCGGTCCTTGTGCTTACGCAGCAGGCGGCGAAACTGCTGAGCTAAATGCCCAGCCCCTTCTGCCTCTTTTTTGATGGTATAAGCAAACTTACATGTTCACATTTCCCATTCTTACACAGAACAGTCCCCTCATGTGACAAAGCATCCTTTAGCTCACTGTGCCTCTCTGTGTTCACAGCTTCCTCATTCCTTCCTGGGGTACACAGGTCTCCCCGGGGTGCAGGGTGACAGTCCTCCATGATGGGTAATTGGGGTGGGGATGCATTTACTGTCACTGCCAAATGCTCAGGGAGTCACACAGCACAAACACATCATCTTACAGTTCTGTAGGTCAGAAGCTCAGCAGGAGTTTCATGGGCTAGTCACGCTGTCCTGGAGGCAGTCCCTTCAGGAGGCTATAAGGCTTTAGCTCTTCCCAGCTCATCAGGATGCTAGCAGAGTTCAGTTCCTTGGGTTGTAGGACTGAGATCCTGTTTCCAAGCTGCCTGCCAGCAGGGCTGTTGCAGCTACTAAAGGTCACCACATCTGTGTCCCATGGGCCCTCTTTACCTTCAGAGCCAGCTGCAATGGGCTTCGACTCTCCCTCTTCCCGTCTGTCTGTGTCTCTTCCACTTTTATAACTCTGTGATCGCTTTGAGCAATCTCCATATTTTAAGGCTCTTAATCTTAATTGCGTCTGCAGTCCTTCTTGCTGTGTGAGGTACCGCAGTGCTGCTTCCAGGACTCTGGGGTATGGACATGGTTTGGCAGCCTTACTCTACTGAGGGGTGGTTTTCAGCCTCTTGCGTGATTGTGTTGAGACCCCAGGAGTGCAGTCACTGGATCAGCAGTGACAATACATGTCTACTTTCTGGATTTTGCCAAACCTTCTGCAGGTGGTAACATTTTGTATTCCTGTCAGAAATATGCATATTTTTTGCCATGCAAAAAAAGAATTGAAGTCTAACTTATAAATTTTTTTACATGCTTTCAGATTTTTGAATCATAGATAGGAAGGTTTTTCCCACTTTCATATTATAAAGAAATTCACCCAATTTTCTGCTGCCACTTTTATGATTTCATTTTTGCACACAGAACTCCATCCATTTGGAACTTGTCCTTATATATGGAGTGAGGTATGAATCTTTTTTATCATTTTGCAAATAGCTATGTAATTGTCCCAGTGCCCCTTACTAAAAAGTCCTTTTTCTCTCTCTCTCTTTCTTCCTGATTTATAACATTAAATTCTCATATGCGCTTCAGTCTATTTCTGAACTTTTCATTCTGTTCTATTAGTCTGATTATTCATGCACTAATTCTACACTGTATAATTATAAAACTTTAAAATGTTTTAATATCTAGTAATGTTTCCCTAAGCCCCCTCCACTACATTCACACACACACACACAGAGCTTGACTCTTTCAGGCTTCTCCTGGTTTCTCAGGAAGACGACCCTTTCTATCCAGGAATATGCTATCATTCCATTCCTTCTAATTTACTTTTGTCAACCACTTTCTCCTTGCTTGGTAAAGCGTTGAGGTATCTGTCCCTACTTTCTCCTGGCCCTCAGAAGGGGAAGAAAAGTGAGCAGTGATCAGTGTACCGCCAAAGTGTCATACAGGCACATGGGTCCTCCCTCCTCATCCCCTCTTTCCCAGCTCATATGACTTGACTTCTTGGTGCACCTTGTCCCCATCTGTAAAAAGACTCAGTGGAACTATCTGTAAGGTCATCATGAGGGTTAATTAACACATGCATGTTTGGACTACACTTTCTGCCACTGTTGCTGGCATATGGGAACACAGTTGATTTGTGAATACTTTGCTTGCCTAATAAACTCTTGTATGTTAAGTGATCTCACAAACACTGGCATGTGACCCTCATAGTGCTTGTCTGGCTGCTGTCACTCCCTCTTTTACAGAGGAAACATGAAGGATGGAGTTGCTTGTCCAGGTCGTAGCTAGGCTTTCTGCTGTTCAACCTATGAGGTATGGCTGATGCTGCAGGTAGAAATTTTGGAAATGGTCTTGTTAGTTCTGCCAAAACTTTCTGTCAGCAACTCACAGTCAGGTATAGTGGCACACACCTATAATCCCAGCAATCTGGGAGGCTGAGGCAGGAAAATTACAAATTTGAGCCCAGCCTGGGCAATTTCGTGACTTAATAAGATAAATAAAAATAAAAGAGGGCTGAGGATGTAGCTCAGTGCAGAGGCCCTGGATTCAATTCTAATGCTAAAAACACATACACAAGAACTCATATTATCTGTTTTTTAAAAATTCATTTTATTGGTACACTTTTGATATACATAGTGATCACATTCATCATAGGGAATTGTACCTGTACATAATGTATTTTGATTCTTTCCTTCCCCGTTCCCCTGCCCTCCCTTCAACTCTTTTCCCCTCCTTATTTACAAAAGCTTTGTTTCCATTTTTTTCTTCTGTTCTATTTTTCTTTCCTTTTCTCTTCCTTCCTTCCCCCCTCCACCCACCTTTGTTCCTCTTCCCATTTGAATATTTTCTTCCTATTTTCCAATATCTATCATCTACTTTTGTCCTTGTTTACCCTTCTGGTTTCTCACACAAGAGAAACAGCATGATATTTAAACATGACAGTGACTATTCTGCTTCTTCTTTTGAAATCTTTATATGCATTCTCTCTTTCTCTGTCTCTGTGCCTCTCTATCTCTGTCTGTCTCTGTCTGTCTCTCTCTCTTTCTCTTTGTGTGTGTGTGAGTCTTGGTTATTTTTCCTTGTTGCTGAGACAAAATACCCAACACCTGAAGTTAAAGGAGGAAAGGTTATTTCAGCTCACAGTTTGTAGAGATTTCAGACCATAGTCAGCTGGCTCCAAGGCAGGGAGGCATGGCAGAGGGGCATCACAGAGGAGGAACAGTCCATGGAGGGCAGAAAGCAGGAAAGCAGTGAAGTAGAGAGGAAGCAAGCAGCAAGTGACAGCAGCAGCCCTCTTTTCTGTCCCGTATATTTTACCCAGGCTACCCTCCTTTAGGGCAAGGAGCACTCACACCCAGTGAGGGCCTTCCCGTTATCCACTTTCAAAACCATGCCAAACTGGTCAGTGGACTAATTTAGTCACACAGCCTTGATCCCAGTATCACACGCTCTAGATCCAGCCATCTCTGAAAAGCCCCCTGTGACCACATGAGGCTTTGTGGGGACATCTAGACACAAACCACAACAAGGTGTCTCTCTGAGTTTCCTTTTTACTTATTTATTTAGCAATCTTGCTGAGAGGGATACTACCTCTGTAGCATACTAAATTGGGACAATGATAGAAGACAATCTATTTTATTACAAACTTTAAAAAAATTCTTTTAAAGTTTTGTCATCAAGTATGACATTTATACCATTCATGATAGGTGTCTTACTTATAGCTTGCCTGTATTAAGACATTTCTTTTCTAATCCTGGTTTCCTAGGAGTTTATCTTTTTAGTTTTTCTTTTTCTTTACATCATAAATAGGTTAAATTTGTCTAATTATTTTTTTACCTATTAAGTTGTCCATATGTTTTTTCTACTTTCATCTGTAAGATGATTATGTTGCTTTCCTAATATCTCACTATCCAAGTGCTCCTAAGAGAACCACAGTGTGATCATAATGTTTCTCTTGTTTCATTTTGTTTTAGGTTAAGATGTGTTATCCATGCTCAGAAGTGAACTTGGCTTTTTCTGGCGGTCAGTTTGCTTTGCGTTTTAGGATCAATGGGTTATTTTCACTCCAGTTTTCATAAATGCAGACTTGGATGCACTCACATCGCTCAGCCCTCAGGCAGAGGGAGAGGCAGGCTACGGGTGAACTGTTGCCCTAGGCAGGGCCTCCCGTGTCGGAACAGCTTCTCAGAGATTCTCAGTCCTGGCTGCTCATCCTGAACAACAGATTTAACGGCCCCCTCTCCCCCCACCCCCATAGCAGTTCATCAGAGGCTCTGGGCCAGGTCCCGGGCACTGCTCTATGTGTGTGGCATCCCAGGTCACAGACTGGATTGAAGGTTCTCCCCTCTGCTGTAGGGCCTTGGACACTGTGGCCAAGGTGGGAAAAGCTCTATCAGCTGCCTCTCCCTCCTCCTCCCCAGGGCAGTGAGGGGTTCAGTTCTGTAGGGGAAAGACGTGGGAAGCTCTGTGCCTTCCCACAGGTGGCCTTGCTACTCCTGGCCTGCACCTGCCCTCATGATGGACCCCACCCCGCCATCTGTACACCCAGGGCAGGAGGCACCACGCAGTGCCCGTGAGAGGCCAGATGCCACATGAGTGGTCCCTGGGCTGCTTCTCTCAAGCAAGCCCACAGTCAGCCTATAGCAATTTGTTAGAAAATTTAGCTGTAGTTTTCCATTGCCCTAAAGTTTAACTTTACCTTTCCTCTTGAAAGCATTTTAGAAATTGCAGAAAAGATGCAAGAATCCCGAAAGGCCCTCCCCTAGTGTTGCCAGTTTTTCCAAAATTTCCTCAGTGACGTAAGGATCCAGCCAGGGCCTGTTCTGCACCCAGCTGTCCTGTCCTCCAGTCTCCTCCACTCCCATCCATTCTGTGACCTCTGTAACTTGACAGTTTTGAAGATTACAAGTTCATCATGTCTTAGAATACCCTCACTTTTTACTTATGAGAGGTTTCTTCGTTATCAATCCTAGTTATATAGTTTGGGTCAGAATATCAGGGCTGTGGAGTTGGTTTCTTCCCTCCATATCCTGTTGGGTTTGACATGATGTCAGAATGTCCTGTTGGTAGAATTAATGTCGCTCACGTGATTCAGATGATGGTTGTCAAGTCTCCCTAAAGCTATGTCCCTTGCCTTTTCAGATGACAAGTGCTTCAGTACAGAGGCGCACTTCAGGTTTCCGTGAAAGCCTCATTTCCCTTTCCACCTTCGTCTTTTGTCATCCACTGTTTTTCTTTTTCTTTTTTTTTTCTTACCTGAGTTAGCACAGTGATGAGATGGTGTCTTAAGAGCTCTTAGTCTTTTGTGTTCTGGATTTCTACTGTATGTTGGTTATAGAGTTCTTTTTAAGTCCTGTTCAGGATTTGTTCAACACTTTTTTGGGTTGTTTTTGTTTTTGGTTTTTGGTTTTTCTATACTGGGGATCGAACTCAGGACCTTGCACTTGCTAGGCAGGGGCAGCACACAACACTTTGAACCTGAGAATTTGTGTGCTCTGGAAAACTCTTGGACATAGTCTGTTTGGATATGGCTTCTCCCCTCTGTTCTCACCACTGGAACTCTTCCTAGATACAAGAAAGCTCTTCTCCTTCTGTCCTCCACGTCTCTTAGCATCTGTTTAATCTTTTTCATCTAGTTATCTCTGTGCTACTTTCCATGTAACTTCCTTAGATCCAGCTTCTATCAAATCAACTTTCTGTCGGCCTATATTTAATTTGCCTTTTAGTCTTCTCATTGAGTTTTGAATTTCAGTGACTTTTATTTTATACAGATCCATTACTTCATGTCTACCCTTTTTTATATAAATAGTGGTTTAGTCTGTACTCATTTTTTCAAATCAATCTTGTAATGATACTCTAATTACATTTGTGCATTTATTTTTGTGTCTGTCCTCAATTATTTTGTCATATTAATTTCCATAACCTGTCAGATCTTTTATCACAACTTTTATATTTTCTGTCTATAAGTGCCCCGCACCAAGGGAGAAGCCTTGGATTATAAGCTTTTAGAGATAAGTTTTTCTTTTCCTCCCAGGCTCCTCCCCAACCTCAGGGCTCTGATCGACTGTGGGTCTGGCGACTGCTGATTTCCTCGGCCTCGGGCCTCTCTGATCTCAGTTTTGTTTGGAAAATGTACAGGAGCCCAGAACCTCTGCTCACCTCCTCAGACAAAGGCCTGCGGCCCATCCACATCCCACTCCCTGGGTTGCCAAGAGGGGTCCTCCTCTTTCAAGGCGGCTGCAGACCCATGTCCACCTATGTTTGGCCCTGGGTCCTCAGCTTGTTGCTTTGAGTGTGTGACTGCATATAGGAAGATGTTCGCTATACCCTGCCCGCCAGTTTGGCCTTTGGAGTGGGTGGTTTGTTTGGTTATTTAGTCGGCCACATGCCCAGAACTGGAAGTCCCTTACCAGTGTTCTTTCTGAAATACTTTAAATTAACTCTGCACGTCTATAAATTCTGGTAAAGATGGTTGAAACTCCAAAACCGAAAGAGAATTTTTGCCACTAAATCTCATTTCCAGAGCCCTTTCTGTTTTCAGTATTCCTAGCAAGTAAACATTCAACTATAAAAAGAACCTTACTTCCAACCCCCAAAGTGAGGATTGTAGACAAACCTCTGGGCTCCACAGGAAATAGTACTTCGACAGGAAGAAGGGGAGAAGGGGAGCATTTCATCACTCAATGCCTTCAGAGTCTGCCTGAGCATTTGTCACAGAGCAGAGCACACACATAGGGAACAATTCTTCTTTGCTATGTCTTTACGCCAAACAGAGATGGCATTTTCCTTCAAATATCTGGATTGACTCCAATAGACCACCAGTACTAATGAGAACTTAGGGAAGGTTGCAGAATTTCCACAGCAAAGCTTGTGTTTAGATGCACCACCCTAAGCCTCATATGGTCATAGGCGGGCCTTTTTCAGAGGTGGCTGAATCTGGAGTGTGTGATACCATGCTATTGTGCAATTCTAGGCTCAAGGGCACTAGGATTAAAGGTGTGAGTGCTACCCACACTAAATAGTCTGGATAAGATAGAAGGGATAGAAAGATCTGTGATAATCCCTTGCTTGCTTACTTTTCCTGTTCTTCTGCTTTCCATGAACTATTTCTCCTCTGCAATGCCCCTCTGACAAACCACCTTGCCTTGGAGTCAGCCAATTATGGACTGAAACTTCTATAAACTGTGAGCCAAATAAATCTTTTCACCTTTAACTTTGGGTGTCAGGGATTTTGTCTTAGCAATGAGAAGAGTAACTAAGACAAAATTTGGTACCAGAGAAGTGGGGTCATTGCTGTGACTATACTTGACCATGTGGTTCAGGAGCCTTTGGAATTGGCTTGTGAGAAGAGTTCAGAAAGGTTTGGAGATGCCAGCTGAAAAAGTAGAGCTGAAACAGTTAGGCTGTACTTTATGAGAGGTTCTGGTCAGTGCTTAGAAGGCAAGAAGGCTGATAGAAATGCTGCCAGTAAAAACCAGGCTCAGGACATTTCTGCTGGGAAGAAGGACTGCATTGGCTATTGGACTCCAGACAATGTGTTATACATTGGCAGAAAGTTTGTCTGTATTTTGCTTGTGTCCAGAGATTTTGCCTGAGACTGAGATTAAGGGCAGTGGACTAATTAATCTTACAGAAGAAATTTCAAGGCAGTCAAATGTTGAGGCAGTGACATGGCTACTGTTGGGGGCTTTTAGCCAGATTTATGTTGAGAAATCAAGAGCAAAGAGCCCAGCAGAATGATTTAAAACATTTTGAGTTTGGCCCAAAAGGAAGCTCCAGTAAAGTTGTGGACTGCAAGGGTAGAACAGAGGAGATCTTGATTGCTGAGAAGGAACAGAAGAATAGAAAAGATGGCCTGAGGGCATCACATCCACCCTTTGCAGCCTCAAAATTACAAAAGTGGAAGCCTTTGCTTTGAGGAAAGATCCCCAAAACATGATGTTCCAGAATGGTGGTGGCCTAGGGAAGTTGTTCACAGGCACTGGACCCCTATAGCCAAGAGAGTAGGAAGCCTGGCTGCTGCTCCAGCTGATGGCAGACCTTGGCATCATCCACATGATGCTGGTTTTAGGTGCATGCAGAACGCAAGAGATGTGGGGGGTCAGGAAGGCTTCCACCCAGATTTCAGAAGAAGGCCTGGGAGGCCAGACAATGTGCTCCTGAGGGGGCAGTGTGTGAAGCTGTGAGTGTGAAGCCAAGGGTGCAGTGGAGACCCAGAAGCTTGGAGAAACCAGAAACGTGGATCATCTGAGAAAAACTGCAAGGCAGAAGCAGAACCAGCCCCAGAGAAAAGCCTTGGGAGCTACAACCACCAGCATCCCATAGGGGCAGAGCCACCCAAGCCATTTGGAGTTCACAACTTGCCACAGATTGCCTGGGACGCTGGAAGTGGAACTGTGGGATTTAATGTTTGCCCTGCTGGATTTTGGACTTGCTTTGGTTCCATTCCTTTATATCCCCTTGTTGCTAAGTTTTGGAATGGAAATATCTAGCTTGAGCCATTGAATGTTGGAAGTGTTTAACTTTCTTTTCATTTGTTTAGGGGCTTGCATCTAAGAGTTTGGCTTAAATCTCAGAGGAGACTTTGAACTGGACTTTTCAGCAGTGCTGAAACTGTTAGGACTTTGGCAACTCTTGGAGATGGACTAAATGCCTTTTGCATAAAGAGATGTCCTGGAGTCTTTGAGGGGTCAGGTGCAGAATGTTATGATTTGTGTTTAGATGTCCGCCCAAAGCCTCATAGGTGGAGCTTTTTCAGAGGTAGCTGGATCTATAGCGTATGATGCTGGCATTGATTCTTGGTGCAATGCTAGGCTGAAGGGCACTAGGATTACAGATGTGAGTGTTACCTGCCCTAAGTAGTCTGGATAAGATAAAAGGGACAGAAAGATACCATTAAGGTCACTTGTTGCATTTGCTCTCTTGTACACACCATGAACTATTTCTGCTCTCTGATACCTTTGTGGCATGGGTCCCTCTGCCTTGAAGCCAACCAGTTATGGACTGAAACCTCTACAAACTGTAAGCCAAATAAACTTTTCCTCTCTTAACTTGTGGGTGTTGGGTATTTTGTCTCAGCAACAAGGAAAGTAACGAAAACAACTGATTCCAGAAGATGTTCCAAAAGGCTTCATCTACAGTAGTGATGGCCTCAAGGACCCTGCTGTGTGGGCTTTAGGAATGCCAGGCTTTATGTGTACTGCTGGAGGCTGCCCACACCAGCACACTGCGGAGACTCTCCAGAGAAGAGGCAGGGGGCGCAGGGCCCAGCTCCTGAGTGTGTGATGGAGGAGGGCTGGGACAGAGCCTCCACTGCCCTCAGACATTGCAAGGTTTCTCAGAGAAGGTAGCCCAGGAAGGGGCTCAGACTCCATGGAAGGCAGGACCCACACATCTTGAAATGTCATGCCCTGTTTTAATGCTTAGCACTCTGCTAAAGTGTTATTAGTTCTGCCTTATAGCAGAGGAATCTGAGCCGTCCACTCCATTCTCATAGCCAGAGCAGCATTCAGTCTCCTCCAAAGGCTACTCTGAGCCTTTCAGTAATGAAGACACTAATGCTAACACTTTGGTACAGATAAAATAGCTTCCATTCCGAAAATGGAAAACAGAGGAGGGGCAAAACCCCTTAGTGCTTATTTGTGCATAACAGTAGACATTTTCTTAAAAGGAGCTGTTTTAGAGAGTATTATGGGCTAATAAAATAAAGCTCGAGTCTGCTCAGTGCCCATCTCTCAGTAACTAAGGAGCAGTGGGGCTGGAGCGCTGCATGCCCAGGCATCCCCAGGCAGCATACTTACAGATGATAGGGTGGCCTGGCATGTTGGCGGCAATCCCCTGTGGGGTGACGCATTCCTGGGTGAAGTCGGGGCACAGGGTAACTATCTGTCTCCACGCGTGTGCAAGGCCAAGCACCTGATGGATGGAAGTCTGCAGGCGCTGTGCCATTTTGCTGTTTGTTACTGCTCTCACCTGCAAGGATGTCTGGCAGGATGTGTGGGGCTTTCCATTTCCCCAGCATGTCCTTTATCTAAAGCCTCTTGCAATCAGTTTCCACTCGGTGAATCTAGGAAAACGTCATCTCAGCAGATGACAGTGCCTGTGTCTTCTGTGAGAAGCTGATGCCCAGATGACCCAGAGCATCCTGTCTGCCTGTGCTGCCAGGGGCCACAGCCAAATGTGCTTCCCAAGAGCCCCAGGTTGGCACTCAAAGCCTCTGCTCCCTCTAGTTGGACTCGCTTCTATCCCACGCCTGTGTGTAGCCTCCACAGGCTGAGCACTTGCTGGGCTCCAAGCCTCGGCCAGACCGAGGTCCTAGAAACAAGCAAAGAGCCTGCTTTCATGGAAGGGGAAAGAGAGCCACAGAAGAAACCAGAAGCCAAGGCCTCATGGCAGAAGCCCTGCCTCAGAGGGAGCTCATACATGAAGACTTTCCCTCCAAAGGTGCAAAATAGATAAGCTGTCTTAGGATGTTGCTGTAGAGTCTACACCCTGTGAATATAGTCACAAACCCCAGCTTAGGGTCGCTCAACTTCTGATTCTTTGGCTTCATGATGGTGGGAAAGCCATTCTCTTCAGGATACCATATTGCCATTGCTTTTTTGAGATTGTGTCATTGTCTACAAATGCCCATCTGTGTGTGTACATGAGGGTTGGCACCTTATTATAAAGCAGACCTTCTGTTAGATGGCTCTGCCCAGCTGGAGGCTAATGGAAGTGTTCCGAGCATGGTGAAGGCAGACGAGTCTAAGTGTGACGTATGAGAGGTCAAGTGTATTAAATGTGCTTTCCACTCAAGTTATTTTCAACTTAGAATGAGTGTATCAGGACTAACCCCCTAATAAGTCAAGAAGCCAGTAGAAGAGTTAAAAGTAGCAAATCGAGCATTGTCAATGCTCTGAAATGCTCATGGTTCCTTGGATGGGAGGCTTTTCCTTCTGTCCCTCACTGTCTCATCTTATCTGGGCTTGGCTGTTTGTAGGATGGAACTAGCTGGTCCAGCTTGGATCTGCATAGCCACGGACAAGCCCCAGGGTGGGGGGATAGGACAACAACTGTTAAAGCACAGTGGGTACTTTATGAAGGGTGCATTCTTCAGGCAAATGGTTGTTATGTATGGGGTTGGAGTGTCTTCAGAGCTGATTGTCAATGGGGGTGAGTAACAGGGACCAGGGAGTCAGCCATGCTGGGATGAGTAGGGAAACACCAAGCCTCAGTTTCTCCATCACATCATTGGGAGACTAAGGATGCACTTAAAGTAAGAGCCTAGGACTGCCACATGCCCGGCACTTACTAAAGGGAAATTCATAGTAATAAAAATAATAAACCCAAGGCAAATGTTTGGCCTCAGAGGACAGGGTGTGTCTGGAGGAGAGCCTGGGCAGCCAACAGAGGCTGAGCCCTAGAAAGCACCTGGAAGATCAAGCTACCACCAAGGCAGGTTCAGGCTGGTGTCTGGGCCCAAAGCCCATACCAGGTCAGCTCCATACAGGATCTCAGAGGGGAGATGGGAGAGGGGAAACAGGAGGCATGGCCATCACTGTTAGTAGAGAAGCAAGGTGGGCTAGCTTCCCAAGAGTGCAAGATCTGTAGCCCAGGATGAGCCCCCAGGCCTGGGGCAGGAAGCAGCCTGAGCTCAAATACCCAGAGTCGAGATAGTGCCTGTGACGTGCCAAGGAAGCCACGAAATCCTACCACTTGAAATATGTGAAGTCAGCTGTCCTATTTCCTTTTCCTGGTAGAAAATAACTTCAGGAAGGCAAGGAGGCTTGCCTGGGCTCCCAGGCTTCCCCTGGCCCTCACTGAGGGGCATCGCTTCAGAGGGGCTTGCCTGTCCCGCCTCCACCCCACCCCACCCCCACAGCAGAGGTGGCAGTGCAGCCACCCTGGCCTGGCTGTGTGTGAGGAGCTCACCCCAGTGGGGCCGAGGGGCTCTCCCATGGCTCATTTTGTCACAGAAACATCCTGTATTTATTTGCTATGTCATTACTGTTTGTCCTCCCAGGACATCAGCTTGGTGAGAACAGGGCCTACCTGCCCAGGCCTCACCACAGAGAGCGGGGCTTGTGGGCGTAAGGGAAGTACCAGGAAACACCTATGGAACAGGAGAATGGGTCGCTACGTAGACACCACCTGGGGATGGAAACATCCCTGCCTTTCCAAGCACATTCTTTGGTTCCTCAGCTGTCCTCCTGGCTCCCCAGGGCCCTCTAAAGGTAGAAAGTGACTCCGTGAGTCACATCTCCCTTGGGGTTCATAGGCCAAGCGCTTCTGTCTTCTTGCTCCAGGATCTGCAGTTGGGGCTGTCTCCCACCAATCAGATCTCTCTCCTCGCTATGGACGGATGTTAGGGCTGTTAGTGCCCTTTTGATAAGCATCTGTCAGCGTTGCCATTGTAATAAACCTTGACCATAGTTGAATTCCTTTTTCATAACAGGAAGAAAAAGAGTGACATTATTTTTGAGTAGTCTGTCGTGAGTGCATAGGAAAGCTGTCATCGGCTCTAATGGGTCCTTCAATAATAATGCGGTCATCTGGGTAAATTTGCCAAGACAGGCTTCATCTTTTGTTCTGGTATAATGTCTCTGCCTAAGCATTTAGGTACTATTGTGACAGGTGACAATGAAATACATACTCGGATATTTCAAAATGTTTATTGTTTGCTTGATTGTCCATAATAACACCCTTACAATGACTTTTTCTCTCATATTCCTCAACCAGCATAGGAAATATGTACAGGATGAATGATTTAAAGTGGCCTTTCTGTTCATTAGTCTATCAGATCCTTTTAGGTCCTATTAGGGGACTCTTAAAACTATGCAGGAGAGGAAAATACTGCAGCGTAAGTGACAACTCAAGTAGGAACGAGGGAAGCATTACTACAAATGTCATTTCTAAGAAACAGAGGTCAATGCATACATAAATCACAACTGTCAAACCAAATTAAATTTTATGAGAGTAACATTTTCCTGTTCTTTTTTGAGGACTGCTGTGAGCTCTAATCCTTTCATCCTAATTCTTTTGTTAGATTTTTAGATGTGCCTAGATGTTTCATTTTTCTGGTCATTTAGGTTTTATATTTGTTTCATTCATTCATCCATTCATCCAGCAAGTATTTATTAAGCACTGACTGTTTGATAGTCTTTATTGTTTGGGGTGACATGCTATATACTAGAGTATGAGGTAAAAATCCTCTACATAGTTCTTTCCTCTAGGAACGCACAACTTTTGTGAGGTGGGATATGAGAAGGAGGATTGAGGTGGGGTCTAATGATTGTTACCAAGGAGACTCATGAGGAATTGTTGCTGAGAGAGAGGGCAATCAGGGAAGGTGCCACAAAGTTGCTCCCTGAGAATAAATGGCATTTTCACGGGAGGGGACTTTCTAAACAGAGACCAATGGGAGAAAACTGAAGGCCTCTCTTATTTTAAAGTGAGGATTTTATTCTTGTTCTGTCAACAGATCACAAGACACATAGCATTGAAAGGCAGTTTAGGCTCGGCACCAAGGGCCCCACCTTGAGTACCCTGCCAGTTTCCAGAGGAGGGCAGTCCAGGGGTACACGGTGGCATCTGCTGGGAGAAGCTTCCTGCTAGGTTGGGCTCTAGGGAAGCACTGGACACGTGAGGGAGCCACTGTGGGGAAGGGAGGCCATTTCATGGGGGATGCATTTGGAAAATGGTGACTAGATTTCCCAAGGGCAGGTATTATAGACTAAATGTTTGTGTTCCCTAAATTCTGGTGCAGAAGCCAGGCCCATGGGGATGGCATTAGGTGTGGGACCTTGGGAGGTGATACAGTCTCAAAAGTGGAGCCTCACAAATGAGATGAGTATCCTTACAGAAAGGACCCAGGGAGCTCCCACCCTTCCTCCACCATGTGTGGCTAGAAAGAATACAGCCATGTGCACTGCAGAGAGGACTCTCAGCAAAACCTGCCCAGCACGGCATCCCGTCTCGGGCTAGAGCTCCTGCTGTCAGTGGGGTTTCTTATGGCAGCCTGAGCTGATTGAGACACAGCCAGGGTTCAGTGGGGTGGACCTTGGGCAGCCTGGGCCAGGACAGTGCTGCTGGACCGTGGGAGCCGAGAAGCAGACTGTGTTAGAGGAAGAGACTCAGAGATGTCTACACAGACAGGGATCCTTGGCCCATCACACATTCTGGCTGTGAACATAAACCCAGGACATTCTAAGACTCATCTTCGGGACACTAAGCTGTCCTGTGTAGGTGGATGGCAAGGGAGGAGTCCTCCGAGCTGGTAGCTATGAGGGACACCAGAGCCTGTGATGACAGCAGCAGCCAGGGTGGCTCTGACCCTTCAGTTTGTCCTACGGTAGTGAGGACAATCACATTCCCATGTTAAATCACCGAGCTAGCTACACCACCATTTAGTCCACACAAGAGGCCAGGACTCTGATCTGGGGTCTCTTGCTAGAAGGAGCCTTGCAGTTTCCTTTGTGGAGGGACATGCATAGGCACAGGGAAACGGTCATCACGTTGAGAGAAGGAGGCCAAAGACAATGTCATGTGAGGGTGTTGGGGTCAGCAAAGGAGAACCTGAGGGAGCGGAGGAGTCCAAGGGCAGAGATTACAATGGAAAGAACATGGTAGCAAATCGAGGAGCCATTGCACATTTCTGTGTCTAAAGACAGAGAAGTTTTTTTTTGGTCTAGTTGATCTTTTTTTAAAATTTTATTTCATTGGTACGTTTTAGGTGTACAGTACAATGACATTCATCACAGGAAATTTGCACCTTTACATAGTCTCTCTTGGTTCTTATTTTTCCCCCTTCCCCTGCCCTCCTTCAACCCCTCCGTGCCTCCCTATTTATGAAGACTGTTTACATTTTTCCATTTTCTCCTATTAATTCCTTTCCCTTCTTTCCTTTCCCCTACCCCTCCCACTTCCCCTTCCCCTTTGCCCCTTTTCTTCCTATTTCACATTATCTATTAAACCTTCTAGTCCTTATTTACACTTTCAGTTTCTTACACAACAGAAACTATTTGGTATTTACACATGTGTGTCCTATTTATTTCACTTAAGAGTATCACCTCAATTTGCATCCACTTAGCTATAAATGTCTCTGATTTTTAATTTTTTATGGCTGAGTAGTACTCCATTTTATTAAAAAATTTCTTTATCCAGTCTCCATTTCATGGGCATTTGGGCTGCTTCCAAGTTTTAACTATTATAAACTTTGCTGCTATGAACATGGGTGCACATATATCACTGTGGTATGATTCTTTTAATTCTTTGGAGAAGATCCCCAGCAGGGGAATAGCTGGGTCAAATGGGACTTCCAGTCCTAGTTGTTTGAGGTATCTCCATACTGATTTCCACAGTGGTTGCACCAGTCAACACTCCCACCAGCAGTGGAGCAGGGTTCCTTTTTTCCCAGAGCCCCGCCAGCATTTGTTATTGGTTGATTTCTTAATAGCCATTCTTTCTGGGATGAGGTAGAATCTCAGCATTGTGTTCATTTGCATCTCTCCAATGACCAGTGATGTTGAGCATTTTTCATATGTTTGTTTGCTATTTCTACTTCTTTGAGAAATGTCTGTTCATTTCAGTTGCCCTCTTTTGGATTGGGTCTTTAAATTTGGGAGTTCTGATTTTTTTAAGTTCTTTATAGATTCGAGATAGTAGACCTTTGTCTGAGGAACAGCAGGTGAAGATTATTTCCCACATTGTGGGATGTCTCTTCACTCTGTTGGTAGTTTCTCTTGCTGTGCAGAAGCTTTTTAGTAGATCCCATTGTTGATTGTTTGTGCTAGTTCACAGGCAACTGAGGTTTTGTTCATAAAATCTTTTCCTACACCAGTGTCTTCAAGAATTCTACCTAACCTCTGTTCCAACCAGTTCAGTGTTTCTGTTTTAATATTTCGATCTTTAATCCATTTCAATTTTAGTTTAGTGCACGGTGAGAGATATAGGTCTAGTTTTAATCTTCGGCAAGTTGAAACCCAGTTTTCCCAGCAGCATTTATTAAAGAGGCTATCTTTCCTCCAGTGAAGGTGTTTGGCTGATTTGTCAAAGATGAGGTGGGTGAGTGTGTCTGGAGTTGTTTCTTCATCTTCTAATCTGTTCCACTGGTCCTCCGGTCTGTTTCTTTGCCAGTACCATGCTGTTTTTATCACAGTAGTTTTGTAGTATAGTTTCAAGTTGGGGGTTGTAATACCCCCTGCCATGTCTCTGTTACCTAGAATTGCTTTTGCTATTCTAGGTCACTTCTTGTTCCAAATGAATTTCTGGATTATTTTCTCAAGGTCCATGAAGTATGCCACTGGGATTTCAATTAGGATTGCATTGAATCTATATAGCAGTTTTGGAACTATGGCCATTTTCACTATGTTGATTCTTCCTACCCAGGAGCGGGGGATGTCTTTCCATTTTCTGATATCATCTTCAATCTCTCTTTTCAGAGTGCCATAGTTTTCAGAGAAGAGGTCTTTGATTTCTTTTGTTAGGTTGATTCCTAGGTATTTCAGTTTTTTGGATCCTATTGTGAAAGGAATTATTTGCCCTATTTCTTTCTCAGTGAGTCTGTCATTGGTGTAGAGGAAAGCTATTGATTTTTGTGTGTTGACCTTGTAACCAGCTACTTGACTGAATTTGGTTATTAAGTCTAGAAGACTTTTGGTGGAGTTCTTGGGGTCTTCTATATAGAGTATAATGCCACCTGTAAATAATGACAATTTGATTTCTTCATTTCCTATTTTTATTCCTTTTATTTCTTTCTCTTGTCTAATTGCCATGGCTAATGTTTCCAGAACTATATTGAACAGGAGTGGTGATAGTGGACAACCTTGTCTTGTTCCTGATTTGAGTGTGAAGGATTTCAGTTTTTGACCATTTAGTATGATATTGGCTGTTGGTTTTTTGTAGATGGCTTTTATCAGATTGAGGTAGAGACTGTCTATTCCAATTTTTTGTAGGGTTTTTAACATAAAGGTGTTGGATTTTATCAAATGCTTTTTCTGCATCTGTTGAGATGACCATATGGTTTTTGTCCTTGGCTCTATTGATATATAGTGTATTACACTGATTGATTTGCGTATATTGAACCATCCCTGCATCCCTGAGATGAATCCCAGTTGGTCAGGGTGTATGATCTTCTTCATGATCTTCTGCATTCTATTTGCCAGTATCTTATTAAGGATTTTTGCATCTATGTTCATAAGTGAGATTGGCCTATAATTCTCTTTTTCGATTGGGTCTTTCTCTGCTTTGGGGATCAAGGTGATGCCTGCTTCCAGGAATGAATTTGGGAGTATTGCTTCCCTATTCATTTCATTGAAGAGTTTAAACAGTAATGGTAGTAGTTCCTCTCTAAATGTCTTGTAGAATTCAGCAGTGAAAACATCAGGACCTGGGATTTTCTTAGTTGGTAAGTTTTTAATTATGTTTTCAATTTCATTGAATGATATTGGGTTGTTCAGAATTTTTAAGTCTTTTTCATTCAACTTTGGCAATTCATACATATCTAGGAATCTGTCCATTTCTTCTGTGTTGTCCATCTTATTGGCATATAGGTTCTCATAGTAGGTATTGATGATCCTCTGGATTTCTGCTGGGTCTGTTGTCATTTCACCCTTTTCATTCCTAATCGCATGGATTTGGGGCTTTTCTTTCCTTTTTCTGATCAGGTTGGCTAAGGGTTTGTCAATTTTGTTGATTCTTTCAAAGAACCAGCTCTAGGCTTCATTGATTTTCTGTGTTGTTCTTAGTCTCCATTGCATTGATTTCTGCTCAGATCTTTATAATTTCCTCCCTTGTATGAGCTTTGGGTTGTCCTGGTCTTCTTTTTCTAGAAGCTTGAGGTTCAGTATCAGGTTGTTTAATTGGGCTGGCTCTGTTTTCCTAATGTGAGTATTCACTGCTATGAATTTCCCTCGTAAGACAGCTTTCGTTTTGTCCCGTAGATCCCTGTATGTTGTATTGTCATTGTCATTTAATTGAAGAAACTGTCTGATTTCTTCAAGTAAAAACAACGAAACAACCTGGAAAGATAGCAGGTGGCAGGGAAGAGGAGGAGGAATCCAGTTTGGGCTGCTTCTCAAAGCAGGCAACCTACTCACCGGCTACGACGGGTGGGTCAGGGAGAAGCCCCTGAATTCATTAGCCCTGGAACTGGCCTGCGGGCCTTGGACCCCTTCCTGGCTGCGCTGTGTTCTTGCCAGAAGGGTACAGAACCATCTGTCCCTCTGTCCCACGCTATACACCCTCCCTGCACCCTCCAGCATGGGGAAACTCCAGCTGGCTATGGCACAGGCGGTGCCACTTTGAAGGAGAAGTTCTACCTCTCTGTGGACGTTTCTGCCTGTGCAGGATCCTGCCAGTGGCAGGGTTCTGACTGAGCAGGATACAGTGGTTTTCACGTTTCCATGGACAGTATGCAGGGGTGTCTCTCCTTTCCCTAGAGAGCTGCTTCCTTCCTCCCTCCATCCCTCCTCCTCAGCAGCGGCAGCTGTTTTCTCCCTCCATCTGCAGAGGTACCCTTCCCTGAAGTTAATGATTGTCCTCTATGTAGCCATCAAACTTCTGGCCTCTGGGGTGATGAGCAGCCACAGAGCCTTGTGGTAGGAGCATACAAGATCCTTCCCAGGCCACCAGGTCCCCTGAGACTTCCCAGAGGCAGAGCTGAGCCAAGGTTTCCCAGTGCATGCAAGTCAAGTCTGATAGAAGAGAGATCTGGGACCCTTAGTTATTAAATGAATGCATATGTCTGAAGGGGCCCAGCCAGGTACCAAATATAGGCTAGACCTGGGAGGAAGCAGCAGAGCTATTGGTCCTCCTGTGGGGACACAGTAGGGTGGCAGGTCTCCTGTGGCTTAGTAGAGGGACCACGTGCTCCTTGATGGGGTTGAAGGACTTGCCCCCTGCTGAGTGGCATTTGAAATGTGTGGCATTTCTGCTTTTGTAATAAGTAAAATGCTGTTTGTTAGCTTTAAAAGAAGAAGGCAGGGAGAGCCTTTCAAAATCCCAGCCTCCCCAGGGGAGCTTCAATTTGTTTTATCTTTAAAGAGTTCTGTCTCTCTGTGTCCAGCACATTGTTAGTGAGCAGACAGACATTTACTTCCGGAATACTCCATGATGATGGTCTTGAAGTCTAACCAGTGATGCAGAGGAGACCAGTAAGGATTAGAGAATGTGGCCTCCTTACATAAAGATGTAAATCTTCTATTATAGGAATGTAGGTTTCTTCCCCAGAGGCCTAGAAGCAGTTAATTTTTGGTAATAACTTGGTTGTGGAACTGCATGCCAAGCAACCCATTTTTAATACCGATTTCTGAGTCGCTCACATGTTCTCTTGTGCATTTGTTCATGTGTTAAACAGGGCTGAGCACACTAAGTCTAGGTTGAACCTTGGGGGAGGTCCCAGAGGTACTGTAATAAGTAGGACCTTGCCGCTCCTCCAACTGACGCAGCAGTAAAAGCCTGCAGGGTAGAGAGGGTTGACACAGTAGCTCGCCTTGCGCCCCTAGCAGTCACACTTAGGCAGACTCTGGTGTTTTCTCTAAAGTCCTTTTGGCTTTCCAAGCAGATGGTCTCATTGCAACTATTGCAGCTCAGTGGGCATACCTGTGTTCCAGTAAAACTTTATTAACAACCACAAAGAAAGAAGTTGGATAGATTTGGCCCGTGGGCCAGAGTTTGCTGGCTGTTGGAGTCAAACCTTGTTTGAAAAGGTTACTGTGGGGTTTCTACCTTAAAAAATATAGCTGTGGCCAGGCATGGTAGTGCAGACCTCTGATCCCAGCACTCAGGAGGCTGAGGCAGGAAGATTACTAGAGCTGGAAGCCAGCCTGAGTTGCATGGTGAGTTGAAGGCAAGCATGGCCTTCATAGTGAAACACTGTCTCAAAAAAAAAGAAAGAAAGAAATATAACTGTATGTGGCTTACTGTTTGATTAGCCCAGAGTCTGTGATGTTAGAAGCTAGCTTTTGAAAATTGAAAATTGTTAAGCCAGAGGTCACAGTTGTATCACTTTTGTAACCAGTTTTATTTCTAACTTTCCCGTATTTTGGGTGTTCTTTCTTCCACTGATTCTGCATTGACTCATACTGTCCTCCCTCACTGATCACACACATTGTACGGGTATGCATCGCAGTTTAAATGCCTGCTTTGATGGGTATTGTCACCACTGTATGGAAGTGGGTAGAAAATGGCCTGATAACACGGATCAGGGTATCACATCCTGGTAGCTATAGGCAGAGTGAGGGAAAAGGGGCTACTGTTCACAGAGACTTCTCAAAGATGCCTGCTGGTACCTCAAGAAAGGTGGAAGAGGCAAGGGGACAGGTGTTTGTGACCATGTGATGCCTTCAAATGAGGACCTACCAGGATTGCCGAGGAAGCAGCAGGCAGGGCCAGCCAGAGCCAGGTGGACCCACCTGAGCTGCCCAGGAACCTGGCCCCATTCAGACTGATGTCTTACAGAAGGGAGGCCAGCAGGATGGGAAGGACAGGGATGTCTGACCTTGGGCCAAGCTGCTGCCCTTCTCTGTTATCCTAATTGCTTTGGATCTAGGTCTGAATTGTGGAACATACGCAGCAAAATAGAAGGATGCAGGTACTAGACATTCATTCCCCAGTGGCAGGTTAGGGACCCATGATGGGATAGTGACAGTGCGGCCTCAGAAGACTGTCATCCAAAAAGGATGGGGATTCAAGGCCTCATTGCCCCTCAGCCCAGCAGCATAGCAGGCACTTCCCTGGATCTTTGCTGACATCCTGCCAGGCGTTCTTCTCTACTCTCCTGTGTACCCAGAGCCCTAGGGCACCTCCCTTGTTCCCATGGAGGGCATCTCAGTCTTGCCAGTCCCCTTCTGCTCCCCTCGCTCACATAGGAGAAACACCATGAAGCCAGAGCCAGTGCTTTGACCAGCGCTGACCCTGCAGCAGCTCAGGGGGCCAAGAGCACACCCGGTCACATGGTGCCACAATATACACAGGGTCTGGGAAGCCTGACCCCTGTGAGTGTGTCCAGGGCCAGGGAGGCAGACAGACAGACTGAAGTGAACACACCAGGCATAGCAGCCAGGGCAATGGGCCAGGAGCACCCTCCAGAGCCCCGACACCCAGGACCCCAGCCTTCCTCCAGGGGAGAAGTCAGAAAGGTGGGCCAGAGGGTGAGAAGAGGCCAAGAAAAGAAGTTGCTTTGCAGAGGTAAACAAGCATCCACAGTCAGACCTTAGAGGCTTGAGGCATAAATTAAACTTGCCTGGCATCCGCTTCCCCCTTACGCAAGTACAGAGAAGCTAGGAAATAAAAAGCACACTAGTGGGCCCCAGAGACCAGGATGTGAGTGCGGTGCTGAGAACAGGCTGGCAGCAGCACGAGGGTGCTCTCCCCTCTGCCTCCAGCTGCTCAGACTGTGCAGCACCTTCACCCCGAGGTCCAGTTCAGCTGCCTTACTTCTTGAGAATCTGCAGCTGCTTCCTACCTACTCTGACCTCCAGATCTTTCTCTGCTGTTTTTGGCCAGCATCTCACATTTTATTTTAATGGGTATTTTTTAACTGAGGTGAAATTCACATAATATAAAATCCACCTTTTTTTTTTTTCTTTTTGTACCGGGGATCGAACTTGGGTCCCTGTACTTGCAGGGCAGGCAGTGGAACTGCTGAGCTAGATCCCTGGCCCACAATCCACCATTTTAAAGAGTACAGTTCACAAGTTAGGATATCCACTACCTCTAACCAGTTCTAAAACATTGTTGTCACCCTAAAAGAAGTCCAATACCTGATAGCTGCTCCGCACCCTTCCCTCTCCCCAGCCCCTGGCAGCCATGGCTCTGCATCCTGTCTCTATGGAAGGGACCTTCTGGATATCTCATAAAGGGAATTGTATGGCACACACGTAGACTTCCGGCTCTGGCTTCTTTCACTCAGCAGAATGTTTTGAGGTCCATCCACGTGATGGCCTGTGTCCACGAGCTGTTCTTCTCTGTGGCCCGTTGTGTAGACTATGTGTGTCTGTAACCAGTGGACATTTGACTGCATCCACCTTTTGGCTATGGACCTTGGTGTACAGGAGTTTGCTCATGACCCTGTTTTTAGTTCTGGGTTTGTACTAGATGTGGAAAAGCAAGGTTCTATGGGATTCTAGTTCATTGAGTTATGATCTAGTTCATTGACGAGCCATCAGCTACTTTCCTGGTTTTAGTTTAAAGTATTTAGAGCTTCCCACTTTGCTTTCTTCATTCTTCAGGAAGCAGCCGCCTACTATCCCCTCTCCAGCTCTGCAGTTTGCCAAGGTCCTCCTGATTTCTCAGGCCTCCCACCATGACTTGGCTGCCTGCAGACTGAATGAGCTTGACTCCTGTTCTGTCATTGAAGTCACTTATAAAGGGTCAAATGCAAGAGCCCTGGCTGATCCTAGCTTGACCTCAGTTTGTTTGGCCCCATATACTCTGTCCCCTGGGTCCCCCAGTACCATGCAGCCTCTCTCAGCCTGGAGTGTTCCTGCTGCGGGGATATCATCTGAGTAGAGGAATGCTCAGGGCCTTCTGGCTGGCCTGAGGCCATGGTGTCTCCCTTGTGCTCTCTGGCTGGGACACACCGGGTGGCATCAGCAAAGTGGAACCAGGGGTACGGCCGTATAGGCGTGAGCAGGAGAAGCCACGTCAGGCAGGTCTCAGTAACAGGAAACCACAAGGCAGAGAGAGAGGTGAGGCTGGGGTCAGGGGCCACCGGAAGTGGAAATGTCTTTTGGGCAGGTGGACAGGGCATGGTGGTCACAGAAGGGAATGAAAGGAACAAAACCACCAAAAGACATTTGGCAAGTCCTGAGGTTTGGGAGAGGTAGTTGCTTGGGGTGCACAGAGGCCACCCCAGGGGCCTTCTATGGCAGACGGGGAGAGAACAGATTGCTCTTCTCAGGTCAGCTCTGCAGAAAGCTTTGTCCTTCTCTGTATGAGACCTTCCTTATCCACAGCCAGCAGGGAGTCCTGCAGTTGAACTTGGGGGAGAGTATATGGGGCAGATGTGGGGAGAGAAGAAGCCCCTGTGGTGGAAGCAGATCCCAAGTCAATGTGCCTGTGCCCATGGCTTTGTCACTGTCCCATGTGGGATCCAGCGGAATCTCTCTGTGCCTCTCTAAGTCCTTACCTGTCAAGTGGGAGGAAGGACAAGCCAGTGGTCTGTGAGCCCCAGAGACACTCTCAGGTCCCGCCCTTGTTTGGCCCAGTCTTGACTGAGCTTTGCACTAAACCACGCCCCCCCAGACTGGTGGTGAGAAGACCAAGAGCCTGTATCTCCAAGGCACAGAAGGGTCTGTGCAGGACCCAGCCCACCACCACGCCCCAGAGGGTGCACCGGGGCAGCCTCAGTCCCCGAAGTGTGTCCAGCCAGCCTCAGGCTCCTTCTCCACAGGTTGGTGCCATCGGTGACGAGGAGGAATGGGTCTGCCTCTACGAGGAGGAGGACGAGCCCGATGCCCAGACTCTGGAAATCCCAAACCTCACGCCCTACACCCACTACAGGTGAGAGCATCCTGAGCAGGTGGCTTCTGTTGGCCAGAACAAACCCAGTTGTGCGTGTAAATTAGAAGTTCCCAAGTAGCAATCAAGAGTAAACCAAAACCTTAAGGAGCAGGCAGGACACACAGTTGAGTTTGATCATGTTATTTCCACCAGCACTAGACTGCAGAGTATCCTATAGAAAGGGCTCTCGGTTGTATTCAGAGCCAAGCAGGCTGTGGAGATGTGGCGCTTTTCTTTACTGAGCTGTCCAACGTCTTGGGGCCATTAACATGCTGTGTGCAAACAAGGCAGATGTCCTAGGAATATCCTTCTGCCTCCCTCTGCCTGGACCCAGGCATTGCTAGTTTCACCAATCAAGCACTTAACATGCCATTTAACCTTTTGCTTCTTGATCCTGAAACTTATCCAAGCAGTAAATCCTTGGCCTTAACAAAGGGTAAAGTGATCATGAGCTGTTAGTGATGTTATAACTTCCCGTAAGAACACTGAAAGAGATGAAATTTCCAGTTATCACCAGATGTTGAGTTTGATAATGTCATTGTTCTGCCAGGATGGATACATTTCATGAGATCAGGGAATGAAAGAATAAGAATTACTAATTCAGGGAGTAAAAGGTGAAGCACATTTTCTCAGTACAATATCAAAGCTAGAGTTTAAAAAAAACCAATAAGAGGCACGTTTCAGCATGTATTCATTTTAACATCTTTTCTAAGCTTAAGAGCAGATGAATCAGACATATTACACTCATTTTTAGAGAAAAACACTAGCTTAAAATGAGCTGCTGGGATTCAAGACTTGCCATGTGAAATTATCCAAAAGTAAAAAATTATTCCAAAGATCGGAAACTGTGATTAGAGATCACTGTCCCTATGTTAAATTCCTATAAACTTAAGGAACCTCTGTAATAAGTATGAGTTTCAGCACTTGGGATTTTTATTGTATATAAATTCAATTCAAATAATTATAGATATAAATAGAACAGAGACAAAACAGTAAAAGCATGAATGCACACCTTGAAAAACACCCATCCCCACCTCCCCTTGTAGATATAGAAACAGAGAGATCTGATTTGCTGGAAGTCGGGGGTCCTAGGGAGGATTCTGGCCATTGCTCTGCCTCTGGAACCAACAGAGAGTGGATGTGGGATGCCTTGGGTCACTAAAAGGGCTCTGGATTTTCAAACTGTCCTTTAGTAACAGCATTGTAACACTTAGTTCTGTTGAATAGCACTTGAACCTTAATCCCTAAGCCACTTCTTATACTAGGACCAGCCAATAGCAGCCAATGACGTGGGTGTCTGGCCATCTGCCCTATCCAGTTATGGGTCACTTGGGAATTTAATCTTGTTGAGTTGAAAACATTTACCCTGCTTTGAAAGTGGTTCAGAAAAAGGGCTGGCCAAATGATTTGCATTTTAAATGAAACCAGGTAGGAAGAGTGTGTCCTTGATCTATGGCCTTTGTGATATAGGTAAACACCTGCCCAAGCCCTTCTCTGAGAAGTGGTCCTGGGTGAAGTATTGTATGTTATTGCCTTTTGCTTTGGGGTGACTCTTGTCAGTGGCTTCTCCCCTAGATTTCGAATGCGGCAAGTAAACATCGTTGGTTCCAGCCCCTTCAGCCAGTCGTCCCGTGTCATCCAGACCCTGCAGGCCCCACCCGATGTGGCTCCCACCAGCATCACTGTGCGGACAGCCAGTGAGACCAGCCTGCGTCTGCGCTGGGTGGTAAGTTAGGATCTGGAAGAGGGCTGCGGGGCCGTGTCCTGTAGAGGCTATGGCTTGCCAGGAAATTCAGAGCTTAGCTATTCCTTAGTCGTGTCTTTTCTTCATCCAAACACATTGCAATTACACATTGCAATTACACATTGCAATTTTAGTGTAGGATCTAGAGCAGCCCAGGATATCACGTTAATTACCAGCATTCCTCCCTCTCTTCTTGGGGTGGGGGCTGCTCTTCAGAAAGGAACACAGACCTATATGTCTTTAAGCTCTGTCAACACAGAACCAATACTTGATAGTATTTCTAAGAGAGCCAGCCTGGTGTTTAATCAGAGAATTTTCCACAAAATTAAGGCAAAATGTATTAAAAGAAATTATGTCCAGCCCATGACTAACAGGGTTTCATTTAATTAGCAGAAGAAAAATTTGAAAGAAAAATAGAATAAGGGTCTAAGGATATCTTCCAAGAAAATGCTTTTGGTGGAATGGCTCTGTAAGACACACCTGTCCTTTAAGACCTAGAAAGGCGACCGTGTTGAGGTATCAGCTCTTCACAGACTGTCATTCATTGCCAGCCCCTGCCCGATTCCCAGTACAATGGGAACCCAGAGTCCGTGGGTTACCGGGTGAAGTACTGGCGCTTAGACCTCCCATTTGCTGCACTGGCCCAAGTTGTCAACAACCGGCTGGAGAGGGAGCTCACCATCGAGGAGCTGGAAGAGTGGACGGAGTATGAGCTGCAGATGCAAGCCTTCAATGCCATCGGAGCTGGGCCCTGGAGCGAGGTAGTGCGCGGCCGCACACGAGAGTCAGGTGAGAGGAGGCCAGGGCTGGTCCCGAAGACAGCCTGCTTCTCACTGGAGGTGGGGCATGCTAAACCTGAGTCCCCACATTGCAAGCCGGTGACATCGTGTCGGCATGTCCCATTTGTGTCTGTGTGGTGCGCTCCTGCCCACTGGCTAGGCCAGGTGTGCCTACCACATAGCTCTTGCTAGACCAGCCTCAGGAGAAGTTCAGGTGAAACGCCACTGGGGCACAAGCCATTTGTTTGAAGTTGGTGATGAATTCTAACAGGCTGGACTCATTACGACTTTTTAAGTTAGGGATAATTTTGCTATCAGTGATGAAAAGGAGGCACACAGAAAGATCCGATGGGGAATCTTTAACCTGTAATGTGTCCAGGCTCTCCTCTTCAGAAATCAATATGGATAGTATGTTCAGTGATTTGCTGCAGTAACAGATGGATCCCCAAATAGAAGTTGATTTCTCAACCTTCAGTGCAGCCTGAGGTGGGTGTCCTGATGGGTGAGTGGACCTCTTCCAGGAAGTGACTCAATGACCTAGACTTTGCTGTACCATGGGATTAGTCACCATCTGTTCCCAGAGGAAAGAGAAAGAGCAAAGGGGCATATGTCCCTCTGAAAACCTGTAAAGAAATGTCCTGCTCACCCTGCTCTTCTCCTTTAGGCTTGGTCACAGGATACTGCTGATGGCCAGGGAGCAAACAACAAGTATCTTTGGGCAACACCAAGTAGTCTGTGCTGCAGTATGCTGATGACAAGCCTGTTCCCTCATCTTCTAGGGTTTACAGGGGAACTTTAGCCAGTTTCAGCATCTCTGCAACTTTCATTGGTACAAATGCAATTGCAAGGGCGCAGCAACACTCTGCAAAGACTGTAACAGGGATCAGCCTTCTGCCCAGTTCACATTGGCAAGGTGGTCTGACAAGGAAGGGGTCAGATACCCCCTCCCACCCTTGACAGATGTCACAGCATGGACTTGACACATGGAGGAGTTGTTCATTCTAGACTGAGCAAGGCTGTTAGGAAGAGCCCTTAGAACAAACTCCGACGTGAGTCCACACAGGGTGAGGGGAAGGTGTGACTCATATCAGAAGTCCAACGTGAAGATCCAGCCCCCACTGCTTCCCACAGGAAGTCTTCATCCATTTTCCTTATTCTCATCAAACGATTCTCTTTGCTAACTGTGTTAAGCCTCACTCTAGCTCCGTTAAAAACTCAGTGGTATTTCCTGAGCCTCATGTGAGAGTCCTCCCTGGAGGCTCCGAGGGGACACATCAGAGAGTTTGCCCTTCGACCTGAGGAGGGACAGGAGGGCAGCAAGAGGCCGTCTTTACCCAGAGCTCTGGAAAAGCCCAGGCCCACTCCCCACCCAGAACCTCCACATGCCATGACACCACGGGAAGAAGTCCCCTGTTGTGGCGGCAGTGGTTCAAAGTAGCAAAATTAATTAATTAAAAATGTAAGCATTGAAAACTACATTAGGAGATACTTAGAATCCAGTGTGACTTTGACAGGAAATAGTTAGAAGAATGAGTTGGGAAGGCAAAGTGTGTGCCAGTACCTTGAAGAAAAGTCTAGTCAGCCAGGTGGAGGGAGGTAGGGACACAGTGGGCATGTGCCTCCTGGCTTGGCTGGAGGTGGCTTTAGAACAGGCATCCTCGGGTTGAAGGCAGTTGGGAGGAAAAGAGGGACAGATGCCTGCCCCAGTGCTGAAAAAGGACACACAAAATGGGCAGGTGGTGCCATGGTGGCCGTGAGGTCGGTGAGGAGAGCTGCAGTGAGGAGGGGCCAGCCTGACGTGGCACCCTGCTGGCCAGACTGGCCCTCGCTCCCACTGCTTGTTGCCCAATGCCCACTGGGCCCTGTGTGGCTGTACCAGGTCACCCATGTGTCAGAATGCCAACCCCTCACCTCCCGGGGCCAGCTAGCAGGGTGCTGGTGGGTCTCCACACAGCTATGCAGTATAAGGACAGAGACCACTCCCTTGCATCACTGTGTGGGTACAGCCCAGGGAGCACCAGGAAGAGGCTCTTCTCATCCTCTTTACTCCCTCTTGCCAATGACAGACACCAGACAGGTCAGAGATGACCCTGCAACCCTAGGGACACGTTTAGGTTTCTAGAGCACCTTGGCTGCCATCTCCAAGCCAAAGCTCCCATGAGGCTTGTGGCTTTATTTCTTCCTCGTCTTCTCCTAGGAGGTGGTGAAGTAGGTGGAAGAGCTCCTCAACACAGGAGCGAGACACAGAACTACTATATCAGCATAGTGTGAGCCTAGGAACCCACTAACAAGAGCCACTGAAGACTCACTGGCGTGGTGACCAGTAGACCTCTGGGAGGAAAGGTGTTTAGAGAGGGGTTGCTGAAGCAAGGCAGGACTCACTTCCCACTGTAGATTCTATTAGGTCAAAGAGAGAAGGCTGAGCGTGCTGATACATGGCTTGTGACTGTGACCATGTCGGTTTTTAAAAAGCTCTGTTATCTTTAACATCTGAATCTTTGTGACAAAGAAAAGAACTTGAGAAATTTTAAGGGATAAATCCAGTAATAGGCAGACCTATTGAAGTTTTTTTTAATTTTTAAAAAAAATTTTGCTATATCCAACTAGAAAATTGTGGATAAAATATAATTTTTAATTTTACTTTATTGATGTACTTGGAAGGAAAACCGTGAAATCTAATAATGTGAGCTGCGTAAAGGGAACTGAAGGCTGAGAAGCAAGGGCTATTCCGGGCAGGTGGGGCAGCCAGTCCGTCCACATCCTGTAAGGACTTGGGATTTGTTGCCCTTGCAGAGTGGGAGGGTCACCCCCAGTCTGGGGTGTGGGTTGAGGCCCTGAACTCCTTGTGAAGACGAGGTTCTTCCATAGGGAGGCTAAAGGTACCTACCCACAGAGGTTGGCCGGCTGGCTGCCTAGACTGTGCACAGGGAAATTATCTCCAAGTCCTGTGCCTGGCTCAAGTTTGAGTTCTGGGTGTGCGCTCTATGAATGATCCTAGAAACTTCCAGAAGAGAAATAATGAGGAATTTAGTTCCAGAAACAAAAGCACAAGCAATAAATGAAAAAATAGACAAATCGGGGTTCATCAGAATGAAAATTTTGTGCTTCACAGAATACCATACAGAAAATGGAGAAAGAAAATGTTTTCTCATCATGTATCTAACTAGAGGCTTGTATCTAGAATACATAAAGGCTCCTTACTTCACAATGAAAAGACAAATGATTCAATTAAAAATCAGGCAAATGCCTGAATAGACATTTCCTCAGAGGAGACAGACAAATGGCTAATAAACACATGAAAAGATGCTCAGTATTATTAGCCATTACAGAAATGCAAATCAAAACCATAATGAGGTATCACTTCATAACCCTAAGACTGTTAAAGTAGAAAAAAAAAGGACAATAGCAAGTGTTGGTGAGGGCGTGGAGAAATTAGAACTTTACATGCCGCTGACGGGAATGTAACATGGTGCAGCCACTTTGGAAAGTAACTGGTGATTCTCAAAAGATCAAGCATAGAGTTCCCATATCGCACAGCAGATCCACTGCTAGGTACAAGGTATAATCAAAAATTATAGTTAATTTAAATTTTCTTTTTGAATTGATTATAGTAAAAGACATATTGTCATTAATGCCCTTCAAAATCTTCCCTCTCACTTCAAAAGCACTTACCCTATCATTCTTGCCACTTTCTTTTTGTTTGTTTGTTTTTTGAGACAGGGTCTCACTAAGTTGTCCAAGTTGGCTGAAACTAGCAGCAATCCTCCTGCCTCAGCCTCCTGAGTGCTGGGATGACAGATGTGTGCCACCACCACGCCCAGCTCATCACTTTCTGAAGTACTTCTAGAAGTCATCTCTCATAAATGCCTTTAGCTGTGCCGTCATGGCTGACTTGAGGTCCTGAACTGCTTCAGAATATTTACCATTCACAGTCATTCTGATGTTGGAGAAGAGCCAGAAGCTGCACAGTGCCAGATCTGGTGACTGAGGAAGATGAGGGCACATCATGATGCTTTTATTTGACACAAATTGCTGTATATATTTTGAGTTAATTCAGGATATTAAGGCAACCACTCCCAGAAGAGGGTGTGGGGCTTCTCTTGGGGGTGATGCTATGTTCTAAAATTCCTTGTGATAATGACTGCACAGCTCTGTGAATTATGGGCCATAAATAGGTGAATTCTATGATAGATGAATTGATACCACATGAAAGGTATTTTCTAAAGAAAAGCTCAGCCTTCTGTAGATTAACTTTATATAGATTAAGTGTCATTAAAATAAGTGTGCTTCATAGATTGTGCATTTTGCATGTGGGCAAAAGCCTTGATTGTCCTCACTGCCCATACCTTGTCACATCAACCCTTCTGAAATAGCTATGTGTCACACGCCAGTAGAGGACTGTCCTCTCCTCTAACATAGAATAAATAGAAAGGAAATGTAAAGGGAGGAAAGGCAAGGGATGGGAGGGGAGAGAACAGGAAGGGAAGCTAATTTCAGGTCAGACTTTGTGTGCAGCCAACAAAAGCAAATATAACTTCTCTCTGGACAAATATTGTCATAGCCAGGTTGTCATAGGTAAAAATCAAGCCCTTTCGATACTGAATCACAAGTATACATGCATGAGGAAATAGTCTGCCACAAGTAAACATGGACAGTTTTTTAAAAAGAAAAATCAAGGGCTTTGATTGGTCTGAAAGAGAATAAATAGTAAGTATCTTTTAAATTATCATAGTCTTGAATAATTAAAGGAAAGCATTAAAACTTTGAAGATTAAAAATACCATTTTTAAATTAGATTGACATTTGGAAAGAACCAAATAGAACCCAGGCATTGAAAATAAAAATCTATGATTGAAGCAAAAGCAGTTTAGATGCTGCTAAAGAGAGAATTACTAAATGGGAGGCTAGATCTGAGTTGATAACTCAACTACAGCACAAAAACATAAAGATTGAAAATAGAACAGAGATTAAATGACCAAGAATAGAGTGAGAGGATCTAATAGAACTCCAAAATAGAAAGGGGAGAAAATGTGCATAGATCTGCTGAGAAAGTCCAGAGTTGGTGAAAGACATTATCACTCTAAAGAAGCATGAATCCTGATAAATCCGCACCAAAATATATTATAGTACAACTATAAAATACTAAAGTCAAAGAGAAAGCTGTAAAAGCAGTTAGAACAAAAGATAGATAACCCAGAAAGGTAATTGCAACAATTTGACTTATGTAGTTTCTCAAGATATATAAAGCCAGAGGTTGGCTGAGTAACCATCGTGCAGCAGCTGAAAGAAAGGACTATCAATCTCAACTTTTGTACCCAGCTACACTATTTTTCAATGCTATCATCCAGAAAACAACAAAATTACATGGTATATAAAAATGAAGAAAATGTAATAAAAATGAAAACATTGTTTTAGTAATTTGCAAAGAATACTCTTTAAAAGCAGTAAAACAATGCAGAATTGCTGAGTTGGATCTATATGTTTCCTACAAATATTTCTAGCTATTGGAACCTATTTCTACAGTAGTTTTTTATTTTTTCTGGCTTTGTTCTCTCAGATAATCACATATCTCTTTCACAGTAACTCTGAGTTAACTTTCTCAAGCAGTTTTGTTTATTTTTGTAGAATAATGTTGAGGAATAGACTTCACAGCAAGAGGAGCATAGGGTATTTGGCTTTGTCTTAAGTTAACTGCCTCATGTGTATCTGGAAGGAAACTGTAAGAAGCCCATGCAGAATGAACTATTGACTGAAGCGTGGTTGTGTTCATAGTTAATTCATTGAGAAGGTTTCTGAGCAAGAGGAAGAATCATTCTTGCAGCTGAAGTTTTGCTTTATGAGTCATCCTGTCCTTTTTTCTGAAGGTTATAACCTACAGAAAATTCATTTTTAGATTTACATCGAATCTTTTTGTTTAGTTAGAAACTGCAGTGCAACACATTTCTTTGGGAGAAAGGGAAGAGTTTTGGTTCAAGTATTTTCATCACAAATTAAACAACTGTGTTATTGATCCTCAATATATGGAGTATTCAGTTTTCAGACATGTTTAGTGCTTTCATTATGGGCTTCTCGGGACCCCTTTTGAGTTGATCTCTCCTCCTTAGGTGCTGGTTCTCAATGTTAATTTTTTTGCTTTTTTGTTTTTCTAATTCTTTTATTGGTCAATTTTAGGTTTACAACACAATTATATTTCTCATTGGGAACTTGTACCTTTACATAATGCATCTTGGTTCTTATTTTTTCCCCATTACTAGCCCTCCCTTCACCCCCTCTACCCTTCCCTATTTACAGAGACTTTATTTCCATTTTTTCCATTTCTCAGCATTTTTCCTTTCCCTTCTTTCCTTTCCCCTGCCCCTCCCACTATCCCTACCCCTTTGGACCTTTTCTTCCTACTTTGCATTATCGATTATTCATTCTAATCATTGGTACATTTTAGGTATACAATATAATGACATTCATCATTGGAAATTTGCACCTTTACATAGTCTCTCTTGGTTCTTATTTTTCACCCTTGCCCAGCCCTCCCTTCAACCCCTCCATTCCTCCCTATTTACAAAGATTTTGTTCCTAGTTTTCCATTTTCTCATATTAATCCCATTCCCTTCTCTCCTTTCCCCTAGCCCTCCCACTTCCTTCCCCTTTGCCTCTTTTCTTCCTATTTCACATTACCTGTTATATATTTTAGTCCTTATTTACACTTTCAGTTTCTCACACAAGAGAAACTATTCGGGATTTATACATGTGTGTCCTATTTCACTTAAGAGTATCTCTTCAATGTGCATCCATTTAGCTATAAATGTCTCTAATTTCTCATTTTTTATGGCTGAGTGGTACTCCATTTTATAAAAAAGTCACATTTTCTTTATCCAATCTCCAGTTGATGAGCATTTGGGCTGTTTCCAAGTTTTAGCTGCCACAAACTGTGCTGCTATGAACATGGGTGCACATATATCACTGTGGTATCATCCTTTTAATTCTTTGGGGAAGATCCCCAGCAGTGAAATAGCATGCTCAAATGGGACTTCCAGTCCTAGTTCTTTGAGGTATCTCCATACTGATTTCCACAGTGGTTTCACCAGTCTATACTCCCACCAGCATTGGAGCAGGGTTCCTCTTTCCCCACAGCCCCGCCAGCATTTGTTATTGGTTGATTTCATGATAGCAGCCTTTCTTTCTGGAGTGAGGTGGAATCTCAGTGTTGTTTTCATTTGCATCTCTCAAATGATCAGTGATGTTGAACATTTTTCATGTATTTATTTGTTGTTTCTACTTCCTTGTCTGAGAAATGTCTGTTCATTTCAGATGCCCATTTTCAGATTGGGTCTTTATATTTGGGAGATCTGATCTTTTTAAGTTCTTTATAGATTCGAGATAGTAGACCTTTGTCTGAGGAAAAGCAGGTGGAGATTTTTTCCCACATTGTGGGTTGTCTCTTCACACTGCTGGTGGTTTCTCTTGCTGTGCAGAAGCTTTTTAATAAGAAGAGATCCCACTTGTTGATTGTTGGTGCTAGTTCACAGGCAAGGGAGGTTTTGTTCATAAAATCTTTTCCTACACCAATCTTTTCAAGAGTTCTACCTAACCTCTGTTCCCACTGGTTCAGCATTTCTATTTTAATATTTAGATCTTTAATCCATTTCGATTTTAGTTTAGTGCATGGCGAGAGATATACGTCTAGTTTTAATCTTTGGCAAGTTGAAAGCCAGTTTTTCCAGCACCATTTATTAAAGAGGCTATCTTTCCTCCAGTGAGGGTGTTTGGCTCCTTTATCAAAGATAAGATGGCTGAGTGTATCTGGCGTTGTTTCTGCATCTTGTAATCTGTTCCACTGGTCCTCAGGTCTGTTTCTTTGCCAGTACCATGCTGTTTTTATCACAGTAGCTTTGTAGTATAGTTGCAGGTTGGGGATTGTGATACCCCCTGCCATGTCTCTGTGACCTAGAATTGCTTTTGCTATTCTGGGTCTCTTCTTGTTCCAAATGAATTTTTGGATTGTTTTCTCAAGGTCCGTGAAGTATGCTGCTGAGATCGCAATTGGAATTGCATTGAATCTATATAGCAGTTTTGGAACTATGGCCATTTTCACTATATTAATCCTTCCTACCCAGGAGCAGGGAATGTCTGTCCATTTTCTGATATCATCTTCATTCTCTCTTTTCAGAGTGCTATAGTTTTCAGAGAAGAGGTCTTTGATTTCTTTTGTTAGGTTGATTCCTAGGCATTTCAGTTTTTTGGATGCTATTTTGAAAGGAATTATTTGCCCTATTTCTCTCTCAGTGAGTCTGTTGTTTATGTAGAGGAAAGCTATTGATTTTTGTGTGTTGACCTTGTATCCAGCTGCTTGACTGAATTTGGTTATTAAGTCTAAAAGTGGAGTTGGTGGAGTTCTTGGGGTCTTCTATATAGAGTATCATGTCATCTGCAAATAATGACAATTTGACTTCTTCATTTCCTATCTTTATTCCTTTTATTTCTTTCTCTTGTCTAATTGCCGTGGCTAATGTTTACAAAAGTATATTGAACAAGAGTGGTGATAGTGGACATCCTTGTCTTGTTCCTGATTTTAGTGTGAAGGATTTCAGTTTTGACCATTTAGTATGATATTGGCTATTGGGTTTTTTCATAGATGGCTTTTATCAGTTTGAGGTAGAGACCATCTATTCCAATTTTTTGTAGGGTTTTTATCATAAATGCATGTTGGATTTTGTCAAATGCTTTTTCTGCATCTATGGAGATGATCAGATGGTTTTTGTCCTTGGCTGTATTGATATAGTGTATTACATTGATTGATTTTCATATATTGAACCATCCCTGCATCCCTGGGATGAATCCCACTTGATCAGGGTGTATGACCTTCTTGATGATCTTCTGCATTCTATTTGCCAGTATCTTATGAAGGATTTTTGCATCTGTGTTCATTAGTGAGATTGGCCTATGGTTCTCCTTTTCGGTTGGGTCTTTCTCTGCTTTGGGGATCAAGGTGATGCTTGCTTCCAGGAATGAATTTGAGAGTATTGCTTCCCTTTCAATTTCATTGAAGAATTTAAACAGTAGTGGCAGTAGTTCCTCTCTAAATGTCTTGTAGAATTCAGCAGTGAAGCCATCAGGGCCCAGGCCTTTCTTGGTTGATAAGTTTTAAATTATGTTTTCAATTTCATTGGTTGATATTGGGTTGTTTAGAATTTTTAGGTCTTCTTCATTCAACTTTGGTAATTCATATGTATCTAGGAATCTGTCCATTTTTTTCTGTGTTTTCCATCTTATTGGCTTATAGGTTCTGGAAGTAGGTATTGATGATCCTCTGGATTTCTGCTGGGTCTTTTGTAATTTCACCCTTTTCATTCCTAATCGCATGGATTTGGGCCTTTTCTTTCCTTTTTCTGATAAGGTTGGCTAAGGGTTTGTCAATTTTGTTGATTCTTTCGAAGAACCAACTCTTGGCTTCATTGATTTTTTTTGTATCATTCTCTTAGTCTCCATTGAATTGATTTCTCCTCTGATCTTTGTAATTTCGTCTCTTGTATGAGCTTTGGGTTTGTCCTGCTCTTCTTTTTCTAGAAGCTTGAGCCTTAGCATCAGGTTGTTTAATTGGACTCATTCTGTTTTCCTAATATGCCTATTCACAGCTATGAATTTCCCTCATAAGACTGCTTTCGTTGTGTCCCATAGATTCTGATATGTTGTATTGTCATTGTCATTTAATTGAAGGAACTGTCTGATTTCTTCTTTAATTTCCTCTATGACCCATTGGTTATTCAGAAGTGTGTTGTTCAATTTCCACGTGTTTATGAAATTTTTCCAGTTTCTTTTGCTATGGATCTCCAATTTCATCACACTATGGTCTGATAATATACAGGGGATAACTTTAATTCCTTTGCACTTGCTTAAACATGTTCTATGTGTGAGTATGTGGTCTATTTTGGAGAATGACCCATGTGCAGCTGAGAAGAATGTGTATTCTGATTTTGTGGGGTGGAAGACTCTGTAGACATCTGTTAAGTTCATTTGTTCAAGAGTTCGATTGAGTTCTAGTATTTCATTACTTATTTTTTGTCTAGTTGATCTATCCATTTGTGACAGTGAGGTGTTGAGGTCCCCCACTACTGTTGTATTAGTGCATATATGACTTTTCATGTCTGTTAGTATTTGTTTTATATAGTTGGGCGCACTAGTGTTTGGTGTATAGATATTTATGATTGTCATCTCTTCCTCTTGGGTTGTTCCCTTTACAAGGATGTAGTGTCCTTCTTTGCCTCTCTTAGTCAGTGTTGGTTTGAAATCTACTTGATCTGCAAAGAGGATTCCTACTCCTGCTTTTTTGGAGGTCTCTGTTGCATGGAGTTTTGTTTTTCACCCTTTAACTTTCAGTCTATGAGTTTCCTTTTGAATTGTGTTTCTTGTATGCAGCTTATTGTTGGATTTTGCTTCTTGACCCATTCTGTCAGTCTGTTTCTTTTGATTGGTAAATTGAGACCATTAACTTTGATAGTTATAACTGAAACGTATTGACTTGTCATTGCCATGACTTTTTCTTTTTGTTGGGTTCTCCCCCTTTACATTTAATTTCTTGTCATGCCAGATGGATTCATTCTGCTTTGCTTCCTGGGGTTGTGATCCTCAATGTCTGTTCCTAGGATAGTGTGTAAAATTCTCTGGAGTGCTGGTTTGGTATTCACAAAGTTCCTAAAGTGCTCTTTGTCATGAAAGTATCTTATTTCTCCATCAATTTGGAAAGATAGTTTTGCAGGGTACATCAGTCTGGGTTGGAGGGTGTTTTGTTTAGGGCTTGGAATATGTCACTCCAAGCTCTTCTTGCCTTGATGGTTTGTGTTGAGAAGTCTGCTGTGATTCTGATGGGCTTTCCTTTTTATATGATTTGTTTCTTTTCTCTAACTGCTTGTAGAACTTTGTTCTTCTGTCGTGTTTCTGGAATCTTAACAATTATATGCCTATGTGTAGATTTTTTTTGATCAAGGCTATTTGGAGTCCTATATGCCTCACTTATCTGTATGTCAAGTTCTTTTCCCCTGCTTGGGAAGTTTTCTGCCATTACTTCTGCAAAGAGTTTTTTATGTCATCTCCACTCTCTCCTGTTTCTTCATTGAGTCCAATCAGTCTTATGTTATTCTTTTTTGCATCATCTAGCAGCTGCTGGATTGATTTCTCATGTCCCCTTATAATTTTGAAGCAATTTTTCTTTTCCTGGTCACTAATTGCAATCTTATCTTCTATATTTGAAATTTTGTCCTCACATTGGCTCATTCTGCTGTGTAGACTTTCAATGGAGTTTTTCATGTCCTGGAAATCTATTTGCATCTGTTTTATGGATTCCATTTGTTTCTTATGTTGGGATTCCATCATGTTCCTGAGCTCCTCTCTAGATTTATTAATCATGTCTTGCACTAGGAGGGTCCAGGTGGTTGAGTATCACAGTGTTCCATCTCATTTCCCTTTGGGGTTGCTGTAGGTGACCTGGAAGTCTGGTTTTGAGACTTATTTACATGTTTTCTCATTTTGACTGGGAGGGGCGGGGGGGTACTGTTGGCATCTGCGTTGCTCACTCCTCTGAGCTGGGAGAGGTGGGACAGGGACCGGGAGTGGCGGTAGGGCTGGTGGCCTGAAAGTCCCTTCCTCTGGGCTGGGAGTGGTGGAACATTTGGTGGCCCAGAAGCCCCTTCCTCTGGACCAGGAGCAGTGGGATGCTGGCTCAGAAGCCCCTACCTCTGGGCTGGGAGCGGCAGGATGAATGGCAGCCCCAAAGCCCTTTCTTCTGGGCTGGGAGCAGCGGGAGGGATAGTTGCCAGGCATCCCCTTCCTCTGGACCAGGAGCAGTGGGACAGCAGCTCAGAAGCCCCTACCTCTGGGCAGGAGTTCTTTAAATGCTGAGGACTTGATTAGCTCCAGCACAGTGGTCTGATGGTCCAGTGTCCCTGTGTCTTTTTAGTCTGGAACCAGGTGGCTGTACAGAGAAGAGGCCAGAGGAGCGGGGTGAGGGTGGTCCAGTGGATTGCTGCCGGGATTCGGTGTTTTCAGTGCGACTGGCGACCTCGGGACCACATCTGCAGACCTATCTGTCTGCAGCGGGCTGATTCGGTGTTTTCAGCACAACTCTGGTTCTCAATGTTGACTCCAGCTGCACATACATGCCAAGGGAGATTCGAGTGCTCCTCCAATGCTGCAGGTCCTATAGGACTTCTGATCCTCCACCTTCTGGATGGAGTTTTGACAACCTCCTACCTGACAGCTCCTCCCTCTGATCCCCATTCCCCACCCAGTGCAGCGATTCTGACTTCTTGCTTCCCTTCCTCCTTGTAGCATCTAGTGCTCTCCATCCCCAGCACAGAAATCTATCTTGCATGGCCCAGCTCAGCATTTTATCTGGGGAAAGGAGAGATGAGCATGACAGTCACAGGGGCTGAACAGTGGAGCCAGTGGGCAGGGGAGGGGTTGGAGAGGGAGCTGAAGGGTAATCAAAGCTCCCAATCACTGTCCACATAAAAATCTCACATCAATGAAAACTGTAGTTCCCTGAAATCCTCGAAAAGATGGCTGGAAACATGGAGAGGACACCTTGAGCCACATTTAAATGATGTTTACAGTTTTGAACTACACTCTAAGGTTCCATGACATCTTATGATATATTATAGAGATAAATGAGGCTTCAAAAATCAAAAGAGGCTACATCTGGAGAAGCAATGAACTACACAGTGAGACTCCTGTAGAGGAGAGAAGAAAGGTGGAGAAGGAGAAAGTAAGCACTTGGAATGAGTTGTTGATGAAAGGGAGTTTCTAAGAAGTCTGAAAACTTAAGATGTTGGAAAAGAAGTTGAATCTTTCTCAAAATAGATGATGGATGAGATTTTTCTTTTTCAAATCTTAAGACAATACCTGGTAACCAAATGGCAGATTTTCTCTGATTAGAATTTGAATTAGCTGAAATTTTAATCCCAAACTCTGCCATTTTCTCTTTCTTCTCTAGCAGGCCACCTCACTCTCCCCGTGTGAGAAATTCAAGCATGTTCAAAGCACAGAGCCTGAGTTGCTAAAGTCACTAGATAGCTCTGGTTCTTTGGGTGCTGGCTGGCTCTCCAGTAGACAGATGTACCTATTACCTACCACATCTTCGAAAATCAGCAATCATTTCTGGATCTGTAGTGAGAATTGAGCACTTACAGCTTCAAAGGCTGACCTGCAGGAAGCAGTTCAAGGTCTGAGAGGTGGACCATTGGGTTGCCATGACAATGGCCTCTTTTTACAGGCACAGACAGGTTTTAGCACACAACACTAAAGTCATGGGCATAGAGTACATCTGGTATTCTCATTTTAATAAAGTCAGATAAATTCTAGCTTTACTTTTCTTTAATGATAGTGACTCCTTTAATTCCAGTTGTTTCCAAGTACTGGCTTATTACTCTTTTCTAATATAATAAACATGTGTGTAAGCCATTTCCTTGCAACAGCTGCAGAGGCATTAAGATGCCCAGGTAGCGCCCTTGTAGGCTGGGGAAGCCTGCGTGAGTCACAGGAGCCATAGCTGAAAGGCATCTGGGATGAACATCCTTCCTCTTCAGAGAAGTGAATACACTGGAAATTATCAATATTCCTTCTGTGTGACATATCTGCTCAAACACATGGATATTCATTTGTTGAGTAACCAACAGAATGAATGATTCTCACCTGACATATTTGGGAAGAAGATTATCTGTTAGGTTGGGCTGACCAGGATTCTTTCCTTCCAGTATATAACCAGGGTTGCTGCAGCTGTCCTAGCAGGTGAGAACAGGTACCTTTTCTCTGTCATGGAAACACTCACTGCCCTACCCCAAAGGTAGTCTGATGCCAATGGGCCAAGGAGAGGGCCCAAGGTGGGTGCCACCATGCTGTGGCTTGCTTGAGATCTTCCTCTTTCCTTACCCCACCCCACAGAAACAACTGGCAGTGGTCAAACTTGCCAAATTTCTAGACTTTTATGCATTCTGTCATAAAAAAGATGTTAGTGTTTTAGCAGAGTACCCCAAAGTGGGTGACTGAAATGATGGAGATGTATTTTCTCACTGTTCCGGAGGCCAGAGTCTGAGGCCCAGGGTCCAAAAGTACCAGGAAGGCTCCACCCCAGCCCCTTTCCAGTCTCTGCTCATCCTTCACCCATGGCAGCAGCTCTCTTATCTTCCCATGAAGTTGTCCCTGTGTTCATCTGTCCCCAAATTACCCCATTCCATAAAGACACTGGTCAGTTAGATTAGAGCTATAGCCTACTCCATGACTGCATCTCAACTGTCATGTTTTCAAGTGTATCACATTTTGAGGTACCTGGGGTTGGAACTCCAACATAGGAATTTAGAGAACCACAAGATTCAGCTTCTGACAAAGGCCAGTGCATTTTGACATAAGCGTGGAGCAATCCCATGGCCAAGAGCGGCATTACACTGCAGACCCACAATCCTGTCCATACCAGGGCTAATGGAGCTGCCCTCAGAGCCTCTGCAAGAAGGGCTAGGTGAGTGAGTGATTGAATGAACAGGTCCGGGGAGAGAGTCAGGAAAACCCCCGGGAGTGGACTCGAGGAGCCCGCTGTCAGGGAGCCCTGTAGGCTGTGCTTTCCACTCCCAACAATACTTTCATCCTCCAGGGCCGGAGCTTACAGTACCATCATTTCTATGTCTTCAGAACTAATGCTGCAGATTGTCTGCTGAGTCAAAGTGTTGGGCACCAGGAAAGGGAGCACTGGGCTATCAAACCCACTGTGAGACACAGTGAACTTCAAGCGTGCCTCCTCCTCGTCGCCCTGGTGTAGTGTGACCATAAGGCCCAGGCTCAGAGGCCCCTTTGCTCATGCCCTGTTATAGTAACTAGTGCATCCTCCGACTTCCTTAAGTACTTCCCCAGGTCCATTTTTTCCTGGCTGAGCTGCCTTTGAAGTGTAAATGGATCTATAAGAAAATTAGCAAAGCAATTGAGATTATCTAGAGTATAAAGTGCTTGTTTCTAAGGCTTCCCTGTCGCCTTTATACACTTTAGATCTGCATCCTGGCATACATCTCAAAACAATTAGTGACAACATAAACAGAGGAGAGATTGTGTAAAAGCTGAAACATGATCTGATGTGCACAAAGGCCAGGAATTGCATGGCTGGCTCTGCAGGCCATCCTGTCTCCCTGTCAGATATTCCTTTAGACAGAAAATGATGAGCCTCCTCCAGCCTCAGGCCTCCCATATGTAGGCAGGGTTAACAACACCTGCCTCACTGGATCACCAGGAGGATTCAATTTGATCAGGACTCTGAGGACCCCCAGTCCAGAGACAGCATATGACAGACCTCCCCTCCTGTTCTCTCTGAGTACATCATAACTTATCCCTCTGTCCAGTCCTCCTGTCCCCATCACTGAGAAGTCAGAGCTGTATCTGTCTGAGAGTGAGGTTTCCTATTTAAGATAAAAAACCTCCAGGGCCATGAGTTATCACAGAAGACAGACTAAGCGTATTTTCGTGCTGGGTGGACTCAGGTGAAATTGAGCTCTAAATACCCAGGATTTTTGGAATTCGTTGCTAATATTAAAGAGATTTACATATCTGTTATATTCCTGCAAGTTGAATCTGATTCCTACAAAATGCTCAGAATATATCACTATTTCAAGGACAACTTGATTATTTGAGTGAAAATTTTATTTATTTACTTATAGAAGCATTTTAGACTTTTGATGGTAATCAGTATAATTCATTCTTTGCAGTTCCTTCAGCTGCCCCTGAAAACGTATCTGCAGAGGCCGTCAGCTCTACCCAGATTTTACTGACATGGGCAGCCGTCCCTGAGCAGGACCAGAATGGGCTCATCCTGGGCTATAAGGTACGTGTTATGCAGCTGCATCTGTCCCTCCCCAGATCTGCAGCGCTGGCCGGGGACCTGATTTTTTACATCTCTTATCTAAGCCCGTTACAGTCTGGGAAGAAGGCATTGGTAGGACTTCTTTTCAGACACCCCCAAATTCTAAGGTGAGCTGGAAGTTGAATGTGGACTCGCACTGCCAAACTCAGGCTCTGGATCTACCCTCACTCGGCCAGATTCTCACTCTGCTCCTCTGTCTCCTCACTTGTAAAATGGAATAACAATAACAGCCACTACCCAGAGTCAGTTTGAAAATCAAGGGGTTATTTATGAAGTGCTCCCTGCTCATGCTAAGTGCTCGTAGCCATTTTTGTGTGTGTATTGTTCACATGTCCTCAACGCCCAGGGTAGTCAAAGGCAATGTTACCGTAAGCTGTCCCAGCTTCTCAGGGTTCCATCTTCCATGCACATCCTGGATGCTTTAAGACCCTGCTGCGTCCTGTGCACCGCTCAGTGGTGATGGGTGCTGTCCCTGTGCTCCACCCCTCTACTCAGCTCCACCAGGCAGCAGAAGGCACACCGTGGATTTGGCCAAGAAGGCCTTACTTCTCTGGTACTCTGCTCCATGATTGTGAGCAGGCCTCCTTTCTGCTTTTCTGCAGTTCAGATATTGATTATTTGATTACCCCAACCTGCTCTTCCTTCTTTCCTGGCAATTCTAATTGCTGCTTCTGGCTCCATGATACATAGCAGGCCGTCCTACATGACAATCCTGTGACAAATGGCAATCCCACAATATGTGGCAGTTCTACAATACGTAACAATGTGATATATGGACGCCCCACATGCGTGATCATGCCGTGGTATGGGGCAATGTCGTGGTCCTTGGCAGTCCTACTGAGCAGGCTCAGGGACAAAAATGCCATGCCACACTGCTGGGTCTTGGTGAAAAGTGCTTGTTGGCTACCTTCACACTCCTCCCTGATAGCCCGGTATCTCCGGCCTTCCAGATCACAGGTCATAGGAAGCAGCTCAGAGAGGGCGGGCTTGGAAGGAGGATGCAGGACCTAAGTGAGAGATGAGGGCCCGAAGGAGAACACCCTGGCTACTGCGCCTGCGGCCCGGAGAGGATGGACCTTGAGGCTCACATGAGAACCGACAGCCTTCCGGGGCAGGAATGAAGTTCCATGGACTGGGACACCAACTGGCTGCTGGCTGCTTTGCGGCAGCAGAATGTGCCTGAGTCCTTGTGTTAGTGGATGTGGTTGGCGCAGCCACATTTGAGTGTTTCAGACCTTGTAAACGGTGACCAGGCAGCCAACTCGCCAAGCTGTGGCTCTGTTAATTCAAGCCGCCCTTCTGGCGTATGGTCGCTTCATCATCATCTTCCTCCCCACACAGCAGCACACGCAAATTAGATTCTCAGGCCTTCGCCAAAGCTGCCCTTGGGAAGGAAAGCCAGGTGGCCACTCCCACAGGGGCCATTTCTAATACTCAGTGGGGCCGTAACCATCTGTGCTCGTGTGTCCATGCTTCAGATCCTGTACCGGGCCAAAGACCTGGATCCTGAGCCCAGAACGCACGTCGTTCGAGGGAACCACACTCAGTCTGTGCTGCTGGCTGGCCTGCGCAAGTTCGTGCTGTATGAGCTCCAGGTGCTGGCGTTCACCCGCATTGGGAATGGGGTCCCCAGCTCACCCCTCATCCTTGAGCGCACCAAAGATGATGGTATGTGTAGCGTCGGTGTCCACACTGGCCTCAACCCCACACACACCGGTTTGCTTTGCCAATCCAAACAATTTGGATTGCGGTCATTTTAAAAGTAATTTTCCAACCACTTCTTTTTTTCAGTTGAAGGAAACAAAACAAAATTGTTTTTCAGTCACTGAGCATTTATATGGCCAATTTCAGCCTGGAGTGGATTTTTACAGCCTGATTATGAAGCTATGCCGAATTTCAATCATAACTCTGCTGTGGGCAGTGCTGGGAAGAGGTGGGCTGGGCTGAGCCGCTCATTTTACGGTGTCTGCTCAAATTTGGCTAAAAGTCCCCTCTGGACAAACCAGCCCCAGTGCTCCTGGGACTTGTGGGTCTCACTGTTTTATCATGGGAGATAATCGCCAGTTCCTGTGTACAGAGCAGTGTGCCTGAGAGCTCCCCAGGTCCCTGGGCCCCTGTGGATTCCAGGCTAAGAGCACGTATGGCAGCTTTGTTTTTATGGAAGTCTAAATCATCAGAAAATATCTTTTTCCACTTTGCAGATGTCAAACCTTTAAAGGTTACCTCTTTTACATTTTCATTATTAAACAGAGTGTAATGAAGATGTCAGGGGAAAAATACTGATCTCCCCCACAACACCTACCTCGGGATCAAAGGCATCTGACAGAAGGGAAATGACTCTAGATTTCCTTAAGCATCTTTCTGAAGTCACCAATGAGTCCAGACACCCTCCACCCGCTGGGCAGGAACTGTTCTCTGTTGGTTCTTGGAAAGTGTGGGAGTTTCCTTCCCCAGCTCAGGGCCGCAGGGAGGGTAGGCACCCAACAGGGGAAAGAGGAAGTGGGCATCAACAGGGTTTTATGGAGAGGGGAAGCAGACATCACTTCATTGCCACCTGCATGACATTCTCATGTGCGGGCCATCTTAGAAACTGGTCCTCCACACTGGCTCCACCATCCTTGCTCTTCCTCAAAGGCACGTTGCTACTTAGTACAGCCATGCCGCCCCTCCCCCTCCCTTCTGTGTCATGCAGATGACCAGCCTCAGCATGGCCCAGATCAGTGCCTCCCATGTGTACCAACCCTGGGCCTCCTTCAGATATTTTTTTTTCCCCAAACGTAGATTTCATGACACACATTCAGTGTCACATTCATGACACTGTTTCAGCATAATACCCAGAGGCAGAATTCAGCCGCCTGAATGGCTGCTCCACGCACCACTGTTTCTGTATCATTGCTCCGTTCCCACTGCCTCTCACCAAGGAACTAGTACACAATTAGAGTCCAAGGTGAGGTCTCACTCTGCCACACACCACCTGGCCTATGCGCTTAAGCAAATATATTTCAGAAGGGCCACGGCTCTATTACTCAGTGGCTGTGCAATACAAGGCTGCTTTGTGAATTATTGGTGTGCCAAACTACCCAAAATAATTATTTTCTGCATTTGTGTGTATCAACTCTTCAGTGTTCAGGACAAGGCAGGAGGGGGGTGACATGCACAAGAGGAAAAGCACTGATGCCAGCATGCTGTTTCATCAGCAGCTGTGACTTCCATTCTGAGTGGAAGGGACTTGAGGCCACCTTGTCGGACACTGCTCTGCAGAGCTCATCCCCAGCAGAGAATCTGAGCTCAGAGTAGTGGGGTCTTTACTTCCAACTTGATGGACGCTCTGTTAGCTTCACAGGGTGCTATCTGTGCTCCCACTGTTCCTAGCATAGTTCATGAGCAATGCTTTCAGGACTTGGAAGATGGGCAGGATCCAAAATGACGTGATTTTCCAAAATTGGTAGGGAGCCACACAGAGCGGATTAGGTTCTAAAAGTCAGTTGTTCATTGGAGACTTGGACACGTTCCACTCTTGAACTGCATCTCACTGTGTTTCGCCACAGCCCCAGGCCCCCCAGTGAGGCTGGTGTTCCCCGAAGTGCGGCTCACCTCGGTGCGGATCGTATGGCAGCCCCCGGAGGAGCCCAATGGAGTGATTCTGGGTAAGGAGCAGAGGGGAGGAAAGGAGAAAATCACACTTGGATGCTTCCTTGTTTTTATTAGGTAGTTATGGGGGTAAAAACAAGTCTTTGCACTAGAGTTTTTTGTGGGTGGGATGAAATTTACATTTTATTAACCTAGAATTTCTTCCATTTGTTCATAGTTCATGGCAACGCCCTTTGTAATGGGCCTTTGTCCACCATGTGTAGGAAGGAGCAGGCTATTTTCCCACAGATGATGCAGATCTGGGCCTTGTTCCCAAACTCCTGGGAACAGCCTTCTTCTGCTCTGAGGCTTGTACCTGGTCCTGCAGGGAAGCTGCTGGGGGCAAGTGTAAGCCTCAGAGTCCCAAGACTGTGTTCACATTGAACTTTTCACTCAGAGAAACAACTCTGATAACATTGATGAAAAGCTTTAATTTTTCCCAGCTCCCCAAAAGCAGCACATTATATGTTAAAATATCATCGATTCCTTTATTTATTTACCCTTTCACCAAGACAAATGGAGAACTCTGTGTGATAGACATTGTACGCATATGGGGAAGTGGGAATGGGTAAGACTTTTCCATCCTTGCAATGACCATGGCCCCATCAGGCAATGACACGAGTGACAAGACATTTACTGAATGCCCCACGAGTTGTTCATGGGATGAGGGTCTCAGTGGCAGAGTCTCATGGTGAAGTCAGCTTTTGAGCTGGGTCCTAAGGGGAAGTGGTTTCTGCAGGCCTGGAGGAAAGGAGGGGGCATCTGAACAGTCCCAGGCTGCACTGGGCTGGGCCAGGCCAGGACCTGCAGTGAGGGCCCTGCTGTGCCCTGGAGAGTGCGGCCCAGGCTAAAGTGGACACCTAAGGGTGTAAGAGCACCAGGTACAGAATATTGCTCCAGATCTAGGTCAGCATTCAGCTGTGACATTCACCCCATCCTGACACACAGAAGACCCTCATTCAGTTAACTTGTGTTCTAGATGATTCCTGCTGAAATCATAAATCTGACCTTACAAACAAGTCACCATTTTTACCTGCTTGTGATGTTGGAGTCTAGAATGTAGTTTGAAGAATGTGTTTTATTTTACTTTAAAAAGAAGTTTGAAGCCCTGTGCCGAGCACAGCAGGGAGTCATCTGAGGACTCTGGGCAGGAAAGTGACACAATCAGGTTTGTCTTCTGGGTGACAACTTTGGCAGCCAGGAGAAGGTGGCCTGAAAGGCAGATATTTATGGAGCAGTTGCTTCATTAAGTTGAGTCAGAGCGCTCCTGTGTCTCCCACCCAGGAAGGCTGTGGCCTGTTTTCGCTGTGACCTTCCTCTGTGGGATTCCTGGAGCTGCTAGGTAGAAAAATTTGCTATAAGTATGGGATTTCTGACTCAGAAGACCTTTGGACTCACAGGTGCTTGCTGCCCAAATCACAGTGAGCAGCCATGGGAATCCTTTTAGAGGGAGCATTTCAGGGAGCGTGGCCAGGGCAGGGAGGCCAACCCTCTGCACAGCACCTGGCACAGCCTCTTCCGGAATGAGCAGGGTTGAGTATCTGAGTAGCCAGGAGTCATCCCCAGCACACCATGACAAAACGGCAGACAGTTCCAGAGGTGGAGAATGTGGATTTTTGATCTGTTACAGTACGGGAGTCCCCAGAACTGTTCTCTGAGAAGAAGCAGCCCTCAGGACCTCCCAGCCACTCCTGCCAACACCATGCATGTATCCCAGCCACAGTGCTTGAAAGGTCGATCCTGACTTGTGACAGGCATGCATCCAGCTGTGCTGCCACCCGAGAAACCTGTGTTCTGATCTGTGTTGTGGTCCTCCTCACAAAGATGAGAGGTTCTGGCCTGGACCAGTTCTGGCTACAGAGACCCCTTCTGCAGGACCTCTGCTTCTCCTGTAAGATGTGTGCAGATGTCCTCTTGGCCCATTTTCTGCAGCTGTAATTAAATACCACATACTCAATAATTTATGAAAAATAAAGATTTACGTAGCTCAGGTTCACAGTGCTTCTATAATCAGGAAAACAAATGTTAGAGACATCCCAAAAAGTAAATGACAAGATTTAAAAATGAGCTGAGTCCCATTTAGACAGTGAGACCGGCTGCAAAGAGCTTCTAGCTTCTTCTGGTTCAAGAGAAATTATGGAATATTAAACACAATATTAAAGCTGGATTTATAAGAATTAAGGCTTGCTTGGGCTCCTGGGCTCTGCAAAGTGGAGTGAGGGCCTTATCATGGGCGACTCTGCAGATTTCCAAGGCAGCACAGGGCATCAAATTGTGAGGGGCATGTGTGAGAGAGAGGGCCAAATGGGCCTTGTTTTGTTTCAGACAGGGTCTCACTAAGTCACTGAGTTGCCCAGCCTGGACTTGAACCTGTGGTCCTCTAGCCTCAGCCTCCCGGGGTGCAGGCACCACCACACCCAGCCATACTGGCTTTTCTAACAGGCCCCTCTCCAGATGAACCATTAATCTGTGAATGGATTTCCCATTTACGACAGCAGGGCCCTCATCCTCTGATACAGGCCTCACCTGCTTCCACCTCTTCATACCTCACCAGGCCTGGTGGGGGGACCTTCACCCTGAGCTTTGTGGTGCACCTCCTCTCAACTACAGCTTTACTCACCCCTCCCTTCGTGAGTGTCCCTCTAGCCCCAGAGAGGGCACAGTGGGCGCTCTTCTTAGCACAGCACAACTCTCACTGTCCAGATGGGACTCAGCTCACTTGCAAACCTTATCATTTACTTTTCAGGGTGTCTTTAACATTTGTTTTTCTGATTTTGAAAGCATTCTAAAATTACATTCAGGCAACAATGACATACCAGTCCACATTAATCAGAACGGTCTGATGACATCAAGTAGGCACGAGGGTATGGGGGACTGGGACCCCCAGACACCCTGGCCAGGACTGTGGCCTAGGCAGCCCCTTGAGAGCAGTCTGGCTGTACCAGGGAAGGTAGTCATGGCCACACTCTCTGTCCCCGTCGATGTCCACTCCCAGGCCATATACCCAGGACTCCTCCACACGTACATAGAGCTCTCCACTGCAGGTCTGTTTAAAGGGCAAAGAAGAAAGCAGCCGTCATCCTCTGCAGTTTGTGGGGCACAGATATGGGGCTTCCTGCTGTGTTTCTCCTGGGTTTTATGCACTGTGTTCTGGATAGGCAGGGTGGGAGGGTGGGTGGGGTTTCAGACTGAGCAGCCACACTGGTGTTCAGACCTCAGCCTGCAGTTCACTTACTGAGTAAATTTAGGCAAGTCGCTTGGCATTCCTGTGCCTCAGTTTCCTGATCCCTCAGAGAGAAATAACACCATGCCTCCCTCATCAAATCAGATGGGCTACATATAGTCAGCACGTAGTAAATGTCAGTTCGTCACCTCCGGCCCGAGGCCCTGTGGACCGGGCTGGCTCACAGACCTCTGCACCGCCCCCAGTTCAGCCCAGTTCTGGTATTTTCTCCATGTGCCCCAGTGGTATGTTGTGCTGACTTGTTCTCTGTTGCTCTGGTTACTGAAGCCAGGGCTTCTTGCTGACAAGAGAGGAAATAAAACCTAGAAAGTTAATTTGGGCAATAAAATGATCCTGATGTGTACTGAGAAGCTCAAGTTTTAGTTTGCAGTCCATGGCGGGGAGGGGGGCGGTACTGAAAACCATAAAGTCCCATGTAAGGAGAAGATAATATTTAAATACTTTGAGCATCCCAACTGTGTCAAACAGATGCTTCATCAGATTGCGTTGGGTCTACCTGTAAAGCAGAAAGAATCTCATTTAAGCCTGTGTTGTGGTAACGGCATTTAGTTGTAACAGATGTTGTTGGGGTAGCCTGTCACTGATATGTTATTACAGCCAGCACACTCAATTATAGATGCTGTAGGAAAGATGGGAAAACAATTTCTAAAAATTCAAGTTTTTGTCCATCGGGGAGAAAGGAAACCATCTCTTCGCACGACTCACTTTACATCTGGAGACCTTGAATCTATGTTCCCACCCTGACAGTGCGGCCTTCTGAGTGTATAAACACCTCTGCGGCTGGTGCTTTTGTAATCTATATCAAAACATGTTCTTGCATTTCCAAAAGAGATTAACAGCACAAAACACTGGCAGGTGCCTGGAGGGAAAAACACTTGGCTATTTGCGAAAATATTTTACTATAGAGAGCTTTTAGTGTTTAGAGCCTTCCTTAGGGGAATGCATGAAGCCACCTGAGTACGGTCATCCCTCTTCACTTGCCAGATTGCTCCTTGTGCCTGCTCCTCTAAGCACTCTGGATTCTTCCTCTGCCTTCACCTTGTCAGAAGGCCTCCTGCCTTCGCAGGGTCTGACATTTACTGAGGGTATGGGAACTCTACTGAGAATTAGGAGCTGAACTGACTATGACCCATGTCTGCATATTCTCATTTGGATCCACCATTGCATGTGTGTGGTCATATCGAATGTGACTCCGTTTGAGGGCTGCCCAGGGTCGTTTAGCTGCTTATGGGTTCCTTGACCTCTTCCGGGTGGTTGGCAGGGGTGTCACTGTCTACCAGTGGCAGATGAGGGGTCAGGTACACTGTGCTGGGCCAGTGGCATGGTTTGGAGTGCCTGAGGACTGGGGCAACTCTCAGGCTGGTGCTCTTTGTGTGCTGGGCAAGAGCGCTACCCATGCAAGATTTGCAGCCACCTTTAATGTCTGCACAAGATCCCAAAAGGGTGTGCCAGCTCTCTGGCATCAGGCTTCAAGAAAATGAGACCCTACAGCTTGCGGTCTGTGGCTGCATCTTCTTAGTGTCTCTTCTTTGTGTCTCCCACACTGGATGGTGGAAGGTGTCACATGCTGGCAGCACGTACCCCTTCTCTATCTAATTCTGTAGGTGTGTGGTGCTCCTCCATATCCAGGTATACGCAGAAACCCACATCAGCCTGGCACTCGGAATTTTTGGGGTTTTGTTTGTTTGTTTATTTGGTACCAGGAATCAAACTTGGATCCTTGCACTTGCGTGGGAGGCTGCGAAACCACTGAGCTAAGTCCCCAGCCCCTGCACTCGGTGTTGTTAATCTTCACTTTGGATCAATGCTCCCCGTGCTTGGCTTTGTTCCTTTGAATGTCTGTATATCATAATTCACGCATAACTTAAACACAGTGCCTCTCTCAGGACTCGCCGGACTCCTCCTACTGATTCGACTTCCCCATTCTTTCCTAGCACACACGGAAGCCCTCCAACCCTGCCTTGCTTAAACTCAGCGCGCTAATGCTTCTGCTCTGGCTGTGACCGTGATTACATAATCAGCCTTTTGTCCACAAACGCTCTCATCTCTGAACACTATCTATCATCCTATTCTCTAAAAATGCAAGAACTATTACAGGGGCTGCCTCTTTTACTAAGCATGCACCAAAAAAGTCTTTTCTATTGTCTGTTGAATAAGATTTTAAACGTGTCAAAGTAAGATATAGGTATTATAATCTTTTTTTCAACAGACCACAGTAGAGAGACTAGAAATGATAGTATCTGTATTTAAAGAAAAATAATAAGAAGGTACATGCATAACCCAGCGGCTAAGGAATTTTCTCCCAGTAGCTCAGTGTGGGAACTGGATCAGAGATAGAAAATAATAACCCAGATTTCCTACAATTAGGCACAAATGACATTGCACCTTGCAGTTTACACACACTATGCACTGCAACTTCACCACAGCTGTAGCAGTGCTGGCAGCATTAGGACCACGCAAGGCAGGTCCAGACTGTGCAGTATAGCTGCCCTCGGTGTCCTCAGAGATGTGTGTCAGGACCCCTGCAGATACCAAAATCTGCAGATGCACAAGTCCCTTGAAGTACAATGGTGTCATATTTGGATATAACCTACACATATTCTCCTATGTGCTTTAAATCATCTGTAGAAGACTTGCAGTGTCTTAATACAGTGTAAATGCTATGTAAATAGTTGCGGTGCTGTATTACTTAGGGAATAATGACAAGGGGAAAAGTCTGTACATGTTCAGTGCAGACAGTTCTTTTTTCTGAATGTTTCCAACCCTTGGTTGAGTCCAAGATGCAGAACCGTCAGATACAGAGAGCCAGCTGTACTCAGCAGTCACTAAAAGCCACATTTCTGAAGGGAAAAGACACTTCCAATATATTATACAAAATAGAATACAAAAATCATGTTTGGAATGAAAAGTCTATTTTGTTTAAAATTTATGTGCATAGAAAAATGATTATGAAAGCCTTCTGAGATAGTAGCAGTGATCTGTGAGTGGGAAAGTGACCTTATTGTAGGTTCATGTCCCTCTTCCCTCTGACCTCAGCACTGGCCACCCCCGGCTGGCCGAGGGCCCACTCCCCAGCCTCTGGGCTCTGAACATTGTGCCAGATATTTAGGGAACCCCCTTGCCCTGAGTAGTTCTGAGCCAATGCTGCTTGGAGCCCGTGGGCAAATACTGTGGCTCTCTCCCCAGGATGAGGCCACCATCCCCAGTGGGTGGTGCCCGGCCTCAGGGACCACACGCTGTGTACCTTCCTCCCCATGTGGCTCACTGCCTCTCCCCTCTCTGCAGTCACCTCCCACATAAACCTCCTACTCTTGTCTCAGGGCATGCCTCAGAGGACCCACTAGAGGGTCATAGGTGGTTTATGTTTTATTGTTTTCTGCTTTTTTATATAACTTTTATAATAAGGAAGTAGATAATATATATGATATTTGGGGTATGGGTACTAGAGATTGAACCCAGGGCCTTCAAACTGAGCGGCATCCCCAGTCCTTTTATTTCTTGAAAGAGATTCTCACCAAGATGCTGAATTGCCCAGGCTGGTCTTGAACTTGTCATCCTCCTTGCCTCCGACTCCTACCTTGCCAGGAATGCAGACTCTATATGATCTTAAAAAGACAAGACTCGGGCAAGGGAAGGGGCTAAGGCACGGAGAGCTTTAGAACTGCCTCGGACATCGCTGTGCCGTCCAGCCTGGGCTGCCTCAGAGCGGGTGGAAAGGCTGTGCAGGGTGGAATGGCCCACCTCTCTGAACAGGGAGGTCACACCCTCCTCAAATGCTGCCTCTGGGAATTGGTTCAGTGCCTCATGCCAGGCCCATGCAGGTATAACTTCCAGAGTGTTCCTTGCCCCTGTGTCCCTTCCTCCCTAGGAGGGCCCACTGTACCTACCTTGTGCCTGGCCCACATGGACAGCTGACCCTTGTGAGCCTGTTTCCACCTCCTCTAGACTCAGCCCCTTTGCCTCTGGCCTCTGCCACAAAGTTCTAAGCTTGGGACCTCCTCAGCAGACCCTTTTCCAACACAGGTACTGGAAGGCTCTACAGGCAGCCTGGCTTCTTGGACCACTTTCTGGCCAGTTTGCGTCCCCAGTGAGAACTTGCACAAGCTAGATGTTCTGCTTTCCCGCTGTGCTGGAGTCAAGCCCATTGCCACAGTGGGGTATCACTGTCTCTGCCCTTTCTCCCACTTTCTCATCACCACCTTCAAAATCTCCTGCTGAGTGACTTTCTCCAAATCACCTGAGAGCAGGAAGGAGCTAAGTGTGGCAGCAAGGCATCCTGGCGAGCACAGGCTCTGACCCAGTGTTCATGTGATGCTCAGCCCCGCCTTCCTCACAGACAGGAGGCAGATGCTGTCTTCTACTCGTGGATACCACAGATCTACTCTGCTAGATGGAAAGTGCCAGAACCTAGAGGCCCCTCGTCAGTGGTGGCTGATGTCTCTGCTGTTAATGGCAGGCATGGAGACAGAGATCCTGTGGGGTTGGACTTGCCCAAGGAGAGCACAGACAAGGTCTCTGATCCCCTGTGATACAGCCAGGGGCTTCTAAGAGAGATACAGGGTCATATGCAACACATAACATGTGGCAGTGTGTCACCCAGAGCTGGCAAGAGACGTAGGATTGAGGGAGGGAAGGGGTGGAGCACAGTCACGTGACAGCAGCCAGCCTGGCCTAAGGCCGAGGGTCATCCTGGGGAGGACAGGAGAATGGTGGGGTGTAGAAAAGAGGATCCGGTGCAGCAAAGAAGGGCTAGTTCCCCCTTTGTCCTTAAACTCTCTGGTCCACAGAGATGTGCTGTTGAGTAAAATCTTCAGTTCATCAATAGATTAGTATCTCTAGCAACAGAATAATCTGAGCAGGGGTAAAATAATACAGATTAAAATACATCTGTGATCATATCTAGATCCTAGAAGTAAATAATACCTCAGTAATTCAGACTTTCACGTTGAAAGCCAATTCAGAATGTTATTAAGGAGTCTCAATCCCGTACCGCTCTGCAAAATGTGAAATAGCAAACTAGGAGCTAAGGCAGGCTGGCAGTGCCTATGGGAGGGCATGTTAATGGGCACGGGGTGCCTGGTGCCCTTCAGGATAACTGGCATGGGCAGGTCAAGCGTTGTCGGGTCAGTTCCACTTCCCTGCTGTCTGAGGTAGACATGTGCTTTTTCCAGCAGTGTGATCCTGCCTGGACCTGCAGTGTGCACAGAACAGGGTGCAGACCCCTGCCCCAGGCAGCGTCTGTTTTTAATGCACTTAATTTGCACTTCTCTGGGGAGGCCTGTGTGTCCTGGTCCATGGGAATGGTGTTCAAGTGCCTGAATTCACTCACACTGTTTGCCCAGCGTTCTTGATGTGTTTTCAAACACTGTGTTTGATCACAGCCTTCTCAGGCATGTTTATGTATGCCAGTGCAGTCTCTGGGCTTGGTTAGAAAGCGTGATCGGTCTTTGCAAAAAGCCTGTCTTTAGTGTCTTTAGGTTCAAACTATGCATGTGGGAATGGCTGTGGGCCGTGATTGGTTGCTTTTGTGCTGGTTATAGAGTGACTGTGGTTGGGTGGAAGTTGGCCCATACCCAGGCTGGCACCTGCTGCTCTGTGAGGCCGGCTTCTGGCTGTGTGTAGATGTGACGATCCCATGTGGACAGGGTGCCTGTTTCCTCACTCTTGATCTCTTCAGAGAGCCACTTCAACCTCTGTGGAGCAGAGGTCACTCTGTACCTGCAGCCCTGACTGCATGGCACAGTGGGGCCCTCGAGTCATCTCAAAACAGACAGTCAGGTCGCTGGTGAGAGCCAGAGGCAGGCATATTGAGAAGGCTGGGGTGACTGGAGAACCCTGTTTCCTTCTCTCACAGCAGCTGGTGAGTCTTGGAAGACACAGTTCAGAGTGAAAAATAAGACAGTAGAGAGATAAGTGTGTTTAGATATACAAGGGCAAATACTAGGAGAAAAAAGCAGTAATCTATGAACCAAAATTAGGGGACAGAAAAGACAGGAGACAGGGATGGGAAGAAGGAGATGATGCTGATTTCACCGTCATTTACAGCAAGGCACCATGAAATGTTGTCAGAGGGAGTCAAGAGCTAGAAGAACCAAAGACAGGTGATGAACCTTCCAAAAGATCAGAAGGGAAAAGTCATAATCAGGCAAGCACATGGTAAGCAGAGATGCTAGGGAGAAAAGCCACATACAGGACAGGATGCCTGGTCTGCTGCAGAATACACAAAGGAATGAGGGCGTCGCCAGGTACCCTGGGGCACACCTCTGACCCAACACTCAGGAGGCTGAGGCAGGAGGATTGCAAATTTAAGGCTGACCTGAAATACATAGTGAGACCCTGTACCAGAGGGAAAAAAGGAAGAAAGAACGGACAAAATGTCTTCCCAAGCACTCTACTTCTGTGTTCTCAGATTATTCCCAGAAAGATGCCCAGGAAGCCATCAGTAGTGCCTGCCAAGGAGAGGGGCCTTGGGAGGTGTGAGATCAAAGGTGGAGAGGTGCTTTGCACTATTTACTTTGCACTAATTTTGAGCCATAGGAATGTAATATAATTCAAAACTCATAATAAAACGCTTTACTACAACACTTTAATGCCTTTCTTTAAAAGCAGTTTAAGTCTAGAGTTTTCTGAGATTAAATACTAATTCCATGTCCAGAGCTGCTGCTCCAGTTAAAAACGTCGAACTAGAACCAGATAGAATTAGAATTCAGTAGTTCTCCTGGCCCCAAAGAAACAGGAAATTGTTGGAATATATACTTCCTGAGGAATTGCCACTTAAGGCCTTAAGGCATCGTGAGGTGGAGGCTTGCTCCTGTTAGACAGTTGAGTGACAGAAGTTAACCATGTGCCCTGATCCTCAGGGGCCAGGCTAGGAACTTGAGTGTGTCTACCTGTGTCCTGTGCCACCCCTGGCAGGGGCACCCACCTATCCTGAGGCCACCTAAGGCTTTTGCAGAACTGTCACAGCCTCACTCCCTGGGAGGAGGACGAGCCTCAGAATAAAACTCCCTGGAGGCTGCATGAAAAATCACTCAGCGCTTGACAAAGAGGCCACCAGAATACCATGGTAAAGGGGCAGTTGGAAAATGGCACCTGCCAGCTGCAGGACTGTGAGCACTGGTTACTGTTACTATTTTGGAATCACATCAGACCCAAAAATGCTGCAGGCTGAGCCTGTGGCTGCACCAGGTTTTGGATCCCTGTCGGCTCTGTGAGGTGTTTCCTGCTGTCCCCACGCCCACTGAGAATTGGAGAAGGGGCACCATTTGTCCACAGAGTGGGGAATTAGCAAAGCCTGGGTTCCAGCCCAGCTGCTCTCTAGAACTCATGCCCTTCCCTCTAGGAGCACTGTTCCTGTTGGGAAATCTCATCAAGGGGGCTGTGGGACACAAGGGACTGTTCCCTTGCCAAAAGATGGGCACGAGTTGTTCTCTCTAAAGAGAGAGAGGCCTGGGGCTCCCATTGTCACCTCCAGCACTTCCCACTGCGCTGCTGGGGCTGCAGAAGGGACTATGGGGGCCCAGCAGGGTCCTCCCTGTCCCACAGCACACAGGATGCTCAGCTGTGGCACCTGCTGCTGCTGCTGCTGCGAGGTCTTCCTTGTCTTCAGAATGACAGGTGTCCAGGCATCTCTGAAGGCTCAAGCCTGGGTTCCGTGGGGCAGCGAGCTGCAGACTCCCACCCACATCACTGAGCTAACGACAGGAAGAAGGGAGAGCAGCCTGGGAGGAAGGCTGGCCAACCATTCCTAGACTTCTGAGAGAGTGGACAGGGACAAGCTCAGAGCCTGATACCCTTGCCAGAGGACTGAGGCCAGCTGGGCCACCTCCAGGAAGCCCCCGAGACCCTGGGTCCCTGCATATCAGAGGCTGAAGCGTGGCCGAGATGGTAACTTACCTGGGCATACAGATGGCATTGTGATGGGCATGCCATGCCAAAGCCTGTGTGGTGATGAGAGCAGTGCTGACCGTGACCTCTTGCCCAGGGCTATCAGGGCACACTCTGAGTGTGACCTCTGTGTGATTGTCCTGCCAGCCTCCATATGGCAGCTAGGAGAGGCTCTTTATATAGTCGGAGACACAACAGTATGGGAGCTGGAAGGATACCAGGCAGCCTGGTCACCCCAGGCCAGAGGTCAGGTGGGGAGAAGGAACACAGGGGGCAGAGGACCCTCACCCAGAGCAGAGACCCAGGCTGGTGTGTGAGCCAGCCTGTCAGTGTGCCAGGCAGCACTTGGTCCCCACAGGTGGCCCCTGAACAAGGGCTGCCTGCGATGGCATTGCTGGCAAGGCCTGGTCAGCTCTGCTCACTTGACTTCCCCCACTGCATCCCTCTTGTTTAAATTGAACAGTTGGGCTGTCATTAATTTTTCTGATCCCATAGTACCCTGTCCATTCTGGTTTTAATCAGTGTGGAAGCCCAGCAGCAGACCACACACTGTCTGTGAGCCCAGAGAAGGCCTGGCCTGGTGCGAGCATCCCAGGCTGGGTCTGAGAGCTGGCAAGGCCTCTTCAGATGCCCACGGCAGGCCTTGGAGTTCCCCAGTTGGAGGGGTTTGATCATTAATAATGTCTGATCAACTGTGAACCCTTAATAGTCAAGGAACTTTGAGAGACGCACAGAGCAGGCCCAGCCCTCCCTCAGCTGATTAAAAAGCACTGGGGGAGGCTTCTTTAAAGTGGAGCCTTCCTGAACTGGAGGAGCTGCTGGGGGGTGGATCGTGGGCAGTGAGAAAACAGGAAGAAGGAGAGATACGAAAAGGATGCCAGGCCCATGTGGCTGTTCCGCCCAACAGGCTGCACTGAGGTTGGCAAATGTTAAAGGACTTGGTCAGGGCTGGAACTGCCTGCTTCTGCCCAGAGGAAGAGAAGGGCACCATCACCTCATGGGCGGGGACAAGGGAGCAGAACAGCCATAGCCAAGGCCTCCCACAACCCTGCAGCAGGAGCAAGGACAGGGACTCTGGTGGCATCTCCCAGTACCAGGTCCTTGGGAAAGGTGGAACTGTTTCCACATCTTGTTTCTATGAAGAATGAAGAGTGAACCCAGTTTCCGAGGGGATTATGCTTAGGGGCCCCTCCGTTCATCACCTGAGTGTGTACCACCCAGCTGCTATGCTTGGGTTTCTGATCCAGCAGTCGCTGCGGGGCGATAGGCAGGCCTCACCCCAGGACCGCTGAGCAGTCTCCCTGTCTCTCCCATCCGGCCTCACCTACAGGGTACCAGATCGCCTACCGCCTGGCAAGCAGCCGCCCCGACACGTTCACCACTGTGGAGGTCGGTGCCACCGTGCGGCAGTTCACAGCCACCGAGCTGGCCCCAGAGTCTGCGTACGTCTTCAGGCTCTCCGCCAAAACCAGGCAGGGCTGGGGGGAGCCACTGGAGGCCACGGTCATCACCACTGAGAAGAGAGGTAAGCCCTCCATGCCAAACTGAATGTCACAGACAGCAGGCAGGGAGAGGTGGGGTGGACATGGGACGTGCGGCTGCCACTCTGGGCCCTCTGTGTCCACACAGTGGCTGGGAGGCTTGCAACTTCCTTCAGAGACACAGAAGAAACACACCGAACCAGGCACTGAGCTGGCCACATTATCATGTGGTGTCTACATAGCATAGTCTTTAGCCACTTCCTCCTCTCTCAGACAGGTGAGATTACCCAGGCTTAAAGATCAGAAGCATAGCTCAGGGAGGTTGTGTAACTGCCAGCGTTGCGCCGTCATATAAGCTTCCCAGACACATGCACTTGTTCTCTGATGTCCAAAACCATGTGCCCAGGGAGCAGGTGCCCAGGAGATGTCTTCTGTTTAGCTGCCCTCCTATGACTGCCTCAGGGTCCAGGAGCCTGGGGGGTGCTGTGTCTCAGTCCTGCGTCTCAGTCCTCTCTCACTGTAGCCCGTGGGGATACAGGGTGTTCCTGCCAATCTCACAGGAGCAGAAGCCAGACATTTATCAATCTGCCAGTTCCCACAGCTGGGAGGCTGAGGCTCTTCGGACCAGTCCCCCTGACCACAAGGCCAGCTCCACCCTCCAGTGTCTGCCTGCAGTCTCAGGCCTCACTCTAGAGCCTGCCCAGCAGCCCAGACTGTGCATGGTGACAGACCCAGGGCAGAGGAGGCCAGACGTGGATCCCACACGGCTGATGGGAAACAGCACTTGGAGCTGTGTGACCTTGGGCAACTCTCCCTGCTCTGTGCCATGGCTCCAACATGCAATCTTGTGTGCAGCAGTCATCATGGTGCCCAGGATACCTAAGTGACTATCCATGTGGGCATCAGGGCTTCCTGGGAGCAAAGCTGGAATGATGTAAGTGCTCAATAAATGTGAACTGCTGTTACGGCCATGTTTATGACTTAAATGTTTTGTGTGTAGCACTGGGATTGAGCACAACTACGCTGCATCCCCAGCCCTTTTTATTTTCTGAGGTAGGGTCTCACTAAGTTGCCCAGGCTGGGCTTGAACTTGAGATCCTCCTGCCTCAGCCTCCCAGAGTGACTATTTTCATTATGAGATCTAGAATACACCATTTTAGGGAGTGAGGAGTTTACCTCAGAGTGCTTGAAAAACAGCTGTGGCCTTCCATCTAGAAGGGAAAGAGACTGACCCTGGGCCCCACCACATCCTGGTCACCTTGTTGGCCATGGCCACCCCCACATCCTTCTCTGGCTCTCACAGAGGTGCTCTGGGATTTTGCCAGTAGGGAAGCTGGTGTTCTCTAGGCTGAGCCCCACAAAGTCACTGCATGGCCACTGGGATGAAGGTGAGGCTGTGCATCCCCGAGGCCTGCTGGGGCATGAAAGGTTTGATCTAAGTCAGTCCCAAGTAGAAATACTCCCATGAACCCCATTGTGGATGGAGCAACACAGCCACCTGCACCTGCTCGCTCTGACGGCAGAGCCCACAGCCCCCCAGCCTGTACCCCATCCCCTGTGGGCCACTTGCTTCTTCAGGAGTTCGGATGGCCCAGCAGGCCCAGGGACCCTGTCCGTGGCTCAGGCACAGGGAGCTGAGAGGCTGCGGTCAGCAGTGTGTCCAACAGGAGCCCTGGGAGCAGGGGAGAGGCTGCAGGAGAAATCAGGCGGCACGATGCATGCCGGGGAAAGACTACTGATTAGGGCAGATCGAAGTGCTTCTCATAGACCCGTCACTGCAGGACCCACAATCAATTGCCGCTTTATTACACCCCACACATGTTAATCAGAATCAATAACCTTCATGATAAACAATTAAACAATTATTCCTCCCTCTGTGGAGTTGCTCTATTGAAATCAATGGGGTTCAGGAGCACAGTGATAGGCTGGTGATGCCCACTTGAGACCAGGGCCAGGCCTGGGCATTTGTACCCTGTACCCCAGCCTCAGTGCTGCGGACAGGACAGCCCCGCATTCATGACCCCCCTAAGAAGAGCTGTGTTGTAAAGACGTCTCGTGTTGTAAACTCAGACTGGCTGCAAGGAAGGGGGGATTCAGTGTTAATGGTGTGGAGAACCTAGGTCGGCGAGCACAAAGGAGGTGCAGGTGCTGGGAGGAGCCCTGAGCCCTGTGATGCCAGCTGTCGTTCAGAGCCTAGTACATGACAGGGGAGGCAGAGCCTCTGTGGGTATCACATCTGTCCACCTTCTAGCTCTGCTGCAGGAGCCTGCAAGATCCCCAAAAAGGTCTAAGCAGCCCAGCCAAAGTCTGCTGGGAGGCAGCTCCCTACTCTGAACCGAGACCTCACCTTTCAGTGTCTGACCCCCATGCAGCCTGCAGTCACAGGGGCAGCTGGACACATGGAAAGCAGCCTCTCTTACACCCACCCCTCTGTCTGTCCTTTTTGGTTGCAGAGCGGCCGGCCCCTCCCAGAGAGCTCCAGGTGCCCCAGGTGGAAGTGACTGCGCGCACCCTCCAGCTCCAGTGGGTCCCAGGCAGTGACGGAGCTTCCCCAATCCGGTACTTCACCGTGCAGGTCCGAGAGCTGCCTGGGGGCGAGTGGCAGACCTACTCCTCATCCATCAGCCATGAGGCCACAGCCTGCACCGTGGAGAGGTACTAAGGAGCCGGGCTGTGCCACACAGCAGCAGTAGTCAGGCTCAGTGTCCCTCAGAGATACCCACCAAACCACCCCTATCCCTAGCAACACTCTCCATGCCAGGAACCCCAGCCCTCCCCCACTAGCCTTGCAGACATGCACTGCACAGCTGGTTTGCACACACAGGCCCTAGGACTGGCAAGGTGTAGATGAGGGGCCAACCCTGGTCATGTGGGGTCAGGTGTCTCAGTCCCTCCTGACCCAGTGTCAGGGTTAGGGAGAGCAGAGAGGAAGGGGTGGGCATGGGAAAGGCTGGAGAGGAGCCCTTCTTTTTATATTCTCTCCCAAAGCAGTGGGGAGAAGCACATCCTGCCCAAGTACTGTTCATGACTGGTGATGGCTGATGAGGGGCTGGGAGAGGCCAGGCCACAAGGCCAGAATCGTCCCCCTCAACAAACACACGCACACTCCATTCAGTCATGTGTTCACCAGCTTAGCAGGTGCACAGCACTGAGGGGTTCTGCATGCATGGGCTCCTGGCTCCACACACCCTTGTCACAGCCCCTTCACAATGGAGCAAACAGGCTAGGAGAGGAATTCCACGCAGGCTTTTCCAGGCCCAGTGAATGTCTCGGTCTCTGGTCCCACCCAGGAAGCACCCGGGCATTTGGCTTCTTGTATGCCTGTTCTAAACCCCTGTTACCAAGCTGGCCCTGCAGGGGTGGGCAGGGCTCTGCACCTCAGAGGTCTTTCCATTGTGCTCAGGTGGCTTGCAGATGGTTAAAGCTTTCGGTCAGAACTTCATTGCTGTCATTATGATCGTCACCATGGTCACTGTCATCACCTTGTCATTATACAAGGTGCCCTCTCCAGGGTGCTGTTCCAGGATGGTCCACCGAAGTCTGAAACCAGATAATACTGAGCCCTCTGCACACTGTGATCTCCCAGACACACAGACCTGAGAGAAAGTCTGACTTATAAACTAGGCAGCAAAATAGACAGTCATAACAATACAGCATGCCGTGTGTTTAAAACTTACGAATCATTTATTTCTAGAACTTTCACTGAATACTTTCTGACACCAAGCAGAGCAAAACCATGAACAAAGGGCCACTGTAGAAGAACCTTCTGTCACTTACAAAACCATTCCCAGAGGTTGCTCCACAGCATCCGTAATAGCCCGGTGGAAATGTGGCCCAGAATTGTAGCATTGCCATTTTACAGATGAGGAGATCGAGGCAGAGATATCTTACATAACTTACATATGCCATGCGTCAGTTTCTCCAAATGGAAGACATAGTCCCCTAATCTGTGGCTGTGACATTCCTTGAGCCTGTGTTTCTGATGCTTGAAAGATACCAAGCACTTCTGGTAGCTGAGTTACAAGGGGCCACCATGCAGGGAAAAGCTGGGCATTTACAGCTCAGCCATGGGTCTTCCTGAGTAGCCATGAGGCCTCGGAAACACCTGTCACCATTGCCTGCTAAGCCTCAGCTCCTCATTGTGGAAGCTGGGGCTGGGGGAAGGATCTAGGGTACCTTCCAACCCGAGTCCCAGTCTGGCCTTGTCGTGACTCCAGCAAATGGGCAGCAACAGGCAGGACCATCCAGAATGTCAGACTTTTCCCTGGGTTCCTGCAAGCATCCTGCTGACCCTTTGAGGAATACCTGTGGAGCCTAGGCATGGTCCTCAGCCCTGCAGAGAGGAGCATTCTTGGCTGCAGCTGCCACCTACCTAGAGCCCCAGGATTCTCCTGGGTGGGCCCTAGAAGTCCGGTGACTGTGGCCAGGCCCCACCTCCCTTAGTAAACCTGGCTGGACTGCCCTGGGTGCTGATCTGAATTAGCAGTGTGCCCATAGATTAAATGACTTCACTCCTTTTTACCGTCAGAAAGAAAGAGGAGATCCAGCCAATTTTCCTGGAGCCTTCTGAGACTGCAGAAACTAATCGTGCACTTGGGACTCGGAGTTGTAAAGAAGAGGTCCGTGTTTCAGGACAGACAGTTTAATTTGGTGGCAAGGAGGCCATTGTCAATTTCCTAATGGGCCAGAACGAGGACAGATGCCTTCTCTGCCTGTCAATAGGACGTGTCACAGGCAGTCCCAAGGAAGCGGCATTTTGTGCCCTGTAGTGGTATAATCTCTCTTCTGCTTAATAATCCTGGCAGCTGGGCTGGGGATTTAGCTCAGTGGTTCCACCGCCTGCCTCGCAAACACAAGGTCCCGAGTTCAATCCCCGGTACCAAAAAGAAAAAATCCTGGCAGCTGTTTTACCTTTACCACTCAGGTGACATCTGTGAGTGGCCAAAAAGCATGGAGTGTTTAGCTGTCTAGATGTAGGGACTGTGGCTGTGTCTGCTGACAGAGGGCCCAGGCCAGAGGGGGAGCATGGGTTGAGACCTGTTCAGGCTTTGAGGGTATGAGACTGAGAACCTCCCATGGAAGGGCAGCAGGGAAGGGGGGTCACTGTGACTTTGGGGTGCACAGTGACCATGGGGCCCCCAGGATGGCTGTGCATCTGATGGGCCCTGCGCTTCCCCTGATCTCCAGTGAGGACAGGTGCGATGGATGGATCATAGCAGGAAGGCCAGAAGGGAAGCACCGCGTGAAACAGCAGGGGCCTGGCTAAAGCCAGCCTGCCAACCCTCGCTCCATCAGAGTCCATATTTCTTCTTCCCTGGGGTATTTAAAAACACAGACATTTAAAAATCAGGTGAATTTAGCCAAGAATATTACACAGGGGTTTCCACATTCTTTGTTCTTGGTGATGCAAATGATGAACTCTGAATCATTTCAATGCCTTCAAGATAAATGAATAAAAGAGGCAGCAGATAGCTTTTAAAATGTCTTAGGCTCATACATACATTGTCACCAAAATGAATGCATCGTACAGGCACTCTCTTTACTGACAAGGCTCTGTGTGGGGTTCTGAGGAAGAAACACTGCCAGCCAGAGCCCACCACATGCTCATGTGCGTTCCCTACCACACCGAGTGTGAATCCAGGCCAAGGCAGGGGCACACATGCTTCCTCAGTGCACCCAGCTCCTGACTTGGGAGCGCAGAAGCAAGTTTAGATAGTGAGCATCCGCATGATGCAGTCTGCTCGTTTCCTGAGTTTTGGGCGGTTAGAAGTAAGAGTCAGGTAGCAGGTGTCTTCTCAAAACTGTATTAAATCCATCTGGTTTCCGAGTTTGAAGAGCTGGATTTTGGAAGCCAAGGCATGCTCAATGTGCAAAGAGCAATGGTGGAGCAGGAGTGCTGCATCCTCCATCGCGACCTCCCAGGAGGGGCGAGGGTCAAGGAAAGTCTGCAGGAAGACTGGAGAGAAAGATTTAGCGATTGCCTCTACTGTGACAAGACCCCCTAGACTCCACAAGGTTGAGCTGTATAATTTAATTGGCACAACAGCCCTATTAGGTATGAGTGCTGTTATGTCATCTCCATTTTTTTGGATGAATACAATGAGACTGATAGAATGAAATGGGCCAGGCTTGGTGGTACACACCTGCAGTCCCGTATTCTGGGAGGCTGAGGCAAGAGGTTTGCAAGTTTGATTGAGCCCAGCCTGGACAACTTAGTGACTTAAGTGAAGCCTTGTCTCAAAAAAAAAAAAAAATTAAAGTCTAGAAATAGAGCTCAAAGTAAAGGCCCTGAGTTCAATCCCCAGTACTGTACCATAAAAAAAAAAATTGGGGGTGGGGGGGCTGAGGGTTTTAGCTCAGTGGTTCCGCCACCTGCCTCACAAGCGTAAGTTCCCGAGTTCCATCCCCGGTACCAAAAAAATAAAATTTTTTTTAAACCCTTGCCTGGTTAGTAATGACAGAGCCAGAATCTGAATTCTACTTGGCCAGCTCCAAAGCAGAGGCTTGAGCTGCCCAGGATAATGGCATCTGGGGGAATGGGAAGGGTCGAAGGTGAGTGTTTGGGATTGTTTGTTGCTTACCAGGTGTTCACTGAAATCCTGATCTGCCATAGGAGCACATATGCCAGGGATAGTAGGGTGGGCTGGAGGTGCCAGGGCCAGGAAGTCAGACAGTAGTCTGAGGGGGCCTTGCAGAGGATGGAGGTGCATGGGGGAGTGTGTACAGGATGCTACTGAGTTGGCCGAGAGCCAGGGAGGCTGGTGACTAGGACAGGGACTACTGCCACCATTGTCACACGACTCTTCTGGCCTGTGAGGTGCTGCTCACTTGCATGGCCACGACTCAGAGGCTCACTTGTTTTCAGGGAGCTGCCATGGCTTCTTGCTGAGAGGATCTGCCTCACGCCAGTGGGTGAAGTGACCCGGCAGGACTCAGGTCTCTGCACCCAGCCCCATCTGTCTCAGACCCACGTGACGTGCACTCGCTGTGTACTGCCGTGTGCTCATCGAGCTTTGAACACACGTGGACAGTAGAGAAAGACCATCCTTCGGGAGCGTACAGTTCAGCCCCTGTCCCCAAATCATCCAGCACCACACACTGCTAAATGCACCACAAGTCTTTTCTGGAATATCCACTACGTGACAGGCTCACACGTCCAGGGCTGCGAAGCCCTGGCACCCTCATCCTGTTTATTCCTTCCTTCAACAGGGTGCTCAGCACTGATGGAGAAGATCAGAGTGGCCCGTTAACAAAGGGGAGGGACCAGCTATGATGGGGTGGCTCGGGTGACTTAGAGGCTGGTTGATCATTACCTCGGTTCTTACTCTACAGGGTGACTCCAGAGAAGTCCTCGTCACTTGAGGCACAGTCTGGTCCCCAAAAGATGATTGTTCCTGCTTGGTGGGGGGAGGCAGACAAGGCTCTGCTGGAGTCCAAAATGACAGCAGCTTATAAGACAATGACTGGAGACCTTGAGGTGCCCTTTCCAGGGGGCCTGGAAGTCGAATGTCCCTGCAAATCTCTTATCTCGGTATCCTCAGTCTTGAAGGGGGATGAGATAGGCTAGGTACACGTGGGACTAAGACCTTCCTTAGATGATTGACCTGCTTACATGCAGAGCTGAGCAGCGATCTGACTCCCAAGTTTCAAGGTGATAAAAGAGATGCAAAATGAAGGCAGAGATGCAAGGCTTTATCCTGCTTTTTACTCATCGGCCCAAGGAAAGAGTTAACTTTTTTAGCAAAAGCAGCTGTTAAGTTCCCGACAACCTCAGAAGAAAACATAAATCATGCTTTTAATGAGTAACAGGCTAAGGGCCCAAGAGTTTGTCCCTCTCTGGTGACCCCAACAGCTTTATTTTCTCATCTAGTTTATTCCTGGAGAAGCTATGGCGAGCCATCCAGGCCTTAATGATGCATCTGGTTTGTGAGGGCAAAGGCAAAAGCATATGCCATACATTTGATGGGCAACAGGTCCGAGATGAGACCCAGGAATGCGCTGTCACTCTGCGACACTTCACTAGGAACAAGAGAGCAAGGCAGGATGCCAGGTCCCCCGGAGTCACATGTCTTCTTTCCTCTTTAGGCTGAGGCCCTTCACCTCCTACAAGCTGCGCCTGAAAGCCACCAATGACATTGGGGACAGCGACTTCAGTTCAGAGACTGAGGCGGTCACCACTCTGCAGGATGGTGAGCGAGCAGCCCTGAAGCCCAAGACTTGCTCCTGGGAGGGGCCCACTTTCATCCTGAGCCAGGAAGGAAGGGGTTGCCAGAGAGGTGGTGAGCAGCAGAATCTCATTAGTAACAGACAGCTTGGAGTATTCCCACACACCCCGCAATCGTAAATCAAGGCATCAAGGCCTTCCAAATGGAATAGGACTTTCTTTGATTGTCTTCCAAAGCCCCTATGTCCATTAGCATCCCAAAAATTGAATAATTGATAGGGTTGTTAAAAATAAATGTCAGTGGGTAGCTGGGTTTGAGAGGCTTCCCCCATTTTTTCTCATTTAAGAGGTGCTACATTTGAGAACAGCACAGGTAAGTGATGGAAGGCAGAGCCCCTCAAAGCACCAGGTGGATTTTATGTCCCATCCTACCTCAGAGCCGCTGGGCCTGAAGATTCATTGTAATTTCCTGTGACCTGGTGCTACCGGGCCCCAGTGAGCCCAAGGGACAGTTCCATAATATATGTTGGGCTGTGTAGCCCACCCGTGGGATAAAAAAGGATAGATATTTTGCAGCACACAGCTCCAGTGCACAGTCTGAGCACTTAGTTCGCCTAGCAGTGCTTTATAACAATTCCCTAAGCCAGCCCCAAAGCACTGTCTTTTCCATTTCCTGCACCAGTGGAACAATTTTCAAATAGACCAGCTTCCAGCTGGCTCAGCCCCTACCTCACATCTTCAGTTCTGCTCTTTTTAGAACCTGTAAGTGTAGCTGCTGCCACACAGGGCCTCACACAACCTGAGAGCCCAGCCCAGAGGTGGAGGGGGCCGTTCTCAGCGTCTCAGTGGCAGGCAGGGACTGCCGCAGACCCAGTTCTCCCAGTGGGCAGAATCTGCCGGTTTGTGCCCTAAATGAGGGGCCTTCCAGGCTCTTGGAGGCCCCTGGCTGGCCAAGTCCCCCCAGGAGGCCAGACCTGCTTTGACAAATGACTTGGTGGCTCCAGCTTCAAGGAAAGTCCAAAGTATTTCCTGGCCCTATAATCCTAGGAGTTTGTTAGAGCCCAGGGGCAGCCCGAGGGGTGGGAGCAGGGAGGGGCAGGCATGCTGACTGGCTCAGCAGCCCTGCCAAGAGCCCAGTCAAATGCAGAGAGCTCGTGGCAGGCCCAGGCCCGTGGGGAAATCAAAAGGGAGACCAACCGCTTCGTTCGGGGTAAGGCATCCCATAGCCCAAGCTCCTGACCCCTCTGATCAAGCCCCTCAGGGTGGGACTGACTTCTCACGCCCCAACAAAGGCAGGCTGGCACTGCAAGCTTAGTCACAGCCCAAACTTCAAATGCCTTCATTTTAACCCCGCGCTTTATGCAGCTGAGGTAATATTTGCAACTGTGCACTCATTCTTAGAGTAAAGTAGAAAGACACACAACAAGAAGGTTTCATTGTCGTGTTATCTCTGACAAACCCTGTGAGCATGAGATGGAACAGCTTCCCATGATCATGGTCAGGGGCTGGGCCTTTCTGAGAATCTATTCTTCAGACTCCTAAGGCCTGTCTTAATCCTTTGATATCCACATCAGTGCTTTTGATGCACCTATCATCATCTTCCTTTTCAGAGAGGTGCAGTTTCCCCTGGCTGGAGGATTTGCATTGTTTGTGCTCCATTGTCTCTGGCTGTCAGCCAAGAGTGACAGCCTTCGTGACCTGGGCTGGGTGGGGAGGGTCCTTTGAGCCTGCGGAAGGTTTACTGATACACAGTTTCTTATTAGGGTGGTTTTTATTTCCATGCCCTATAACCGATCTAATGTGAGGGACTCTCAGAAGAGCTGGACCCAGGCTCCCCTGAGGACAGACCAGCAGGAAACTCAAAGGAGGAGTGGACTGGGGGGGCGTGATCACAGGTCTAGAGGTGAATCGGAATAGTGACCCAGGCATTGTGGAGGGGCACTCACACGGGAGGCACTCACACGGGAGTGTGGGGCACCTTCAGTCTAACTCAGCTCAGGGAGTATTTATTGGACATAGACTATCAGGCCTTGTCCAGGACCTTACAGCCAGGCAGACAGAAAAATCAATTCAGTGCCCTAGAGAGGACTGCATTGATTTGCAGAGGGACACAGGAAGGATCAAAGAAGGCCTCCTGATGTATGGGATAACACAGATTTTGCTTTGACCACAGGGCAGGGCTCAGCCTTGGGCAGAGGTCAAACCAACCCTGTCCTTCAAGAGGCCAGAGCAGAACTGCCTGGGCTCCCAGACCATGACCCACTGCCCTTTGCCTTGGGCAGCTTCACCAAAATCAGCTTCCTTTTCCGACAGCCACATTAGAATTCAAACCCAGAGTGTTGCTGTCTGGCATGACCATCTTTCCCATGCAGGAGAAACAACTCCAACCTAAGACTTCAAAAAATGATGTATGCCCACCACTCCCCAACGTTCTGGAACTACAGGAAGCTCCCAGGCAACTGTCACTGGAATGAGTGGCCCTTAGAAGGTCTGCCAGGGCAAGGTCAAACTCAATTAAAGTCTTTGTGAAGAGCAAAGGTGGGGAGAGTGCCTGTGCCCATGCTTTTTGGGATGGGGACCCTTCAGGAGCTCTTTAAAAAGCAAGAAGGCTGCCCATGGGGAAGAGGGGCAGGACTGGTCACCCCAGGCCATTCTAACTCCACTTCTGGGCTTCAGTTCCAGGAGAGCCTCCAGGGTCTGTCTCTGCTACACCGCACACCACTTCCTCCGTGCTGATCCAGTGGCAGGTAAGAGCTCGAAGCCCTGGTAGTTTATAAGACACACTCTTCATCTCTGGCCCCTTCAGCCAGGTTTGCTGGACATGGATACAAGCCATGCTGACACCAAATGTGTAAGTGGAACAGGGATACAGCCTGATCAGCTGCCAAGCAGAGGGGAAACTGGTGTCAAAGTAATTTCCTAAACACTACAATCATGACCACAGGGCCAGATCAGAATGAACCTGTCCTGGACTCCTCAGGGCAGGCAGGCAGGTTGTCAGGACTGGGTCAGGCCATTGCAGGAATGGATGCCTATAGGCCTGGACAGAATGCTGGAGTCCTCTCTTCCCAACGTCCTTCAGGGCAGCCAGTTCACCTGCAGCTACCTATTTGCCTAGAGAAGTCACTCACAGCTATACAGAATGGCTACAGGGTTGTGCATATTTTTGCAAAGTCAAGATCTTTAATCTCCAGTGAATGTTGAAGCAGACAAGCCATGTTTCCCTGCTACCAGGCCATCCTCAGCAGGTCTGTGGAGCAGAGTGTTCCATCACAGCATGGAAAGGACATGCCACCCTCTCTGTGCCTATTCCCAGTTCTGGGTCATATTTACTAACTGTAGGGTGCATGGAGGATACAGATAACAGAGGCAGAGGCCCTGGAAAGCCCGGCTGGGGAACCAGGGCCAGAATCTGCAGACAAAGGCTGGGCCCAGGATCTGGGACAGAGGTGCAGGAGGCTGGTTTAGCTCCCCAGGGTCAGGGCTTTCCCAGGCAGGTACAGCAGACCACTGGGCCGCCCCTAACACCAGAATGGGGGCTATCATGCTGAGGAATGGGGGGCCCCAGAGGCAGCAGATGCAGGATAGGGCCATGCAGGGTAGTGGGTTCTGTTGGGCCCTGGGCAAAGCTTGGCTGGTCTAGGTGTGGCCACAGTGAGCTAGGGCCCATGGGGGTAGTGTGTGGGCATGAGTGTGACTCTTTCTGAGATTGTCAGCACCATGGAGGATGGCAGCCAGCTTGACTCCAGAGTGGGCAGGAAAGAGGACAGTGCCATGGAGTTCAGGAGACAAAGCTGACCTCAGTGACGCTGAAAGCCATGCCAGACTATGGTCTGGATTCCACTTTGGACAGCTGAGAGGGCTGTGTTGTGACCATATGGCTCAGCAGGGGCTAGAGGGGGTCATAAAAGGGACAGTGCCACAAGGCCATCAAGGACTCATCCAAGGGAGTGTTTCCCAGGCCCCGAAGAGGGGCAGCTCAGTGGACTTCCTGGGCAGCTCAGGGCCAGGACTGGAGCTGAGGGGAGGGGACCGAGTCAGGAGACCTAGGTGGGCTGGAGGAACCTTGTGACAGAAGTGTCCAAATTGTCGTACTTGTGACTGTCGACTCCTAACCTGCTTCCCTGGCAAGGCTGTCATTTGGTGGTGTCAGTACTAGACTGAATCCTAATAAATGACTCCACAGTCGAGGGACAGAGGTGGCCATTTCGTAGGGTTCAACTCAATGACTCTTGTTACTGCCACTTGTTTGACTTCAGTGAGCCAAGTTTCTGCCAAGAGCATGTCATCTCCTCTCAATATCCGTGGAATCATGTGGCCCCTTCTTTGCCTCCTTTCTGTGGCCTAGTGGCTTCTCTGCAGAGGACAGAAACCTTCCAAAGTGACAAAAAGACATTTCCAAAGGTCTCCTGGTGAACCTGAAAATTCACTGCCATTCAGCCTCTTCTAGGTTTACTAAAGGGTAGGGAATTGGGTGGGAACAAGAAGGCACAGGCTAGGCTCCCACCCTCTCCCAGCTGCCTGGAAGCCCCTGCCAAAATGACAAAGGACCTGGCCTCCATCTCTCCAGGGCCACTGGGGAGGCCAGTGAGAGGCCTCTCTGGCTCTAGATCCTACTCTGGAAACAGAAGTCTCAGAAGCCAAGGAAGGTCTTTGGTATTCCAGCTCCATTGCACCTGCAGTGCCCACTCCGCCCCAGTTCCTTGAGGGGTGGTGTCAAGAAACATCCAAAATGGAAATGCAAGTTCCCAAGCACTTGTGTCTCCCATGCTCCACAAATGTAATCAGCTGAAAGAAGATTGGGCTTTTGTACCGTGTTAAATTCCACTCAAAAATCAGCATTTTCTTTGTAGGTGTGGCTGTTGGTCTGCCAATCATGAGATAAGCTCCTTTCTCTAAAGGCAGCCAACACTCAGGCCACAGTAGGTCGATCCCTGCAGATCAGTGACCAGGAATGCAGAGCCTACCCCAGTAAGCACTAGTGTCCTGCCCGCGACAGCACGCATCCAGCCCCTCCGCTGCTGCTGCTGGACAGCTCTGAGGTGCAGCACAGAGCTTCTCCAGAGGAGCTTGGCATGTGTGTCCATCAGCCATCCCCTTCAAAGCGATGGAACAAACTAATTGCAAGAAGGCCTGAGCAGGAGGTGGTCAATACACTTCATTGTAGGAACGAACGCCTGTCAACTGCCAGGCAATTGAGGTACAATTGAAATTATGAGTAATTTGCTAAATCAGAGCCAACAGAACAAAGGAAATGAAACTAGGTTTAAATATAGATTTGCATTCCCAATGAAATGTCTCACCTGTAAACCTTTGTTTTTTCAGTAATTTGCTGAAAAATGCAAGCGCCAGCTGTAATTTCAAGGCGGCAGACCCATTTAACTGCCCCCTCCGCCACACCCTGTCGGTCTGATTCTTCTTGGTGCGATAATCAATCTATGCCTCCTTGGGGTCCTGTTCTGTTTGAAATCCTGGGCTCTGAACATGCAACCCAGATGGGAGGGGTGCTGTGTTCATGCTGAGCGTCCTCGGAACAGGCAAAGAGGTCTCAGAGTCCATCCCAACATTGACGCTGACTCTTCTAAACTTCCCCGGGGGCCATGCTGCCTGCCACTCAAAAGCAGTCCCCTCAGGCAGCTCGGAGTCCTCCAGGTGGATCTGGGCACTGTTTTCTAGCAAAGAAAAAACCCCAAGCCATAGATCACCTCATGCTTGGAGCTGCTGGAGGAAGATGGACTCACTGTTGTCACAGGCACCTCCCCAGGGAGTGTGACAGCTGCCGGGCAGGGAGCAGGGCCTCAGGGCTTCTTCAGAACAGATCCTGGAATTCTTTCTTTTCACCACTTGCACCGCAGTGTGCAGAAGGCCGGCTCCCGGGCGGAGATCTGGACTCCTGAGGTAGAAGAGACAGACAAAGAACTGGAAGAGCTCAGTTGGAAGGCAGCAGGGAGCTGATAACTGTGGCCAGAGGGACACCTAGGTGTAGTTCAAGGGACAGATGGCCTCCTCAGGAACAAGGCAAGAAGGCACAGCCTGGGCGAAGGCAGGAAGTTGCCAGCAGTTTGATGCTGTTTCAGAGGAAGGCACCTTGGACCTCCTGTGTTCCTCTAACCACTGGGCTTAACTCCAGAGGGAATCCCTGTCCCCTCTCCGGGAAGTGGAAGTCGTGGCCAGGGACTGTGGCAATTCAATTCAATTTGGACTTGGTCCCAGCTCCAACTCCTGCTCTCCCTCAGCCCAGGTCCTCACCTGTGGAACTGTCCTAGCCAGGGTCTGCCTCAGCTTCTTCCCACCTGAGCTGTATGGCCCAGCCCGTCCCTGTCAGGCAAGAGGGAGCTCGGGGTGGGAATCCTGCTCCCTTCCAGCCCAAGCCCTTCCCTCCTGGGCTCTCCAGTGCACCACTGTCTCCCTGCTGTGCTGTGTGATAACACCCTGACACACTCCTGCAAGGTCACCTCTATTTTCACAGGGGGCTTTTAGAAGGAGAAAACCCACTCAGGACTCTCACAGCCTGATAGGGTTAGCAGAAGACATTAGGAGAGTTCCTGGTCCCTCCAAGCATCTGCCCGCACACATGGCCAGTCAGGCTGAACACAGCACAGACACAGTTGTCTTAGTCTCCAGAGAGCAGACTGAGTACCTGCTTCGTCCAAGCCCATCCATCCCCTGTGCTGAGAGAAACACACACAGGAGGCAGACAGAGCCTTGACCCTGGGCACTTGGCAGTTCAGAAATGTCAACTGAGGGCTGGGAGAACTGGTCTGGGTGCAAAGGGACTTCTGTTTAGACTCATAACACTTGGAGACCATCAGTTCAACTCCCACCTCTTATGGGCGAAGAATGAGCCTGGGGATTCAAGTGATCACAGTGGTCAGAGAGCAGATCCAGAGACCACCCCACCCAGCCCTTCCTGGGCCCATGTATCCCAGGGAGCTGCCCTCCCATGACCTCTGAGGGCCTCCAGGGCCTTAGAGGACACCCACCATACAGGATGACCTGAACTCCACAGATAGAAAGCTAGGTTACGCACAATCCAGAATCCCATGCTTGCGGTCTCACTGTCTCCGAGGTCACAGTCCTTGGTAAGTGAAGCTCGGCTAGGAAGATGGACCCTGGGCCAGCTGTGGCCTCTATGAAGCCATCCTTGGGACTCAGTCAGCCAGCTTTATGCCACTGTAACAAGACACACAAGGTAATCAACTTACAAGAAAAAAGGTTCGCTCAGCTCCCAGTTCTAGAACATATGGTCCGTGATCAGGCAGTCTAGCTGCTTTGGGCATGTAATGAGGGTCCCAGATGGCAATGTTGGGGAACACAGGGAGGAGCACACTGCTCATCTGGTGGCCAGGAAGAAAAAGAAATATGGAGCAGCTGGGATCCCACAGTCCCCTTCAAAGATTTACCCCCACAGCAACCTGGAGCCTCCTGTGTCCCAAAGGTCCCAGCACCTCCTGGTAGCACCACCCTGAGGACAGTCCTCTAGCACACAGGCCTCTGGGGACAGTCATCCGAGCCACAGCAGGGCTGTGCCTCCTCCCTGGAAGACTCCTACTGGCAGGGGAGATGCATTTTGACCCTTGAGATGCTCAGGGACTTCCGGTGCAGGCGCTATCTGTCAGCCCATTGGCAAATGTGACCTCAGCCTGGTGGTCTTTGTGCCTGTGAGTGGGGAGACTGGCCTCTTTTACCAATGCCTCAGAGTATCCCGTCCACCTTGGCTAGATATACTCCTGAGTTCAAGGTCAGGGGCCCTAAGTCACAGGATATGCATCTCAGGGCTTGGAAATGGTGTCTCTGCTGCCAGCTGCAGAACCACACTTAGTCCCCAGGCAGAGCATTTTTGATTTCTAAGCCTCCCCACTTCCTGCTTATTTGATATTTTTGGTGAATCACATCCCAACCTAGGCCTCCTCCTGCCCCATGGCAAATTGCCCTGGCTGGGACTGCCTCTCCAACTCTGAGTGCTGCAGGGCCAGCAGCAGAGCCTTGGCCATCCTCCTGCTGGGGCGAGTGCCTGAACTGCTGCAGGAATAATCTGGGACTGTGAGGGAGGCTTTGAAGGTGACCCTTGAGATTGCCAGGCTGGCACTTAGAGACCCAGCTGCAAGCATTTGATCTGCCCACTCGCATCTCCCTTCTTGCTGATTCCAGTCAGCACAGATCCCAGAAGCATAAGCATGAGCCTTCTCAGCATCCCTGCCAGAGCCCTGTCATCCCCACCTTCTCCTAGTGTGAGTGAGGACAATGCCAAGGCAGGCTGCAAGATCAGGCTCCCGGCACCTGTCCATGCGGTTCAGGGCAGTAGAGCAGGGTGTGTCTCCCTCTCTGGTCAAGGTCAAAGTCCTGGCACTCTTGGGAGGAAGGCTCTGCTGTCATTTGGCAGAGGGCTCCTCACCCATGCATTTCCACAAGACGGGGTAGCAGTGGCCCAGGGTAACAGCTGGGCCCTGAGTGGCTGTTTAATGACTGGGGGAAGCTCCATTCTGGCCAGTGTCCTGAGTTGAGCTTCAGATCATCCTGGGAGTCCACCATGGGGCACAACACAGGCCAGGGGGCTGCACCCTTAGCCTGGCTCTTCTGCCCAAACCTGCCTCAGCCATGGGAGGCTTCCCCTCCCCTTGCATCCCCTAAAGGATCCATACCAAGTGCTGTGACCATCTCCTCCTCCAAGGGCCACTCAGAGTCATTGGTCTGTAATTTAGTCCCAGATCTTCCTTGGCAGTAAGCACTGCTCAAGAAAGCTCCACAGTCTTTGCTTACTCCCTGCCATGCCACTCAGGGCATCATGGCACAGGAGATTGCATAGACCTAAGGAGGTGGCCAGGTGACAGCTGATTCCCCCAAATGCAGACCCCAGTGGTTTCATGTATTTTCTGCACCCATGCTACAGCTGTGTGGAAGCCTTCCCTTCCTCCTGCCCTCATCCCTGCTGTGTTTTACCACAGGCCCATGGACAACATCTGTGCAGTGACCTGCAGTCACAGGGACAGACATGCTAGGGTCTCTGATCCACTGTTGGCAAAATAGCTAAGGCCAGCATTTCCCTGAGGACTCTACTGGGGTAGAGGTAAAATTGAGACAGCATAGGAAATGCCTGTGATTCTTACACATCCGCTTTCCAATTTTGTAAAAAACAACAGTGAGCAATTCTGAGATAAGAGAGGGATTTATTCTGAGCCAACACGAAAGACGGTGCCCAGAACAAACCTCAAGTTAACCACAGGACCTGCACTAAGACATGGTCCCTGCTGTAAAGAGACTCCGGAAGCCTTTTACAGTCCCAGAAGAAAGCCAGAGAGTCCTCAGAGCCAGAGGACAAAAACATGGATGGATAGAGAATCATCCACAAGACTCGGTGCTGTTTTCAGTGAGGAAGGGGAAATTGTCCACAGGATTCAGGTGCTGTCTCCTTCCGGGCCTTAAGAGTGATAGAGTCCAGAGGTCAGAGGAGCTGGCATGCTTTTTAAGATTTCATCCAGTAGTCACATGGAATTGCCTTGCAGTCAGATGTGGCCTCTCATATAATAACTCCCTCTGCCCTGGACCCACGCTTGGCTCTACCACCCAGCCCAGAGGGCAGAGCTGTATCCAGGCCGAAACCTCCACTGACGGAGCTCTTCCAGCTCCTCTGCTATGGGCCAGCAAGGCCTGGCAAGTCCACCCAGGTGTCCACTCACACTTTTCTGCCTCTTCCCAGGTGTTCAGTGCTGCAGCGCTATTCCTGGGTTGGAGGGATACGGAGAATGACAGGGAGCTGCTAGCCTTCCTGTGTGGCAGGCTGGGGCCTGCATACTCAGTGTGTTAGCAGCTATCATTTGGAAAGACATCCTGGGTGTGACAGGTGCACTCTGTGATCCTCTGGTCAAGTGTGATTATTGTTGCTAACAGTGTTAATTCATGTCACCCTCGGAGGCTGAGGCAGGAAGGTCACAGCCTAGCTACTAAGTCGCTACTAGCTACTAGGTCCCAGCCTAGGGTACTAAGCAAATTAGTGTCTCAAATTTTTAAAATAAATAAAAGGGCCTGGGAATATAACTCAGTATGAAGGCCCTGGGTTTAATCCCTACTATAGCAAAAACAAAACAAAACAACAAAGAGAAACATGTATTCCTGAGTTTCTGAACTATTCACTTGGAGGGTTTGGAGAGCAAAGTATGCTGAGTGCTCCAACTCTGAGTTTTAGATCATGAGTAGCAGGAGTTCAGAGGAAGGGGCTTATCTGAAAACCCAGATCCTTCTGGTCCCTGGGTTGGACAGATTAGAGAGTAGGGATTAGAGTGAACATTCTCACAGCAAGGGAGGATCGGTTTCCTGGGGCTGCTGTCAAAAGGACCACAGGCTGGAGGGCTTAAAACATTGGAATTTTATTCTCTCATATTTCTGGAGACCAGAAGTCCAAAATCAAAGTGTTGGCAGGTCCACACCCTCTCGGAGAAAGGCCCTTTCCCGGCCTTTCACAGGGCCCCAGCTCCTGTGATTGACAGCAACCCTGGGATCCCTTGGCTTTCTGATCTCTTTCAGTCTCTGCATGACGTTCTCCTGTATGTCACCAGTCTAGATTTCCCTCCTCTTGTCAGGACACTAGTCAGTGGAGTAGGATGACCTCATCTCAACTATAATTCCGTCCACAGAAGACCCAGTCTCCTAATGAGGGCCCTTCACAGCCGCTAGCAGTTAGACTTGAACACCATGCAGCCACAGCAATGGGAGTCTCGGATAGGAAAGCTGTGGACTTGGCTCAGGCCACGGGACAATGTCCTTGAGTACTCAGCCACTCTGTAGGAGACGGGGAACTCAGGATTCCTCCTGTCCTTGGTAAGGTTTCATGACCTTGCCTCATCCATTTCCTGGCCTCAGCTTAGGTTGTCACCCTTCATTCTTCACCTGAGCCTCCCAGGAGGAGAAACCAGACTGGTGGAGCCCCAGTACCCAGCCTATCTGTGGCCAGTGGGGCTTCATCAGAAGCCTGCATGGAAGGAGGCCTTCCTTCGACTGACAGATCTGTCAGATACACTAAATATCCTCCTCTAAATTGCTAACTGACACCGACGGGGGAGAGGAAGACAGCCCTAGCTGGGTCGTGAATGGTGAGCAGCCACTTGCTCCCATGGACTGGGAGAGGTCTTTGATCCCATACACTTGTCTCAGCAGGATCTGAGCCTGTGTTCTCTGCCTGCCCTGTGTGCCCTATGGGAATGTGCCCTGCCCTGTCTGCCCTCCTTGTTCTAACAGATGTGGGGGCCATGAGGAATCCAGCCTTGGTCTGGCATGTGGAGGGGTCAGTGAGTTGCCCAGTGCAGCTGCCACAGCATGGGTGACAAGGATGAGCAGCCAGGGCAGGGCTGGTCAGGGGGCCTGGGCCACATCCCAGGAGTCCTTGTGATCTGGGGTTACTCCACCTTGGCAGTCTCCTTGCCTTGGGGCTGCCCCTCAGCCTTGGGGCTCCAGCTAGATATGAAGGAAGATGCCTGTGTCCACACACATACCAAGGAAACCCAAGTCTGAGCAGGAGCTCCTCACGAGTCTCACACCTTGCCTTCTTTGCTTTAACAATCAGGAATTGAAGACTTGACCTGGCTACTCCACTGCACAGTTGGCAAGTTAAACTGAGGCAGAGGCTACCAAGCTCCTGACATGACCCTTGGCATGGCTAAGCATGTGATATCTTTGCAGCCTCCGAGGGACGAGAGCCTGAATGGGCTTCTGCAGGGATACCGGATCTACTACCGAGAGCTGGAGTCTGAAGCAGGTGCCAGCCCTGAGGCCAAGACACTCAAAAGCCCTTCTGCACTGCGAGCTGAGCTCACGGGTGAGCCCTTCGCCCCCGCCTGAGACCACCCCACACTGGGTGGGAGGTTCCCAGTGACTTTGCACCATGGGAGCTGGGAGGGGGCAGGGACCCATGCTGGGGACTGGGAGCACATGGTTTGCACTGGTAGCAAGTAGAGTACAGGTTTGAGGCTGGTGGGTCACATCTGGGGGCCAGTGGGGCCTTAAGTGCCACAGACAAAGGGAGGACAAGCATCAGGCCCTGTGGAAGCACTGCTGTGGCATATAGGCATAGCATAAGCCTGCGTCTGAGGCTGGGCCAGCCCCATCATGGCTCTGCTGCTGTCACATGTGTCCTCAGCCTGCAACCTGGCATATCCCAGCCCTGGCCTGCCCTGGGCTGTGTACCACAGAAGCCCCAGCCCACCATGGGGCTGAGCGCATGCACTAGGTCACATACAGGTGCCTATTTGGGGTGACCTCAGGGCAGGGCTCCACGGGTGAGCATCAGCAAGCTGACAGCCCTACTTGCCAGCAAGGCCCAGGAGAAATCGTGTCCAAGTCTTTCCCGGTGTAGCCAGTCAGCATGGCAGGCCCGTTACTGTGCATGTGTTCTGTTCCATCAGAGGGTGGCCCGCATCCTCCTGTCTCGGACTGGTGTCTTGCTATTGTAGGAAGCGCTGTAGCCCCAGAGCCATTGGGAAGGGTGTGGGCAGCGTTGCAGTCACCTCCCCCTCATCTCTGCTGCACTAACTGCTTCCCTTTGTGCTAACTGCCTTTCTGTTTTGCTTCCCCTGATAGCCCAAAGCAACTTCAAGACCGTGAACAGCAGCTCCACGTTAACAATGTATGAATTAACACGTAAGTGTGCAGGCCTCCCACTGGAGGCCACGGTGACCAGGCCTTGCCAATTAGGTTCTCAGTGGACCAAGGGAAACCAGATTGGATTAATGGTGCTAATTTCTGGAGCCCCTCCTTCCCCGAATGATGCTTCTCAACATGCCAGAATCATCAGGGGGCCAGAAAGGAAACTTCTGGAAGTGGAAGCTGGAGGATTTGCAATACTGGCATCTGGTCTCCTGGGCTGGATTGGGCAGGATCGCCTCTCTGATTCCCTTGGGGCTTTCTTTTTTATTCTTCATTTAAGTGGTGAGCATAAAATTTATTGTCTTAACTATTTTTAGTGGGCAACAGTGATCCACTTACCACCATCCGCCTCCAGAGCTTTTCCACCTTCCCACACTGAAAGCCTGTCCTCATTCCACACTAACTCTCCATTCCCAGCTCCCAGCACACTGCCTATCTGAGTCCAGCAACTCTAGGGACCTCCTATGGGCAGAACTTTCTTCCGTCCCCTCGGGCCTGGCTTATTTCCCTGAGAATCGTGTCCTCATGGTTCATCACCTGTTGATAGCAAGGGTCAGAATGTCCTTCCTCTTTAAGGCTGAATAATAGGCCATTGACTATTTGATTCGTTTGGTTTGTCTGGCCATCCTTCCTCTGACCTTAATAAACTGTGCAGCTTTCCCTTGGGTTCTGGCTGAGGATGGGTTTCAAGATTCAAATGTTAGGGCTGGGAATGTGACTCAGTAGTAGAGCATTTGCTTAGCATTCATGAGGCTCTGGATTTGATCCCCAGCACCTTGAAAAAAATCCAGTATGGTCCTGATGGTGATCCCCTAATGTGATTTTCTTTGATGCAGAGAACATGGCTGGGTCCGAGTAGATGGGGGCTAGGGGAGTGGAGCCAAGCCTTTCAGAGCCCCTCTGACATTTCTTCAAGGGCTTCATCCACACCATGCCACTCCACCCACCCACTGTGGGCAGCAGACCCAGCCCCGGATCCAGGACAGGATCCATCCCAAGATGTGTCTTCTCCCTGTGCCACACTCCTTCCCAGAGCACCACCTGGCCAGCAGGTCCTTTGCTCACCCCCATCACTCTTTCCCCGTGTTCACTGCCCCCAGGCACATGTTTGTGAAGTATCTGCCCAGGCCACGCACCTCCCACACACCCCTTGGCAGAGGAGCAAGTTAGAGCTGGGGACCTACCCAGTTCAGGCTAGGAAGACCCCAAGCCAGAGGTCGTGCTAGGCTTTCAGCCTCCTCCTCCCAGGACTCTGTAGCCCTGTGAGTCCCTGGGTTGAGACCCACTAGCCAGGCTAGAGGGGTGCAGCAGCACTTCCTGTGGGCTGGTCTCTGCTCCTGCCAGGCTGAGAATCAGAGCGCGGGATCTCAACTCAGCACGTGGGCAGAACCAGAACCAGGCTTGCTCTCTTAACCCAGGGTGGGAGGACCTCAGCAGCAGCCTCGCTGAGGGAGGCACGATGTAAGGCCTGGTGGGAGTCCCGTGCTCACCCCAGAGGTGGCAAAGCCACACTAACCCCACGGCGGTATCCCGGTGGGAGAGTTCTAGGACACTGTGGCTTCCAGGTCAGCTCCTCTCTCCCTGTCACTTAGTGTGGGGCCAGCACTCAGCCACCTACCTGTGTCACTCTACAAACATGGCTTCCCACACACATGCGTTTCTTCCCTGCACATGGTCATGAAAAACTCGAGGGCCTCTGGTCTACTTATGTCTTTGTAATTTTTTTTAAATGCCAATATCTCCCTGCACCTGTTGGTAGTTCTCTGGAGAGCTCCAGGCCAGAGCTGGCTTCAGTGGAGCTCTGCTCTGGGAAGCCCTTCATGGTGTGCAGGGTGGGCGGATCCTCCTGTTCTGCAGGTGCTTGATTGACAGGCAGAAGGAGGAGGAGGGATGTGACCTGTAATAGGGCTGCAGACAGGTCACAGACCACTGTGGGAAGCAATTTAACTGTTCTTGCCTACCCCCAGGGTGCTGATTCCTCCAGTGAGGGCCATGGAGGGAGCTTTCTAAGGAGGTCGCACTGCAGGCTGATCAATCTCTTTTGCCCTCATAGATCTGAAGAAGTACAGGCGCTATGAAGTGATCATGACCGCCTACAACATCATTGGCGAGAGCCCTGCTAGTGCACCCGTGGAAGTCTTTGTCGGCGAGGCTGGTAAGTTCTGCACATCCCCGACCCCCACAGTACAGGGAGTGGAACTCAATGGCTTGGATTTGAATCTCTGTGGTCCCTCCCTGAACATGTCATGGGTGGGGTAAAAGTTTGCGTGTCTGGCTTAGCAGGGTTCCAGGCTACCCTAACAGCTCGAGTGAACAGCCGTGTCTCGCCTTTGTGACCTAAAGGGTCTGTTGGGGATCCAGAGCTACTTATTGTATTGTGATGACTTTGTTCCGCAGGAGAGAAGTGATTTACTCGGTGAGGGTCCCAGGGTATGAGAAGTGGGAACCTTGGGGTCTGGAAGCATGGGTGTTTGTACTTAATCACCCACCTATCCAGTATTCTGTGGGCTTCCTCTGTGGCCCTGTGACAATGTCACATTCTCTAGGTGTACAGAAACTATGTGGCTCTGTGTCTCTACCCTGCTAAGATGAGACTCTTAGGTTTGACTCAAGGATATTCCTCTGGGGAAACTAACTTGCAGTGAAACATAGTACTGCGACTTCAGACATACTTGCTTCTCCATCTGCCTCCTGGCCTCACTCACGAGACCACACTGTCCCCAGGGACTGGGGGATTCCTGCACTCAGGAGCTCAGCATTTAGCTGATGGCTTTAGAATTTCTGTGGTGGAAGCCTGGGATTGCCGCCTGGGATTGCCGCCTGGGATTGCCGCTCAGGCCAGCTGAGCAGACTGAAAGGTGACACTTCAGGCCCAGGACAATGAGAATGTCCTTGAGGACAGAGTCTCGGCCTTGGCGAAGATGCTGAGCAGCCTCAGGGGAGGTGGGCTTCGGGCCAGAGGATAGAACTGCATCTGGTGACCTTTGGCGATTTAGAGGTCATTGTTAGAAAACAGTCAATGACCCAGAGGGCCCAGGCTTTTTCTGGAAGGATCAGGCAATGTTTGCATACATGTGAGGATGCAGAAATGGAGCATATGAGATTCCTGCCTGTCCTTCCTCAGAAGTCTGTCCTGGGATCACTCAGAGCTGTCACCGTGAGGGCTGAAGGCCCAGTGGAAGGGACTTAACCAACAGAAGAGTCCTGTGGTGGAAGAGGGATGTCACCAGGGCCTCCGTAAAGGGTGACCATGCAGACTGCGCCCCTCCAGAGCCTCTGGGCAGCTGGGCCCCATTGGCCACCGGGACAGGGATGGGAGATTGTACACAACCAGCCATTAGGGGTGCATAGTACCTAATGCCTACCACCAGTCTGCACCCCAGGGATGGCAGTGGGATCCAGGGCTCAGGACTCAAGGGACCAAGGCAGAGCCCAGAGAAAAGTGATACAGCAGGGAAGAAGGAGACCAGGCAGAGGCCCAGCAGTGCCCTGTGGTGACATGGTGCCAGCTCCCAGCTCTGGTTCAGGTACTGTGGTAATGATATAGGAGGAATAGATGTAACTCCCAAACCTACGAGGTATTCAAAATGCAAGTTCATGTTCTCTAAAATCGAAGAATGAATTCTAGGAACAACGGAGGCTAAAAATAGGAAAAATTTATTGCGAAAAAGAAGCCTTTTGTCTAAGAGAGAAAGAAGGGAAATCAGAAAGTGACCGTATTTCCCAGGGGGGGTTAATGGAGCAAAGCCACAGGAGAGGCGGGTTCAAGGTGGGGCAAAACTATAATATCCGATGGAAATTACAAGATAGGCATGAGGTGGGGCAAAACCATGACCAACCTGTAAGATGACAAGCACAGTCACCCAGGTAATGGGATCCAATGGGAAGACAAGCCACATGTAAGGAATTTCCCATTTAGGATATCAATCACTGCTATCTATCTCTAGGGGAAGTAGTACCTCTTCTTTTATAATGCCAACCAGGGAAAGTGCCTTATTGTTCTCCACTGGCTCCTCTCTGTGTTGGCTCCTTGAGAGCTGGCACCTCAAGGGCAGCCCTATCTAACTGCCTACAAGATAATCTAATTAACTTACCTATGTACAATAGGAAGATGAACTTAACATAAAGCTTGTCATCTTAACCTTTGTTAAGTGCACAGTTCAGGACATTGAGCATGTGGACAGTGTTTCTGCAGCCATCATCACCATCTACCTCCAGAACACCCTTGGCTTCCCAGTCAGGGATTTCAGACCTATTGAGCATTCCCTTCCCTTCCTCTCTTCTTCCCAGCACCTGGCAACCTCTAACTTACTTTCTGTCTTTCCGTTTACCTATTCTAGATGTTTCATGGAACCATGCAGTGTTTGTCCTTTTGTACCTGGCTCCTGGTACTTAGCATAACATTTCTGAGGCATGTATCAGAACTTCATTCCTTTTTCTGCCTGAATAATATTCCATTTGATGGGTAGACTACATTTGTTGACCCATCCTTGCATGCGAGGATGCTTGAGTTGTTTCTGCCTTTGAGTCTGTGAGGAGAGCTGTCAGGAATATTGGAGTCCAGGGTGTTTCTAGTAGTGCTGAAGTGGGCTGGAGTCCAAGTAGCGGGAGGCTGCTACGTGAGCTGGTCCCTGCTGTTGGCATCGCACCCAGTTCTGGCCTCTCCTCTCTCTGCTGCCCAGGTCTCTTATCTTTTTTTTTTTTATTGGTCCATTTATCACTGGGTGCTTGTACCTGTACATGATGTATCTTGGTTCACCCTTCACCCCTCCACCCTTCCCTATGTACACAGACTTTGATTCCATTTTTTTTTCTTTCTCATAATTTTTCCTTTCCCTTCTTTCCTTTCCCCTTCCCCTCCCACCACCCCCAAACCCTTGGACCTTTTCCTCTTTCAAATTATCAATTATTCATTTTAATCATTTTAGTCCTTATTGACACTTTCAGTTTCTCACACTAGAGAAACTATTTGGTATTTACACATGTGTGTCCTATTTATTTTACTTAAGAGGATGGCCTCAATATGCATCCACTTAGCTATAAATGTCTCTAGTTTCTCATTCTTTATGGTGGAGTAGTACTCCATGTTATAAAAAAACCCACACCTTCATCCAGTCTCCAGTTGATGGGCATTTGGGCTGTTTCCAAGCTTTAGCTATTACAAACTGTGCCGCTATGAACATGGGTGCACATATATCGCCGTGGTATAATTCTTTTAATTCTTTTGGGAAGATACCCAGCAGGGGGATAGCTGGGTCAAATGGGACCTCTAGTCCTAGTTCTTTGAGGTATCTCCACACTGATTTCCACAGTGGTTGCACCAGTCTGCACTCCCACCAACAATGGAGAAGGGTTCCTTTCTCCCCACAACCCTGCTAGCATTTGTTATTGGTTGATTTCTTGAGAGCAGCCATTCTTTCTGGGGTGAGGTAGAATCTCAGCATTGTTTTCATCTGCATCTCTCGAATGACCAGTGATGTTGAGCATTTTTTCATATATTTATTTGCTGTTGTTACTTCTTTGTCAGGTCTCTTATCTTTGTCCCCTCTCCACCTGGAGTCCCTGCTCCTTCCACCAAGGGTATCCTCCTTCTCCAACTCCTCCCCGAGCACCTCCCCTGCATGTGCTGTCCATGGGCACTGACCTGAACTTTCTCCAGGCTCTGCTGCCTGGATCCCTCATATCTCACTGAGGAAAGGGAAGCCCTGCCCATCCCTCCCAGTGATCACAGCCTTGACCCCATGATGCTAGAGGAGAAGCTGAACCAGGGGAGGCCTGGGCCTGTGAACTGGGGCACCCAGAGCGAGCTCCACATGCTCTAGGGACCAGCTGGCCTGAGCACAGGGGTGTCTTGGGCCTTCTCATGCCCACACAGCAGCCCGGCTCCAGGGCCAGCTCAGGCTCCAGGGCTCAGCTCAGACTCAGCCCAGCCCCTGCAGGGCTCTGACCCATCCCTCCCTCCACACAGAGCCAATGTATTCCTGTGTGGCACCTGGGGAAAGCCCCAAAAGTCACTCCCCCATCGCACTGTTTTCTCTCCAGCACCTGTTGTCATCACAAGGCCACGGCTGCTTCTTCCTGAAGGGCCCTTTGCCTAGAGTTAGTACCTGTGTCACTCCTGCTGATTCACGTTCCCACACACCGAAGTTAGGCCATGGTCAGGAGGTAGCCATAGATCCCTGGGCCTGGGGTTTCCCTGGAGCTGGGGTCTGCCAGCTGTGCTGCATCAGCCCAGCATGCCTCTCTCTTCTCCATCTTAACACCAGAGAGAATTTTCTGGAAGGTGGAGAGCCAGTCATCCCAGCATCACTGCCAATTAGTCATTACCATTCCAGTCTGCTTCTCAGCCCAAGAACCCCACTGTAGTAATTCCCTTCCATCACGAGTGGTATTGCTGATGTGTTGACTTATAACAAGTAAACCTTCAGAAAATAAAACTACAGCCGGCCAATTTCTATTCACTTGGCTAGGCACTCCAGAACATCACAAATTAGTTGGCGCGCAGTGCTCAAAGGCTTTTAAGATACCACGGATCGCCAGGCACAATGGCACATATGTGTAATCCCAGCACCCTGTGAGGCAGAGGCAGGAAAATGACAAGTTTGAGTCCAGGTGACAACTTAGGGAGACCCTATGTCAAAATAAAAATATAAAAAAGACACACGGAGAGAAAGAGACACTCAGTGTGGTTTCATGAGTAACTTTATGTGTCTGAGTTTGGCTCTGTGACCCTAAGCAGATGGTTTAACCACTCCTAGCTCCGGTACTGGGGCATCTGGTACACCACGTGGTATAGAGGGGTAACCTGTGAGCCAGGGTGAGGAAACTCAGCTCCTCATCCCAGTGACACACTAAATCTTCCCTGCCCACAGGGTGGGTACCCAGAACGTTCCTGCCCTGGGATCAGCGACCAGTGTTTAGTGAAAGAATGAACAAGTCTTGACGTGACTGGCCTCCTCTATACAGTGATGAGATGGGTATAGTGATGATCTTTAGGTCTCCTCCAGCCCAAATATATAATATTTAAATCCATTTAACCTCAGAGTAAAAGGTAGTGTTAGGAGATTTTCACTGAGATTGGTTTCCAAGCACCCATGTTATAAATCCGTAAAAGTAATGCAGAAATCAGGACTCCAGTCTGCAGGAGATAGAACCCTGATCCACATGAGCTCTAGTCCAAAGTGTCATTTCTTAGCTCTTTGAATTAATTCATTTTCTGCTCTAACAAAATGTCAGAGCTGGGTGACGTGTTGGAGAAGGATCTGTTTAGCTTAAAGTTCTGCAGGCTCCAGGACATGGCATGAGCACTGGCTTAGCTCTGGTGAGGGCTCATGGTAGGTGATGCCACAGTGGCAGGAGGGCACGCAGACAGGAGACATCTGTGGTGAGACAGAAAGTGGGAGCCTGACACGGGGAGGGCTGCTCTTTCATAATAACTCTCTCTTGAGAAGTCGCAGGGCTCACACAGGAGCTACCTTAATCTCTTTCAAGGGCAGTGCCCCCAGTGACCTGCCATTAGGGTCCTCCTCTTAAAGCTCCTCTTTCTCATCACCACCCTGGGGACCGACTTCCAGTGTGTGCCACTTTGAGGGGCACACTTAAGCCATATCCAAAGCATACCACTTCTGTAGCAGCCTAGATACAGAGAGAGTGCAAAATTCAGGGGTGGCAAACCTATGGCACGCATGCCACAGCCAGCTATTTGTTATCACTGAAAGCTCTAAAAGATTTACCATCACTTGGTATAGCTCCAGGCCTGGTGGGATCCAGTGCTTTTAATAAGCTGCTGCCAAGCTGCCTCTTGGTTCCCTTTTCCTCCCAGTTGGCTCCTTTCTCAGTTAGACTCTTCATTAAGGTGGCCATTCGGCTCCCAGGAGCAAAGAGCTGCTCTCTTTCTGCATTGCCTACAGCGGAAATACACTGGAGACTTTAAGTCACTTTGGCCTGACTTTAGTCGCTTTCCTATTGCCAAACTAGTCACTGTGGACAGTGACCTAAGGTTCCCCAAGCCGGGGACTGAGGTCAAATGCACTAACGCACAAATGTGGAAACAATGCAAAGAAAGCCTTTGATTGGCTACCAGTGCTATTGCCTTATTAGATCTCTGCCATGGGGAGGTCTTTGTTGCGTAACTTCAGATTAGTTGGCACCTTCTGGTTGGCTGAGTTGAAGTTTCATTTTTCTTTAATACAAACATTTGTAAGAAGTGGCCCCAAATTTCATTTGGTCTATGTGTGCAATTCAGACAGGGTCCAGATTTCCTTTGGGGCATAACTGGCTTTGCTCTGGGGATTCTAAAGCCTGGTCTCCACGCCTTCTCATTCCAAAAGGTCCAGTGTTCTGAGCTGGTTCTGACGACCTCCTTCTGAGTTGGGACACCAGGTGTGACCACGTTGGTGACAAACTTTTCCCTCTCTGTTGTCTGCTTTTAATTCTGGAGGGTTTACGTTGCTGTGTGGTTGAATCTCTAGACCTGCCACATCTCTGTTTCACACTCAGAACCCTGAAGGACACACAGATTTTCTTCTGAATTTTTATAGCTTCGTCTTTTACCATTAAAGTCTTTAATCTAGCTGTAATTTATTTTGGCAGCTGGTATAAAATGAGCCTCTAAAGAGATTATTTCCAGAGATATTTTCCCTCAGATAACATCCACTGATTGATTCTTTGTGGTGTGTCTGAATTATGTTTTAGTCCTTATACGCAGTTCAGTCTGTCTGAGGGCTTGCTCAGTTCTATAAATATCTTTACCAGTGCCCTGGTGCCATCAAACCTTTCACTTAGGCCCCATCACTACACATGGTTCCTATTTAGGAGAGCTTGTCTTATTCTCGTGTTCCAAAATTCCTCGGCCCTCCTAAAACTTTAGTCATTTTGGCAAGTGCTCAAATAAACACGTTCTACTAGGGTTAAATTACAAACGGACACAGGAATTGATTACATCTTCATTCTCTTCTTCTTTCCACTCCAGGAATTGGACTGTCTCTCCTTTCACATCTTGTGGTAGGGTTGGCAGTGCTCTTGGTGCTTCTTGCTTGTTGCTTATGTGTCATTGCTAGCAGCTTTATCACAGATTTTACTGTGAATCCAGCTATCATGATGACCTATCCCTGCTCGACCCACAATCCATGCAGCTGAGGCTGGGGTTTACCTAATTTTTGAGGCACATTAAATGTTAGTCCAGAAGAAAGAATGAGCTTGGGCCTGAGGGTGTACCCCAGTGGTGAAGCGCATGCTTTGCCTGTGTAAGGGAGGCTCTGGCTTTGATCCCCAGCACCAGGAAAAGAAAAAAAGATAAAAAGTTAGCTCAGTAGTTCCAGCACCTGCCTCAAAAGCGCAAGGTCCTGAGTTCGATCCTTGGTACCAAAAAAAAAAAGACAAAAAGATAAAAGAGAAGTTCAGTAGGTCTTTAGAAAGGGAGCCAGGACTTGGCTGTCCTGTATATAATGAGGAGTGGCTGCCAAATGCAGATCAGCAGCCAAATATCCTGAACTTTGGTCTTTGGCTCTGCAACTTTTCCCAAAAAGCAAAGAGACAGAAACATAAACTCAGTGTTCACAGTCACTTGATCACTTCAGGCCGCGTTCGGGTTGCTTTTGCATACACATTGCTTTAGAAGACAGAAGAGCTTCTCCAAACTATTGTTTTACTGTTATCTTTAAAGAATGAAGAACATGCTATAGAATGTGGGTTTTACCTTTCCTATAATACTACCAGTTTTTAATTACTCTCAGCTGGAATGAGTGAAAAATAACAAAGCTTCTAGCTGTTTCAGCTCCCCCTAGTGACAAATAAAGCCAGTCCTAGAGCCCATTAAGTGAAATTAAATGGATTCAGAGCTGTGCTGGTTTGGAAATGTGTTTATAATGAAGAGAGAACAGCAGTTGTTTACAGGGTAATTAATGTAGTTGCCCCCTACTTCCCAGGGCTGTGATATCTCCTCATTGCCCATCAGTGGGGTGCCCAGGTGACCACTAACAGGATGGTGGTGGTGGTATGACCTCATGCCGACCATGGACAGTTCCCACAGTTGGCGGGAGCATCTCCCTGCTTGCTTGCGCCATGAGCACTGCTGGGCATAGGCAGAATGCAGCCTTCCATCGGGAGAGGGTAAATGAGTTTCTCCTGGTGACCATCACTGTTGTGGTTGCCCAGTGGACACTACTGTTTCCAAGTCACAGAGGAATCTTGGACTTCAAAGATGGGTGGAGTCACCCTCTATCAGGATTTTGAAGCCTGGGGACTCTGGGGCTCCTTTCAGCCTCTGGGGCTGCAGCTCAAGATGTCTGCTCCTTTAACACACAAATACATCTCTGAAGCCATTCTTGGGAGTTCGGACTGAAGCTGTCTGGGAAGGTGCCTTGTAGGGGTCTTTCTGTGCACCAGAAGTCTGCCACCTGCACCACCCCAGGGAGGACTGATGTCATTCAGGTCTTCACGACCTCCTCCAGCACGTGTGGAAAGTCCACCAGGCCAAGGCAGCAGCCCATTCCGGGAAGAGCACTTCCAAGCACAGCGCTGGGGACCCAGGCAGGGTGAGGGGGCGGGCCGTGCTGGACAGGGTCCAGAGCAGGTGCTCTCAGGAGCACGCCTGGCGCACAGAGGCAGACCTGGCCGGAGAGGAGGAAGGGAAGGAGGCTGGCTTGGAGACAGCCTCATGAATGCAGGGTGGGCTGGCTGAGCCTGCAGGTGTGGGCTGTGCTGGGTCCCTCTCTCGGGGCTCATCCAGAAGCTTATCACCTCCACCCCATCATCTGTCCAGTGTTCAGCCTCACACGCCTCTGTCTCTGTGTCTGGGCCTGGGTCCCCAGGGTCTACATGGACAGATCGGATGTGCCCCTGAGACTGGCCTGTGGGTGGGATCCTCCAGGTTCTGCTCAGGCCTCCGAGTCCTACTCAGGGTGCACATCCTCCCCCGGCCCCTGGAACAACACACTGCTCTCATGCTTGGTGGCTGCCCCACGCCAGATTATACCTCTCTCTCCCGGCAGACACGGTGCTCAGGAAACACTGGATGGCTGGATGAATGATATCATGAATAACCTTTTTTCCATCAGTGTGGAAAGGTGACAGAATACTCGTGTACCCAATGCCATTGGAAAGGATCCTATATGGCCATAGTCCTGAGTCAGTACACGGCTGTTCTCTGGGAAACCCTCTGCTGTGCCAGATCATCAGCCCATTCAGATGTCTCCATTTAGCATCCATTTGCTTGGGAGATTGTAGCTGAGGGCAGCAGGAAATTCCAAGGCCTGGGCCCTGCCTTGGAGGAGCTCCTGCTGCCTGGCCTGGGGTCTTTTTAGGGTGCAAAGCTCTCGGACGACCAGCCTTAAAGGGTTGGGGCATGTATGTGTCACAGAGCTCAGGGTGGACCAGAGCTGGGCTGGAGCTGAACTCGTGTGGGGCCAGGAATAGCAGCCATCTTCCAGGCCTGGCATCCCACCTGATGGGGTCCACACCCAGCCCCTGGTCACTGTGACACCAGAGGGAGTGGAATTCGTGATTACCATGATTATAATCTCAAGTACCCACAGCTCAGACAGACCCGGGCTTCGCACATCCCTACCCAGCTCCAGCTCCACCTCCGCCACCTCCAGGCTCTTCAGTCCCAGCCCTGCTTCTGCCTGTGAAGCTGCACTGCCCACAGTTAGCCCTGGGCTCTTGACTTCACAGGCAGGCCCCTTCCCCAGCCGGCGCTGTCCCCTTCTTTCCCTGTTCCCTTCAGCAGGGGCTGCAGACATGACCCAGGGCTCAACACCAGGGCCATTGCTGTGAATAAGGTTTTCCTGGAATACAGCCACACCTTTTTCTGTAAAGACTTAGACAGAAATTATTCAAGTTCCATTTGCCAAAGAAAGGCCATGTTTAGTGGGTGGGACAGAGGCCTTGTGTCCCTCAAAGCTTTAAAATACTACCTGAGTCTTTACAGAAAAACCTTCCACCTCCAGCCTCAGAAAACACCTTGGACCTTAGAGTCAGACAGATCCAAGTTCATATCTAGTCCATTGTGGGACGAGTGACTTAGCCCTCTGAGCCTGTTTTTTTCTGTCACAAGATGAAAACAAAGTGTTTCTCCAACAGCATGGGTTTTGCAAACACAGCAGCTGCATAGAATGCAATTGATTACTTAGGGTTGTAACCTGCCAATGAGCAGCACCTTTGGTTATAATGCACCCAGGGTCTGTCCGCCCTGGCTCTTACTGTAATGGGAAACAAGAAACAAGAAACAGAGCCGTGTGGCAAAGCTGGTTTGTTGGAGAGGCTTTGAACTCTGCCTATCTAACAGTGGGTGATAAAGCGATTGAACTGATAAGAAGGTGTAAGCACCACTTGCTAATGAGGGAAAACAAAGGTCACTATGGGATGAAATCAGAACCTGAATTTATTTGGAGGCAGTATGCAGGAGGGTGAGCTCGGAGCTAATCTTTAAAGTTGAACTATCTGTCAGGAAAACACATTTATATCATGAGGCCTCAGCCTTCCTTTCCTATTAAAACACTTGTTTTTCAAACACCACTCAGTTTCTTCAGATGACAGCAGCTGAATCCTGGCAGATCAGTTAATGCCCCCCTCCCGGGCTGAGGAAGGGAGGGTGCCCACTGCCGCTCCAAGGCTGGGATGGGGTGTGCCCCTCAGGGGTCCTGGGTGCTCAGTGTGGTGATGTTGGGAGGTGGGCCCTTTAAGAGGCAGAGCTTGGTGGGAAGACCTTAGGTCTTTAGGTCATTTAGAGGCAGACCATCACAGGGGGTGGTGGGATCCTAGTCTCTCTGCTTTCTGCCCCACCGTGTGATCTCCGCTCCCACCAGTGCTGGTGACACAGCTGAGGGGCCCCTCCCCAGAGCCTGTCTGTACCATGTTGTTTGGATTTTCAGCATCCAAAACAAAGCTAAATAAACCTCTTTTCTTTATAAAGTTAGGCTACCCCAGGTATTTTGTGGTAGTAATGCAAAATGGACTGATACATCTCTGTGCTCCTAGACCATCAGCAGAAGGATCCAACCTTCCGACACATATCTGTGTGCCCAGTCAGAGCCTAAAGTTCTTGTCATCACCTCCACTCTGTGCTTTGGAGGTGCCTATGATCAGACCCCTCATTATCTCCTGCTCTGTTCAGCATTCTGTCACCCTCAGCAACACATGGGCCAGCACAAAGGCCAGGTGCAGGTCTCATTTCCTCTCAGATTCCAGTCCTGTGCCATGTATGGAGTGATGTTGACTCTGAGAGGGTGTTATTGCTGGATACTCACACCTGAAATCCAATGTTTCTGATGGAGCTGCACCAAACTCCAGCCAGTCTCTGAGCTCCCAAACCTGTAGAGGCTGGGCTCGGGACAGGCACCCTCCCCAAGGACCTACTGCTCCACTTGGGATGTCACAGTCAGCTGGCGCTGTGTGACAAGTTGTCCAGTTATGTGCTGGAAACAACACATCTACTAACTCACAGTTTCTGTGCATTGGAATCCAAGCAGAACATAGCTGGGTCTTCTGCTTCAGGATCTCTGGTAGAGTGTCAGCAAGGCCCGTGACTTTGAAGGATGAGGCAAGGAAGGACCTATGTCCAAGCTCACTTACACAGCTGTTGGCAAGATTGTGTTCCTCAAAGGCTGTTGGTCTAAAGCAATGATGGCAAACCTTTTAGAGACCAAGTGCCCAAACTGCAACCCAAAACCTCCTTATTTATTGCAAAGTGCCGACACTCCAATTAAACCTGAATGCTGAGGTTTTAGTGTAGAAAAAACTGTGTCTTTAAAGAAAAGCACAATAACAGAACTCTCAGTGATACAAACAGCCCAATGGAGCACGTGTGCCAGAGGTTTACCACCACTGGTCTAACACCTCAGTCCCTGGGAGCAGAGTTCTTCCATGCAAGGCCTTCCCACAGCGCGTCTCACAGCTGGGCAGCTGCTTCACTGCCACCAGCTAGCAGGAAAGCAACAGGCATCCTACTAATAAGATGGAGCCCTGTCCCCACCCCACTTCCCTGGCAGTTCCCTGGGTGGGCAGGGGACAGAGTTGACCCCACAGCTTCAGGGAAGAAGTCTGTAGTGAAACACATGGACCCAGCTCTCCTGAAGTCCTGCTTTCCAGGAGCCAGCATTTTGTTTCATCCCTAAACGCTTCCAGTGTGGTATTTTCCCATCTTTAGCTCATGATGAACTATGAGGTGCAGAGAGATTAAGCAGAATGCCCCGAGTCACTTGGGTAGACCCAGGTGTGACGACTCAGAGCCCAGGGCTCTGTCCCCGCCATAGACCTGTGGTAAGCTGGACCACATGTCAGTGAATTGCAAAAGACATTTTTGTGACCAGTTTCCAGATGTTCTCTTATGAGCATTCCTAGAGCAGTTTTTGGTTCTGGCTGAGCACAGCAGGTGACAGGAAGAAAGGTGGAGATTTTGGAGCTCAAAGGAAAGGTCAGGCAGCCTAACTGGGATTCAGCCACTGGAGGAGGCTGCTAGAGACACTGGCTGAACTGTGGGAGGAGGGGTGGGAGTCAGGCTGCTGGCTGAGCATGCTTGAACCCACACATCTGCCAACTGTGACCCTGGGCAAGGTGGCCTCCCTGGGCCTTGGTTTCTCATCTGTGAAGTGGGGTCAGTGGCTAGTAGGTGATGAGGACTGGAAGGCAGGCAAAGGGCAAGAAGAGTCACCTGATACACAGAAACACCCGCAGGATCAACAGCAGCACCTCTGTGCACATGTCACGTGTGAGCTGTCATGACTCCCAGCAGTGACAGGCTAGAAATCAACTCTGCCTGCTTGTGACCTCAAAGCCCTGGAGAATTCAGGAGAGAAGGGGCGCTAGGCTGAGAGAAGGGTGGGCCACATATCTCACGTCTATTACAAGTTTATAAAATACAGGCTTCTCACTTGGAATTGCCTGTTGTGACTGTTTTAAAAGTTATTTGATAGCTGAGCATGGTGATGCATGAATGTAGTCTCACCACTGGAGAAGCTGAGGCAGGAGAAGTTGAAGTTCAAGTTCCACCTAGACAACTTAGCAAGACCCGCATCCAAACAAAAACTAAAAGGATTGAGGATGTAGCTTGGTGGTTGGGCACCCCAGGTTCAATCCCTTGCACCACAAAAAAAGAAAAAAATTATGTTACAATGCCAGCTGAAGTTCTCTTTGTGACCTGCAGTCCTGGGGACAGGGCTTCACACTCTTGGCTCATCAAGGATACTGGGCATTGAGCTTCCTCTTCCAGGTCAGCAGCCATTCAGATACTTTGTTCTCAGGATTGTGCTCTTGACTGTACACAGGGACTTTTGTTTCCTGGCGCACTCACCAAGACTTCCAAATCCCCACTCTCGGCTCTCTCGTATCAAGGCGCTGCTCTCTGTCTCCAGTTCCACCTTGTCCCCACCTGAGTTGAAGCAGTGTGTTCCATTTAGACCTGCTTTAGACATGGGCAAGGCCCCAGAGACCACATAATTACCCAAACCTGGAGCATATCTCCAGATATCCCTGCTTCAGGGAGCAGATGTGTTGGCAAAGTTTGCATAGAAGGTAGATTAGATTAGAGAATTCTGTTGCACTTCAACAGGGAGTCAAAGAAAGTATTTGACTAGGAAAATATTGATGTAATTAAAGTGAACTGATGAGGGTAGAATTTTCTTCAATCCTATAAAGAAACACTTATTTCATTATAGTAAAACGTTAACAGTGATCCTAAAATTATCAGTTAAAAACCTGTGCTACCAAAATAATAACTGAAAGTAGAAACCTAGTATGGTCTGTCATAGTCTGACATGCATCTAGCAAAAGCAGGTGCCCAGCATGACCAAAATGATTCAGCAGCAGCAGATGCCCTGCATGGCCAAGGGTGGCTCTAGCAGTAATGGGTACCTACTGTGCTCGAGGGTGGCCCTAAACCAGGACGACCTTCTGCCTACTGTGAACTCAACAGACACCAACTTTCTCACTTTGGACTTCTGTTCCTTCCTTTCCCACCTCCAGAAGTGCCCTCACTCCTTGGCCTGTGGTCCCATGGTAAATCCTCCCCATTATTTAAGAGCCAGCCAGATGTTTGGTCTTCCAGAAACATGCGCATCCCCAGCCAGAAGCCGCCTCTCCTGGCCCTGTGAATATGTGCTCACCTCTACCTTGTGTTATCATTACTGCAGTTTTCTCCCTTGTTAAATAGTCTTTTACATCTATGTATCCACCCAAGCCCAGCGCTAAGTCCAGGGCCTGGTTAACATTCAGGAAGTGTCCATCAAATGTGCACTGTGGAAACAAAGTCTCAGACCTCAGTGGCCCTGACACCCACATGACGCTACCATGTGGCCTGCCCTCAGGGTTTGCCACTCCTCTCTGCCTCCTGTTCTCTATGTCAGACCAAGGCTCAGCCGGCCTAGAGGGTGTGGGGAAAGGGGGCTGCAGCCACATAGGCCTCTGGAGGTGCTTTGAGGTAGTGGTCCCTGTCCACTGCTTCCCACGTATGGCTGCTATTACCCTGTCCTTGATCAAAGAGCCATGTGGTCCATGAAATCAGCAGAGGCCACTACAAATCCCACAGCCCTGCCACTGTCTAAAGTCAGATGATTCCCCCAACACAGGGAGTGGATTTTTCTTTGTTTTGCATTACTGGGGATTGAAACCAGCAGAACCTTCACATTGAACTACATCCCTGGCCCTTTTTACAAATAATTTTATTTTGAGTTAGAGTCTCACTAAGTTATTACACTGCCCAGACTGGGCTCAAACTTGCAGTGGAGTGGATATCTGGATGGGAGAGTAAAAGACTAAATGAATGAGCATCCTTCTCACTGCAGGGTCGATTCCTACAACTCTGAACTCGCCCTTTGCTCTCTCAGGCCTCTGCTTCCCTACCGAAAGCCAGGCCCAGATGTCCCCTCATCTGCAGGGATCCTCTCATCCTCAGGGTTCCATCCCAAATGCCAGAGGAGACCTGAAACTGTCAGTATACTGAGCCTCTATGGGCTAGCTTTTCCTGTCTGTATATACCTATGGTATAGTTTAGTTCATAAATTAGACACAATAAGCAATTAACAACAACTAATAATAAAATAGAGCAGTTATAACAATATACTGTAATAAAAGTTAACTGAATGTGGTCTCTCTGGAATCTTTCATTTCATATTTTTGGACTATGTTTGATCACGAGTAACTGAGTCCACAGGAATAAGACCATGGGTGGAGCATTCCTCTTTTCCTTCTGTGGTTTGAGTGTGCTGGTGCCATCTGCTGTTCTCTTGTAGCAGAGGTTCCTACAAGGTAAGGCCTGAGCCCAGGCTAGGTACAAGGCCCTGTGGCAGCAAGGTCATTCAGGTCTGAGAGGACATGGAATAAACAGAAAATGAAGACTGAGCTGGGAACAACCATTGTGTTGCATTGCCTGTTTCTTGATCCACTTGAAGCTGCTGGTCAACCAGGGTGGCAAGCTAGCCCAGAGTTGAGTGAGGTGGACAGACCACTGCCCTAACTGCTCTGTGGGGCTTTCCTGCCAGCCTCCAGGCAGATACAGCAGGTCCAGGGACAGCCAGACTGCATCCTAGCTCAGCCCACATCACCCAATTTAGTAGGCGTTCCCCCAAGCAATCAGACAGGATTCCAGAAAATTCCAGAAATCTCAGGAACACTACTATTGCTGTCAGATACAGAATGCCTCTGGAAGTCCCTGAGCCTTCTGTGTTACTAGTTAATGAGATCTCTCTCCAAGGCTGTTCCAGTGCCCTGGTGGGGGTACAGGAGCAACCCTGCTGAGACTGGAAGCTGATAGTTCTGTCATAGCATCATCAGCTCTGCATGAAACTTACAGAGCTGATCTCAGTCTTGTACCATAACCTTTCCATCCACCTCTGATGCTGTTTGTAGACCATCTGTGATTCAGCAAATCCAGACATTGCTGGTTAAAATACTTTTTAAAAATAATTTCATGCTTTTTAAAGAAACATGCTGACTGCTATTTGTGTTCTTCTTATAAAACAAATGTTAAGATAAGGGAACAAAAAGATAATGACTGAGCCAGCACTCCATTGACTCCCCCAGCTGCACACATGTCCCTTGAATGAGGCTTGTATTCATCATTGGAAACAGCAAGGTCTTCCTGAAAGTCAAGTTCTCCTATCAGGCTGGGGGTCCAACAGCTTTAAGGAGCCAAAAAAATAAATCTCGAAACTGACAAACTCTGCTCAGTGTTTACATATATTTCTCTCTTCTCTGCACGTGCCATTGACAAAAAAAAAAAAAGAAAATTTCTTTGTTACCTGCAGAATCTTTCTGGCACAAAGCACCCTACTGCTGCATAGCTAGTGGGGACATGGAAGCATCTCAGCTGCCTGAAATGGTGCCGGGGCCTTTGTCCAGTGTGTGTCAACCCCAGCCAAGAGACACATGGGCTCCTGGATCTGGGGTGAGGGGTTGCCTGGAGCACATGAATTCCACCAGTTCCTGCAGATGGACTTCTGAGTCCAGGGCTGTTGCTGCTCTGGGTCTGTGTGAAGGAACCCTTGGAGGCACTGAGGGGTTCCTAATGGAAGACGGGGTAATGGCCATGCTCAATTTTGCCTTTCACATTTTAATTGTACAACAGTAATTTTGCAATAGAGTTGCCGATGGCAAACATGCAAAAGACATTAACTTTATTTATGTTTTGGATTATTAATGTGGCTGTTAAAATTCCTCCAGTTAGTTTTGATTGAATTGTTTTTTTGTGTGATTCTGTTGTTTAATGGAGCGGTAAATAAGAATTTCTGATAATGAGCCTGAGCATCTGTCACAGCAACCTGGTGAGGGTTATTAACATTTCCATTAACGGCAGGGTGGGCAGTGATAATATGGAAACCACACAGTTAGAACAAAATAAATAGTTGGTGTCAGGCTGAGCGGGTGTTAATTACTATTTTATTCTACATTGAGGGGAGCAGAAACTGGGGAAGGGGTGACACACGAGGTCATTCTCTCCCTGGAAGCCCTCTCAGTCTGGGTGCTGGCCATGTCCTTGGACAGTGACTGTCTGGTCACCTGTGTTTATAAACAGATTGAATCCAAAAGCAGCCCCCTGCTCCTGGAGTGCAGGCCAGGGTTGCAGGAAGTGGGGAGGACTCGGCTAGTTTCTGCTTTCCTAGAGCCAGGAACCCAAGAAAAACCCCACACAACTCCTCAGGGTCCAGCCCAGCTCCAGTTTCCGGGTGGGAGAAGGGAGCGGCTCCCAGGAGGCAGAGAACAGATCATCAAGAGAAAGTGCCCATCCTGAGAGTAAGAGATAGCCTGAAGCTGGCAAAACGGAGAGGACAGGAATGCTCCAAAACCCGGCATGTGCTCTCTGCACCACCCACAGCTCCCTCATGGCCCTGTGGGGAGGTGTGGCCATGCTATTCTTATCCAAGTTGTCTTGTCTTTTGCATGCAGTTTCCTACGACCTTGACATGGTACCAAGGGATCACTTCCCACTGGAAGGGAGGGAGAAGAAGTGAGAATTTGGCACTCAGAATTTGCAACCAGAGCCAGGCGTCCAAGTACCTTGGAGCCAGGCATGCTCACAGAAACCCAATTCCCAGTCCTCAGGGGGCGCAGCTCTGTGATGTCCCCTCATAGCTCCACCTACAATGGGGCTTTATAACCAGGACACCTAAACCTGTGATAGCAGCAGAGATGTCTTTATTTTCTATAACCTCTGCCCAAAACTCAGCATTTCCCCGATCACGAGTGTTGGCACAGCAGTGCCTGTGGCACCCTCGCCACAGAGCCACAGGTATCCCTCACTGTACCCCAGGTGCCACCGGGACGTCCAAGTGTCAGCCACACTCAGGGCTGCTTTGCTCCCACAGTAGGTATCAGACCAGCCCCTGAGCCTGCCTCCTGTGTTCATGTTTGTCGTTCAATATTCTGCCAGCTTATCTAGTGGAATCAGTTTTCTCTGAAATTCTATATATTTTACTTTATGTATTTAAGAATGTTCTAGGAGGGCTTGTAGCATTCCCTGGTATAAAGAGCTAAGATCTGCAGTGATGCAGTGTAGAGCTGGCATGTGGTTGTGCCTGAGGCTTCCCAAGCTGGGCGGTGTCCAGGGCAGTCTCTCATGCTGCCCTTCCTGGAATTGGGACTTATGTGACCCCTGTGTGTATGTGGATGGTGGTCCCAGCTGGCTCATGAAGGGACATCCCAGTTACCCTTGTGTCCTCTTCTTTCCTCAGCCCCAGCAATGGCTCCGCAGAACATCCAGGTGACCCCACTGACAGCCAGCCAGCTGGAGGTTACATGGGACCCACCACCTCCAGAGAGCCAGAATGGGAACATCCAGGGCTACAAGGCAAGCTGGCGGGGCGGCTCTTCCTTCTGCTCACTGTGTGCCCAGTAGGAGGCCCAAGGGCTTCAGCTGGGAAGCTGACCCTGCTCCAGGCCACTGCCTGGCTCACTGTCCCCTGCCACTTTCTCAACAGCAGATGGACAGCAGGCACACAGCCTGGAGGCCAGGCCCTGGGTCAAACTACAGGGCTGGGGGCATTTGCAGGGGCTGCTTTGTGCCCATCACAGAGCAACCCAGGTGGCAGCTTCAGCTCATCCAAAGGTCTTGAGGGTTTCTCCCTGCTATGGACACCAGGCCTTGCAGCAGGAACCTGGGCTCTTCCTGTGTCTGATCCAGAGCCCCCAGCCCATTTGCTGATAGCAGCAGGAAATGGAGTGTCCTCAAAAGAACATGCTCTCCACCCCAGCATTGCCCAGATCACTACTGGACATTACTCAGAGTGAGACTTTCAGTTCACTAAGTGGGACTCTGGGATGGATGGGACCTGAGAATTGCATTTCTAATAAGTTTGCAGTTGGTATGGATTCTGGGATCCCCACTTTGAAAACCGCTGGTCTAGAATAGCTAAATGCTGTAGAGATGGAGGAAAAGAAAGGCAGCACAGTGTACCAAGTGTTGGGGAGGAATGAAAACACAGAGTACTTTATCTGGCAGCAAGGTGCTACTGGCTGCTTCCCTATGCTAAGATCCAGGAGCCCTGGATACCCATGAAAGCCTCTTGCAGAAAAAACCCACGTCCTTCCCAGCATTAATCCCCTTGTCTGGCCTCCAGGAGCACCAGTTGATCAGTTACCAGATTCTCTGGGCTCGCCTGCCCTGATGACTATTGGGCCAATTAAATGTCCATTTAAAAATGATTTTTGTAGGTGTTTTATGAAAATTAATGCCTTCCTCCATGGCAGGATTGTTACAGTGATTAATGAGGTACTGGAAGGTCCTGTGAGCCCGGAGGCCAGGTGCGATTTATGTATGTCCAAAGTATGTTTTCTCATTTCCTTAACAATGAAGACGTTCAACTTGGGTATTGATCACACGTTAGCTGGGGCTGTGTGAGTGGGGGATCCTCTCTCGTCAGCTCCCCTGTGTCTTGCAGATGGAAATCAGCCAAATTCACCTATCAGGGCTTGCTCCTTACAGGTGTGACTTGGGGGCATGCAAGGTAGGCCGCTGGCCCCAGCTTCCCTGGTGCCCAGTGTTGCTTTTACACAAGGCATGCTACTCTTGGGGCCTGGCTTGGGCTTAGCCCCGTGACCCAAGGTGGATCCACAGACTGGTATTGTCTTTAGGCAGCCCAGCTGGCACTGGCTAGAGTGGTGGTTCCGACCAGCTGTCTAGGAAGCAGTTCTGGCAGCCAGTTCAAACCTTTGTATTTGGACATTCAGTACACCTGCCAGTACATCAAAGCTATATGGGAGGAAATGCTACCCAAGAAAGGCATGGGCTTTCCCACCAGTTCTGAGCCCAGTGTGGGTCTCTTGTTATTTCAGTACTTTAATTTCTAAAATGTTTTTGCCTCATCAACCGAATATTTAGATACAGAGTTTGAGCAAAACATGAGAACATGGGGGTGGGAGCTTGGGGCTCATTCCATGCATGGCTCAGAGCCGGAGTGGACCGTGGGCAGCGTTCTCCCCGAGGGACAGGACAGAGGTGTCCGGCGGAACGAGCCCCGCCCGTAGCACAGGCACAGGACCAGTGTCTGAAGGGAAGAGTCTTCTGTCCTCGGGCCCTGCCCTGGGCGTCTGACTGATGCCCCGACTGCAGGTGACAATTCGGAAGCACAGCCCATCGCCAGACACCGCTAGCAGCAAGGACCTGCACCGGCCCGCAGCACCAGCCTCCAAGCTCCTGTGCCCCCAGGAGATGGCGGTCCCACCAAAGTGCTCCTGGGACACAGCCCAGCCTCGCCTCAGGGCTTCCCCGTGTGGACCCTCAGCCTGGTCTCTTCCTGACAGATCTACTACTGGGAGGCAGGCAGCCAGAACAAAACAGAGAAAATGAAGGTCCTCTTCCTCCCGGAGCCCGTGGTGAAGCTGAAGAACCTGACTAGCCACACCAAATACCTGGTCAGCATATCTGCCTTCAATGCTGCTGGAGACGGGCCCAGGAGCGAACCCCGGCAGGGGCGCACCCACCAGGCCGGTAGGTGGGCGCCGGTTTCCTCTCTGCAGGCCTAGGTGGGACCAACCTTGAGATCTCCACCTTGTGTCACCTCTCTGGTGGTCCCTGGGCTCCCTGGAAGAGCAAAGTGCCCTTTTGCTTGGTTTCCACAGTGCTGTGCTCTGCCTGCCCTTCACACCCCTAGCCAGGGATCTGGAGGAGAGAGGCAGCACTGGGGTGATGTGTGCTTCCCCAGGCCTGGCCTGTCATGGTGTAGGTCAGTGCTGGACAATGACAGTAGGAGCTGGACATGTGTTCTCTGGAGCCAGAGAGACCAGCAGAGGGAGGAAGGGCTCTGTGCTTACAGCCTGGCCTCATTCCTGATGCTCAGGGCGCCATCCAGAGCCGTCTCGTCATTTGTGCAGTTCACTGAGGGCTGAGCTCCTTGCACATCAAGGCAGGCCCCAAGGCCAGGCCCACACACCACCCCTAGAACAGCCACACACCTAGGCAGGATCTGAGAGCAGATGGAGCTATGCTGTGGAGCTGTGCTGCTGAAAGCCTCAGGCCAATACAGGGCTCAGCAAGTGTACAATAGGCCATCCTTCCAGTGCATCTCAGTCTCCCCAACAAATGGCAACCTGGCTTTGGGTCTTGGTGGCCCTTTGCAAGACCCAGGCTCAGGAGACTATGGATGAAGATGCAGGGCTCAGAGATTACCGGTGTTCTGTGGGCTCAGTGGACTGATACCGCACCCAGGAGACTAACCACTGGCCAGGGTGCCGGCATTGTGTTCAGGAGATGGCTATGCCAGAGTGCCAGGGCTGCCTCCTTCTGCCCTCATCCAGTGCCCCAGGCCAGCTTGGGAATCCGAGTTGGAAGGATGTGGGTAGATTGGTGGAGCAAAGAACAGGGCTGGGCCACTTTGGGACACTGGAATATGGTGGTTCATGAACTAAAGGACCCAAGGACAAGGCAGAGTGGAGAGAAGGTGGGTGCCAGTCCAGTGGGTGCTTCCAAGCAGCAAGAGGCCAGGTGCCCATCAGGCTGTGGGTGGGGTGAGGGGACAGCCTCAGTACACAGCCATCCGCAGAGTCCAGGCAGAGCAAATGTGAGTGGCTTCCGTGCCGTGCTCCTGGCCACACACTGGCCCTCATTTCCACAGCAGCTTCAACTGCTTGGCCAGACACCTCCTCTCTTAGCCCCACACAGCTATCTGAGCCCGCAGTGTTGAGGAGTTTAGATGGAGGGGCAGACAGGGGCGTCCTCTGAGACCTCTGGGCCCCTGTGAGAGGAAAGAGGAGGGGAAGCAGGGAGGGATGGGGAGAGCCCTTGTCCACCACCAAGCACCACTTCTCTCCAAAAGAGCAGGACAGGGCCCCTAGAACCTTCCAGCAGGCTCTGGACACTGCCATCTGCATGTCATTTTCTGTTTCCATCCATTATTCATTTTCGACCTTTTGCCAGTCTGCCTCTCAGCTCCTTTGTGTTTGATTCTGTCATTTTCTCCGCTCTGTGTTTCTGATTGATCCTAGGAAGTTTGGAGGTGATCAATGCGTCTCCTTTTCATTCTGTGGCATTTAGACTTTTACTGGGTTGAAAATAACACCTAATAACATTTCCTTTTCTTTATGGAGGCACAGATGTGTGTGTGTGATCCATAAAGGTGCCTTCGTGAAAATCACTTCAGTGTTCACTCTTCCAGCTCCTGGGGCCCCCAGTTTCCTGGCATTCTCCGAAATCACCTCCACCACACTGAATGTGTCCTGGGGGGAGCCAGTGGCAGCCAATGGCATCCTGCAGGGCTACCGAGTGGTGTATGAGCCCTTGGCGCCCGTCCAAGGTAAGAGCAGAGGGATCGGGGCAGGTGTACCAGCCTCACTGCTAGGAACCTGGAAGGAGCAGGGGAGGCAGAGCTAAGACAGCTCTGCACAGCCAAGTCCAGAGTGTTGCATTCCCCATGGGATCACACCATGAACCTTCCTTGACCTAGTCCCCAATTTCCAAAATGTCTCTTCCTCTCCCCACTGAGATTCTAATTCTAGTCTGTGTCACCCCTGACAGAGGCACCCTCAGTTCTACTCCACCACCCACCTTCCAGATACCATCTACACTTTGGAAGAGGTGCAAATGCCCAGCATCCCTTCATGCTGTGCACTTCCTTCCATTCCCCACTCACTCAGCAGTTATTAATTAAGCACCTGCTGCATCCCGAGAGCTGTTCAAGTGCTAGAATCCACTGACCCAGGAAAGCAAGGGTCCTCATTGACTTGTGTGCTGACATCCTGCTCTCCTAAAATAGTTTCTATTCCAGGAAGAGAGAGGCAACACACAGATAACTAAACCAATAAGCAAAAATCTGGTAGTGATGGATGCTTTGAGGATAATGGGAGTGTGCATGCCTGGGAAGGGGCTCAGGGTGAGAGAGGACTCACCGAGCAAACACCCGAGGGAAAACCTTCTGCAGAGGTCTCAGTGTGCACGCTCCTAAGAGGGTAGGGCTTGGTGTCCCGCTGTGGAGACCATGCCATTGGCCAGAGCTTTTCAAGATGGTCTGGAGTTTCCTAGGGAAGGAAAGTGGAGTACAGGACCAGCTTTTACAAGGGCAGGGTCCTCCTGGCTAAATACCACCCCCTGAATGCCACATGATGCAAAGAGGATTATCGATCACCCTAGAACTTCCTCCATCAATCAGAAACAGACCCGCCATAGAGTGAGGAGGGAGAGTTAAGACACAAAGTAGGCTGAGGTAAATCACAGCAAAGCCTTGAGAATAAATAATAGATGCAAGCCAAAGATGAAATGCAATTGGCTGCTGGGAGAATGGGTTGCAGGGATGGAGGAATTTGGGATTGCGGAGAGCAGCTGGGGATGGGGGTAGGGGGCTGGGCAGGGGGCAGAGGGTGAGGAAGGCAGAAGTGGCAGTGAGGGAGCGTTCTGCTGGCGGAGGCGCTGGGATCCGCCCAGGGACTGCAGGCGGGGTACCTGTGGGGTCAGAGTGTCTCTTGTCTCTGTATCATTTTAATTCCTTCTGTGGCCATCTGTCTGTCTGCCAGATCACTGATGTCCCCACCAAGGGCCCTGTGGCATTCTCTCCTCATTGTACACCTAGAGACCAGCTGTCTCTGCCCTGTGCCACAGGGCAGGTTCCCCCCGTAATGTACACAGACAGACTGTAAAAATTATAGATTATTTAATGTCTAGGAGGAAAAATATAACCAGAACATCAAATAATATTGGCTCTTCATTTAAAGCGGTGATAAAAGTTTCCTTTTAAAATAAGCACATTCAGATAAAACAGGGAGGTGATTTGAAGGAGGACATTTAAGCGCTGGATTTTATTTCACCAAATCTAAAATGCCATTGACTATAAGATTCATCGTCATTTTATGACATGCTAAGAAAAAAAAAGTGCTTCCAATAAACTATGGCCCAGTATTTCCGTATTGTCAGTTCTGAGCTGCATCCCAAATCAGAGATGTGAACATTGAGAAAGAAAACAAAGTGTACCTGAGTCGACCGATACGCTTCAGTGAGTAACAGTGGGCAATCTGTGGACATGGTGATCTCAAGTGCAGAGCAAGCACGGGAGGGATATGGAGTTCTCTTGGCCCCTGCTCTGCTGTGTCCTATGTCTGGGAACTGCGCAACTTGACATGGCTTCTTTGAGGTCCCAGGGGCAGATGTACAGAAAGGGACCCACCCATTGTTCCGTGCATTTCACAGAACATCTTGCCTGCCAGCATTCCCTCCTCTTGCCTGACACACACGTGGGCATACGTGCACACACACACACACACACATGCACACACAAGTTCATGTTTCAGGAGCCCACGTTACAATTGCCTTTCCAAGGATAGTAACCAAAGAGAGCCATTAAAATGAGAAAGGATTGCCGAAGACCAGGATTCCAGGACTGAGTCCTCTGAGTCCTTCCCAGTCAAAGACAGCTTGAATTTTCTCATTCTTCCTCAAATAAGCACCTCACCAGGATGCCTTGTCCTATAGTAATGGGCTGCAGAGCCTCAGGGACCTGACAGCTTGCACCACTAAGCACCACATGGGTGGCCCTGTTCCAAAGCCAGTTCCAATTGCTTATGTGGAGGGAATGTCTGCAGCGCTGCTTTTGGAAGCGAATGTGGAACTGAGCATCAGAGACGGAGCGCCAGGACGATCTGTCATAGCGAATCTCCATACTGCAGGCAAACTTGGACCACACAGCAGTGTGGGCTTGAAGCCCGCCCAAGTGACAACAGGTGGAGTCACTTCACTTGCGACCATTTTCACCTCCTTTCAAAGTCATAAGACCGTCTGTCACTGGTATTGTCCCTGTCTGTCTCAGAGTGCTGGCTTCAACTTCTGGACTGTTGCTGCTACTGGCTCTGTGCTGGGAAACTGGAGGGGAGGAGGGAAAGCTCTTGGGCTTGGGGCTTGTACTCACCCTACAGTCCAGGTCAGGCCTGAGTCTCAGCAGGGGCAGGCCACGAAGAACAAACCACGCCAGGTTCTGACCTGGTGCAGGCCTGGGCATGTTCCCTCCTTCCAGATTCCTGCACATCTGCCGCTGCTGACCCAAGGCATATGAGCTGAGCTGGTCACAGTGCTGGGGCACCAGTGCCCACAGGACAGATACACCTTTGAGTGGGGCTCCCAAAGACTGCCCCCCAACTGTTGGATTCTGGATTTCCAACAGGGAACTAATGAAGTGATAACCAGATCACCATATGATTTTCGGTATTTTAAAGTGTCTCCTAGATGCTGCATGTTTCCCAGAGACATGTTTGCAAACATAATGGAAATATCCATCATCTTTGTTTGGAGTAGAGCTGTATTCACTCAGCAGTAACAGTGGTTCTCTTGGAAGACTGGCAAAGATAGGAGAGACATGTATGTGAAGATATATGTGTGAAGGTGAACTGCTATCTGCCTAAAGTGTACTTTGCAGACAAAAATCTTTAAAATGTGCTACAGATAGGTTTTTAAAGGGGGAGAAGGTTGTCCAACAGTGACTTTGCCTGTTAGTGTTGGTTGGTGGGTGCTCAGACCTGTCTTCCTGGCACAGACATCTGCAAAACCCCAGTATGTGGCACTGACCAGCCAGGCCAGGGAAGCAGAGAGCACTACCTTCACCCAGTGCTGTCACCCCACCAGAAGGACAGTCCTGGCACATCCTGTCCGCTGAGATGAGCCCACAGCCATTGCTGGCCAATCCCTGGCCACTGTGGAGATCACCCATGCCACCAGAGCACCACACCACTGGACCATCACGCACTGGACCACCCAGACTACCAAAGCATGGGACCACTAGGCCACCCAGAGCATCGAGCTGCCTGCAGCACTCTACCAGCCTGTTCTTTGGAATCTGGTTTGATGGCAGAGCTATTTTTATGTTTTTAAAGATGTTTTAAACAGAAGTATTTTATGGGATTGCACCCTGAGGCTTTGTAGTGCAAGGCATGGTTTAAAAATTGACTAAATAAATAAAATTCAGACATACTTGAGGTGGAGGGAAAGCCATACTAGTTCTACCTCCTAGTGGGATCAAATTTACAAAATCTGTACAAGGGTTTGTTTTTGCTCTGAGGAGAACAAAGGCATTTTTTTTACATCAGAAAAAGAAGTTGCTACCAGAATAATGTTGCGTCTGACAGGACCCAGTTCCTCTGCGGATGACAGTCATGTGTTCCTGGTCACCCTCGTGACTTCTTTCCTGAGCATTGTGTATAAGGATGGGTCAGGCTCTCTGAGCAGCAAAGTCCCCATTTTTGTACAGAAAAACCCAAATATAGAGGGTCAATCAAAGTCAGCCAAAATCACTCTGAAATAATTTGGAAGAAAATAATTTAACTGAAAAAAATTTTATAAGAGGCATCATATGGGGCCGGGGATTTAGCTCAGTGGTTTCGCTGCCTGCTGAGCAAGCGCAAGGACCTGAGTTCGATCCCCGGTACCAAAAAAAAGGCACCAAATAAGGAGGTGTAGCTTACTGTAAAGGCCCTGGGTTCAAACCCCAGTATGGCTCAATGAATGAATGAATGAATGAGCAGAATAGCACCACGCGTCCTCCTGCACCAGGGCAGCCCACCCCAGGGTGCTGTGTCTGGGTACTGACTGGGCAGCCAAACCCAGGGCAAGAGATGCCACCCAGCATGCACGGAATGCAATTCTGCTGAAATGCCATATCCTCTGCCCTCCTCCAGGAGAGGCCTGACAGGGATTAGCCCAGTGAGAACTCTGAATAAGTTAAGCACTTACTTAACATTTTAAAAAATGCATCATCTTTAAACTTATTTAACCGAAGATCCCCATTTTCCCTTCTGGAAAATACCACTTTGTATAATTTTTAGTGTTTATCCTTCTCCCACACACACACATAGTAAATCTCAATATTCTAATTACATAATAATCTTTCTTACCCATGTTTTTGCTTTCTGCAGTTCCCATTGCTTGAAGTCAGTTGTGGTCTGGAAACATTAGAGTGAAAATTCAAGAAGTAAACAATTCACAAGTTATAAACCATGTACCATTCTGAGTGGTATGATGAGATCTCCCTCTATCCCACCCCATCCTGGCCTGGATGTGAATCATGGCTTTGTCAAGTGTATCCATGATCTATATGCCACCCACCTGTTAGTCACCTAGTAGCCATCACAGCATCCAAGAGGCTGTTTAGGAAACCCTGATTTACTTTTTAAGAGCCCCAAGTACACGGGCATTGGTGCAAAGGGAAACCAGGGCATCAAACGCAGAAGGATAACTTGACTCTGGTACTAAATGGTAACACTGCAGGACACCCAGGGGAAACCTAGTGTATCTAGGGCCTGGTACAACCCATGGTTTCAGGTAGACACTGGGGGCTTTGGAATGTGTTCCCCATGGATGGGAGGGGTGCTCCTGTGCTTAATTCAGTCAGCAATCTTTTGGCATTGCTCAGTAGTTTAGATACATAGTGTGTGTGTAAACCTTGCCTCTGTGTTGTCATCGTTCTTGAATAGAGGTGTCAATACTTGCAGTGATGAATTTTTCTCTATCTTAGCTTCAAGGTCCACAGATGACATTCTCGCAAGTTTCTGAGCCTACAGGCCACAAGTTGGCCACCCTAGTCAGGTCACAGACCTCTCAAGGAGGAGCCCACCTTTGACCTTCTCGAGTACTTTTTTTGCATGTCTTCTGTGCTCTCCTCTCCCTTGTGACTCAGCCATGGGGATCACAGTCAGGATTTGGTATAGCTCAGGGCTGTGTGGGAAGGAGACCCTCTCCACAGTGCCATTAGGGGAGTCTGTACTGAGACAGGCAGGACTACACCCCTAGCCATGTCGCCCACGTGTTGGATGAGTGTCCTCCCTCCTTCCTGCAGTGCCAGTGAGTTAGGCCATCTCCCCCAGGCATTGTGGGCTTGGGTCTTTTCTTCACTGGCACTGCTTATTAAGCATCAATTCTAATGACACTTATCTGTGCTGAAAACTGCCCCTGATCGCCACTTAAACTCCTCCTAATTGGAAGAACTACTTCCTCAGCCAACTGCAGGCCATTCTCCTGGTTATCACCACAGATCAGACAGTGAGGGCTTGGTTCCCGGGGCCTGGCACCTTCTCCTCTTTGTTTTTTGCTGGTCCAGGTGTGAGCAAGGTGGTGACGGTGGATGTGAAAGGGAATTGGCAGCGCTGGCTGAAGGTGCGTGACCTCACCAAGGGAGTGACCTACTTCTTCCGTGTCCAAGCACGGACCATTGCCTATGGGCCCGAGCTCCAAGCCAATGTCACGGCCGGGCCGGCCGAGGGTGAGTGGAACCTGGGCGACAGGTGAGCATTGGTCATACCTTCAGCCCGCCTCCAGGAGCTTGTCTAGATCCTCAGCCTAGCCCTCTGGCAGGCAGAGCTGCAGAAGGGCGGGAATTTGGGCAACGTGGAAGTCTGCAACAGCACAGGACAGTGCTGCAGGTGTACTCCTCCTGAGCAAGCGAGTGACTTCTTATGTGTTAGGCATGGAAATTGGTATTTGTTTAATGAGAAAATAAGCAAGAGAAGGTGCAGTGGTACCTCACTCACCGAACGCTTTTGTTTCCGAGCAATTTGGTTCACAGACAGAAGTGTTTGGCACAAATCTTGTTTTGTATGCAAACTCTGCATCGGGTGAGGAACACAACTGCATCCATCTTTCCCTCACAAACGTGAACGTGGACATCTTTTCCAGAATCGTGGAATGAATTAAGTTTGTGAACTAAAATGAATTCAATTTTTGAAATAAAATTTAAAACTTTTCACATGTCACAAGGAAGGACTATGTAACTCCCCACTTCACAAGCTCGTGGCCTGTGTAGACGCTGATGAGGCCTTGGCAGCAGGACAGTATTCAGGGAGTACAGCAGGTGCTAGGTGCTCTGCCTATGCCATCTTTCTGACCTCTGATTGCTTCCTGGGTTTGTTTTGTTTTGTTTTGTTTACTACTAGGGATTGAAGCCCAAGTTTTCACACTGAGCTCGATCCCTAGCCCTTTTTATTTTATTTACGGTGTTTTATTTTCAGACAAGTTCTTGCTAATTGCTCAATTTTGAGTCCCTCCTTTCTCAGCCTTCCAGACAAGCTTGGACCATAGGTGTGCTCCACCACACCCAGCTCACTTCCCATTTTTAGGATGAATCCGTGGTAGAATGAGGGTCCACAACCTGCCTGGAGGCCTAGGAATTGAGAAGGTCTGGCCCGCTACTGAGGGGTGACCAGTCTCCGCAAGACCAATGGCTATACTCTTCTCTCTTTGTCCTGCAGGGTCCCCAGGTTCCCCTAGAGGTGTCTCGGTCACCAAATCCACCTCGGACCTGACCCTGCAGTGGACAGAGGGCAGCGCTGGCAGCACGCCCACCACCGGCTTTGTCATAGAGGCCAGGCCTTCAGGTAGGCCCTGCGCGCTGGGAGTAGCACTGCCTGGGTCTTGTCTCATCCTCCCTCGGCTCCTGTGTCTGCGTGACCACAGCCATGCTGGGACCTCACAGGCACAGTGCCACGGGACCCTTGCCAGGAGGACGGTCACTGCCACTCTCAGAAACAGGCAGCTGAAGGATACTTCCCCACATGTCACCTTCTCAGCCAGACCTGAGTGTCTCTCACCGCAGGGCTCAGATGCTGGCAAATGAGGACAAAGCCGTGCTCTTCCCGATAACTACTAGTATTCTTGGGCTTCTGAAAATGAGGTCTGAGATCAGCTGCCACTGTGCTTCTCACCCACCCCTACTTCCATTCTACATTTTTTACCTTGTTCACTTTTGGTTTTTATTAGTGCATCTTAATTGTACATATTACAGAGATTCGGTGTGATGGTCTCATATAGCATATCACGTGCATTGCTCATATCCAAGCACCCTTCTTCCACACACCATACCCAGTGCCTTCCCAGTCCCTATTCTACTTTCAGGGTGACTTTTCTTAGTTTCCACATATGCAAGAGAACATGTAGCATCTGTCTTTCTGGGTCTGGGTTATTCCATTTAACATAACATCCTCTTTTCCTATCCATTCTGCTGCAATGACAAGATTTCATTCTTTATGACGAAGTAATACTCCATTGTGTACTTACACCACACTTTCTCTCTCCATTTTTCTGTCAATGGACTGGTTCTGTATCTTGGCTATTGTAACTTCCTTTGGATATAACCCAAGACTGATTGCTGAGTCATGCAGTAGTTTTAGCTTGTTGAGAAATCTCTGTACTGTTTTCCATAGAGGCTGTGTTAATTTTCATTTTCACCAATGGCGTAGAAGAAAGGGTTCCTCTCACCCTTAATAATGAAGGATGGACATTAATAGAAAAAGGAATTTCTGTCCGATCGAGCAGGAGTTGCTGCTGGGAGCAGAAGGCATCACCACACGTGGAGAGTTCTGAGCACTTGCCTCATGACCTCCAGAGAGTCCCACTGTGAACAGGAACCCAAGGCTGAGCTAGTTGATCTGTCAGGGTGTCTTCAGCCCAGGAGTCGTTGGGGTCCAATACGTAAAGAGGCTGTTAGACCAAGAAGAAAGATCTGTGTCTCAGGCACTTTTCTCATTGCTAAGAGAAAACATCTGACACCAAAGTTAAAGGGGGAAAGGTTTCTTTAGCTCACAGCTTGTAGAGGTTTCCATCCACAGTTGGCTGGCCCCAAGGCAGGGTGTCATGGCAGAGGGCATCGCAGGGGAGAAACAGTTCATGGTAGCAGAAGGAAGCAAAGGCAACAAGGGACAGCCATAGCTCTTTCTGTGCCTTATATCTTACCCAGACTACTTAGGGTCGGTAACATTCACACGCTTAATCCTAGTTCCCCTGAAACTAGCATTACACCATGAATCATTTCCAGCCTCACATACTCTAAATCCAGCCACCTCTGAAAAAGCCCCACCTATGACTGCATGAGGCTTTGAGGGGACACCTAGACACAGCCATAGCATTCCCTATAGTTATATCTGTCCAGGTGCTCAAAGATGTCCCTTCCTTCTCCACCACTAAGATCACATTTACAAGGTTACAAGTGAGAAGTGCCTTCTGGAAACTTGTAAGGGGGACCTGGTATGTAAGACTGAAAAAACTTGCTACCTGAAAGGCAGCATGAAAAATTCTTTGCCTCAAGAATGCACGAATTTAGCCAGGTGTGGTGCCACATGCTTGTAAATCCCAGCACTCTGGGAGGTTGACACGGGAGAATTCCAAGTTTGAGCCCACCCTGGGCAACTTAGTGATTTAGTGCGACCTCTCCTCAAAATATAAATGAATGAATGGGCTGGAAATGTAACATCTGCCATGTGCAACCGCCCTGGGTTCAATCCCTATGACTGCTGAAAAAAAAAAAAAAAATAAGCATGACTAGGCTGCTGGCCTGGGCCCTGGTGGTGTCTGCTGAACAAAGCATTTGGCCAGCTCTGAGACAGAGGGCCCCAAACCGGTGAAGGGTCTTGGCTTCTGTGGTCACTGGGTCCCCCATATCTCTGAAAGCAGATGGCCACAGAACAGCCACCTGCTATCTAGCAGTGACATTAGATGTGACACACTTGCAGAGGCTGATGGGGCTCTGACAAAGGTCTAGTGAGGCCTGGGCTAGGATAGAGCAACCAGTGGTGGGACCTGCGTGGAAGATGATGATTCCATTGTTTCTCCCTAAATTTAGGGAGAATGACTTTGTTGACTCTTTTGTCCCATCAAGGGTTCTGCTGTGGCCTGGACATTGCTCAAGTGCATGCCCAAGGTGTTTGTTAGAAGCTTGGTCCCAGCGTGGTGATGGTGGGAGGGATTGGAGCCCTTAAGAGCTGGAGCCCAGTGGGAGGGACTTGGTCCTTGGGGTGTAGCCTGGGAGGGACTAGTGCGGGTCTATGGAATGAGTTCCTTCTCTGAGAGTGAGTTGTGCTAGAGGAGCAGGACCGGCTGTCTCGCTCTCTGGCCTCTGCCTCACCCTGGGCCCCTCCCTCTTGCACACGCCCCCCGCCCCAGGATACCATCACCATGCTGTGTTGCAGCCAGGGAGGCCCTCACCAGAGCCGAGCAGCTGCCAGCACTCTGCTCCTGGATCTCCAGCACCATGAGCTTAAGTAAACCTCTTTCTTTTATAAAGTACACAGCCTTGGGTATTTTGCTATAGCAATGACAAATGGACTCATGGACTGGGCTTATAGATAAAATTCAGGAGCTCTATAAATCTGGATGGGAAAAAATCACAGTTGCATTTTTATTAACCTCTAACTGAAAGTTAGCATTTCTGTTTATTATGAATGGAAGGGTATTAGTGTACTAGGGTCATAACAAAGTATCACAAACTGGGCAGCTTAATCAATAGAAATATTTTGTCTTGCAGCTCTGGAGGCTGGAAGTCTAAGACCAAGGTGTCAGCAGGGTTAATTGCTTCTCGTGGTTGTAAGGAAGAATCTGTTCTTGACTTTCTCCTAACTTCTGGGGGCTACTGGCCATCCTTGGTGTTCCGTGGCTCACAGATGCACTGCCCGCTCTCTGCCTTCCTTTTCCAGGCCTTCTCACTGCACTGTGTCCAGCTCAATTCCCCCTTCACTAGTCCGTACTGAATCGGGAACTCAGGGAACTCTGGTTTGACCTTGTCTTAACTAAATTTATCTGCAGTCACTGTTTCCACATAAGGTCATTCTGAGGTATGGGCGGTTAGGACTGCCACGTAAGAATTTACCCATTGGATGGGGTGGAGGCATAAGTCACCCACAGTAGCAGGTGAGAAGCCTCTTGAGTAACAGCAGAGCTTGTGACTCTGCCAGCTGTGGGAATCATGGATATACATGTAACATTCCAGCTGTTGTCCATATTTCACAGTTTTGTTTACACTTGTCGTGACTTTGAAATGATGGTTGTTTGTGGACTCTGCCAAACCTCATTAATTGTGAAGGATCTAGGCCTCTGAGCTGGCTTGAAATAATGGTCATAGATCACCTTAATCCAGCTCTCTCCACACCCCTTCCAAAGAACCACGTAGCTGCATGAGTAATAGAGAGAAAAACAACCCACAATCAGGTCTGCACTAGCAGGAGGCAGAGGTTACCAGGAACTTCCCTTGCCTCTAAGTAACTGAAGCATTACCAGGCCAGTCAATGTCCTTTTCACTCCCACTTCAAGTGTCTAAAACCATTCTGAAAAGACATCCCTAAGAGTCAGCCCAGTGCCAGCTGAGTTGGTGGTGCCCGGAGCAGAGTGAGAAGAAGCCTGATCTAGACAGCCACGGCTGAGGCTCGCCGAGTGATTTCCTTCCACCTGGACTCCTCTCTGCCTACATTTCTCTGATCCCAGTGGTCACGTGGCTCCAAGAGGGCTCCAGAGGAAGTGTTCTCTGCCTCAGCTGTCCACTGTCAAAGTCCTGGCTATGACATTGTAGGACAGATGCTACCACTGGGGGAAAGCAGGTAAATGTACCCGAATGCCTCTGTATTATTCCTTACTACTATGTGGGACTTTACATTGCCCTCAATATAAAAAGTCAAGTTTAGATAATAAACAGCCAGCCCAGCATCCCCTGTTGAGTCAAGCACACTAATGAGTCTTTGAATCCAGCATCCTCATGTGCAATATCAGCTGTGAAAGATAGAATGCCCCGCCGGCCAGACGCCTCTGCCTGCCTTGAGCCTTACCTCCTGTGATTGCATCTTGGCACTTCCCCAGAACAGGAAAGTCTTGATCCTCAGGCATGGGCTGCCTGGGGCCACGAACTTCTCCTCCAGTCAGGCAGGAAACAGGATGCCAGGTAGCTGGACACCCAGCTTCCAGGCATCAGCAAGACCAAAAGGCCATGTGAATCAGAACTAATCAGCATGTTGCTCAGCTTCTTGCTGGGCCCCACGCCTTGTGCCAAAGCCTTCTGAAGTCAGTCAGAGGTCTATGTTCAGTAGGGCCACTGTCAGAATGTGGAAACAGACCCCACAAATGGGGCCAAGACATGACTGAGACTGACCTGGAAGATGCTGCCTTTCTCAGTGACAGCTAAAGATCTTGCTTTTGTGTCCGTTTTGTTACCCGAGGTTTGAAAGCAGGTTGCCAACGATTTCCCCTTTCAGATCATTAAAAGAACCCAAGCAGGTTGCCAGACCCAAGAGCTGAGAAAGCTGCCCCTGCCTCTGTGACTCAGGCCAGTGGCGACTCGGAGTGGAATGTGAGGCTTTTAGGGATTGTCAGTATTTAAACACCTTGCTGGGACCCGAGGGCCCGGATCTCAGCTGTCATCTATTGCAGGCCTCATTACACAAAACATTAAATGCTATATCTTCTCATTTTCTCCACCGAAGCTCTCCGGCAAGACGTCCTCCAGGCAGGGAGCAGTTTACGAAGGAGGGGCCGGCCTGTTTGGTGACAAAGGGCCACATGCTGACTTTGCAGGCCCTTTGTGTAGGTGGACCCTGTCTCCCCAAGAGGCCTGCTCAGCCTGATGTCTCCACATCTGCTCACATCTCTGCCTGGCCCTGGGGGACACCAAGCTCATCATCTGTGTGGCCACTGCCCAGAGGTGGCTGCCTCTCCCTCCTCAGTCTGCACCTTCGCCTCCATCCTGCATGTTCTGCCGCAGAGCCTCATGGCCTCCATATGCTGGGGACACAGAACTGAACAGCTGCTAATGCAGCTGACACAGGGCTGGGACACACAGCACCTCTGATTCCCAGAGAGGGAGGCCTGGGACCCGGCCATCAGATCCCACCAGGATGGACAGCAGCTATTCACTTGCGTGGCTCTGTCCAGGTGTCTTCCAGTCACAAAGCTCCCTGGAGGACAGTGGCAGCGATGCAGTGGGCAGATGTGGATGATTTATTTACACAGATTATTCCAAGGCATTTTGCTATGTAGCTCACAAGCCTAATTTACATATTTACACAATACACTGGAATGGCACTAAAGGAACTATAAATATATTTTCCTCTCCAAAGCAGCCATGAAATACATAGTTAGACTGTGCCTAGTGCACACAGGCAGTGTATTGCTTTGTTCACAGATGATGCCTCCAGCCAGAGGGAGAGAAGGGATCCTATCTACTCTCGGGCTCTGGGGCTCTTCCACGGCCCTCCCCCTTCATTCATTAATTTTCAGTTTTCAATTGAACCAGGAGAAAATCAGCACTGTCCTGAAGGCTGAACATCCACAGCAGATCCTACGTCAGCAAATCAAGCAGGAGCACCACAGCCACTTCAGCCCTGCCTCACACCACCGGCCCTTGGCCACCTCTCGTCTTCCTGTGGCCTTGCCTCTTGACAGCACACTGTCCCTCACGCTGTATCACAGCCACCCCTTTCATGCAGACACACATGGCTTGCTGCCTTCTGCCTTGAATGAGGATAATAAAAGTAACAAAAAGGACTTTTATTAGCAGATGTATTCAGCGTTGTGTTTAAGCCCCACCTGTTTCAGTGACATCCCTAGCCTAGCCCGACCATTTAGACGCAGAGAGATGGCAGTGTTTAAGAAATAAACAGCTGACAGGGTTTCATTTGCTCTGAGCTGCAGGCTGACAGTCAGGTTGTTGGTTGTGTGAGTTAGCGGAACCAGAAATCTCAGGCAGTGAATGACAGTTTCATTCAGCATGGAGACCCTGGTTAATTGTCCATGAAATCACACTTTTGTATTGGCGCGGTGTCTGCCCTAATACCTGCAGGGCACCACTCAGTCCTGGGCATTCGTCGGAGGGATGCATTCAGCAGTGTCATCCCCTTGGACACACTGAGCAGGCTCTGTCTCATTTCACAAAGGAGATCACATCTCCACGCGAATCAGGATGTTGTCAGGGAGCAGATGTGCCTCCTACTGTCAGGGCACAAGAGACACTGTCACAGAAGAATAAAAGCTGATTCATTATGTCCACCAGAAACAAGCATGGTCTCAGATTGCAAAACCTATTTGTACTAGAAAAGATTTCTTTTTTCAGGAATCTTCAATATTAGCCACTTTCCTCCTTTTAGTATACAAATGATGTAATAACAGAATCAAATGGTGGATCTTCTTTAAAGAAAAACCACCTAGTTGAAGAGCCAGACTTGTACATGTGGATGCTCATTTATCTTTCCTCCTGATGAATTTCAGGTTTGTGATGATGTGGGACTGATTTAGGAATATTTGCAAAGTTTCTTTCTCAATAGCTCCTCTGCTTTTCTAAGACCTTGATATGGAATTTTTCCCACAGGTCTTAGTAACAAGAGTCTGGAGAAAGTGCTCTTCCCAGTGGCTGGAAGAACAGGGCAGGAAGCAGACTAGTGGGGTTGAACTCCCTCCCTGAGTTCGCTGGATACCAAGAAGGTCCTGCCTGGAGGTGTAAAGTGTGACCCCACTGGAGGGTTGGTTCTGGGGTCAGTAATATAGCGGCTGAGTCATCCAGGGGCCAATCATCTGGGTGCTGGCTTTGGAAGGGCCACAGCTGTTCTCTTACTGTTGGGGTCCTGGGTTTCCATCATTGCAACTTGGAAGCTCATCCCCCGGAGGACAGCCAGGCTGAGCGCTCCCAAGCACTCAGCAGGGTGAGCCATCCTGACATGGAGGACCCTCTGTGCTATATGCCCAGGATTTTTATTTTTTAATTTTTGAAGAACATGGTACTGTTCTCCTCCCCACTGTAGGCTGAGATGGAGTCCAGGCACAGGGATCCTCCTGGTGTGTGGAAAACCAGTCACACAAATCTCATTATTGCTAATAGTTCTGTAATGTTATTTTTGCCATTAATTTGTAGAGATACTTTTCTCCATCTTTGATTTATTGAGATATTTAGCAGCATAATACAAATGAAAAAGAAAATCCACAGTTGAGAAACTGGATACTGTAGTGGCTGCCAAATTTTTTCTCACCCACTCATGATCATGGTGTAAATACTGGTATGGATAAATAGCCCAGTGAATCATAACTGGACCATAAAATGCTGAATATGGTAATTTTGGAAAGGCAGAATTAAGCAGAATAAAATTGTGAACTTTTTTTGCTGTTAATTCAAAAAGAAATTATCATGATATGGTATCTCCTCCCCATTTTTGAGTATAAAAGGATTGCTAAATAAATCTTTCAGTGTTGAGATTCTGTATCAATATTTTAAAATGTTTTTGTAAAAAATGTACAGCATTCCTAGAGCTATGACAGAGTGCCTAAAATAAAATGTGGCCTTTGTAGGTGATGGTAGAGGAAGGGGAATCATTTTTTTCCCCTAGTCACAAGAAAGCGTGAGAGAAACATGAATGCAAAAGATATTCAGAGAGGGCTATGGATTTAGCTCAGTGGTTCTGGCGCCTGCCTCGCAAGCGCAAGGTCCCGAGTTCGATCCCCGGTACCAAAAAAAAGATATTCAGAGAACTTGCTGTGGAGGTGTTCAGACCCAAGAAGATTCTGAAACTCTTTCACCCTCTTGGTACCTTAATTTCAGTGAGCTTAAACATCACTTAGTTTATAAGCCTTTTTGCCTGTAGTCTCTTACACCCCAAAATCTTTTTGGAGGAGGAGCCCTCCACAATTCATTCAGTATTTAAACCCTTGGACAGCGACTCACTTGTGGGAGGCACTAAGAATGTGAAGGTTGCTGTTTACTGAAAGTCTGCTAGGACAAGGCCTGAGGAGAAGTGGATGATGGTGACAAATGTCTGTCGCACTCCCGATAAATCCAGGAGCCCAGAGGTAAAGCAGCCATGCCTCCTGGAGAGGGGGCTGGGACCCTGGGTGGGCACCACCTTGGTTCTCCCCTCCACCCCTCCCCTGGACTGTGCCTGGCTCACTGAGAACCAGTCTCATCTGGCTCCCAAGGGATGGAACAGGGCCTGGCCACAGTGCCGGACCTGGAGCATTTGGCCATGAATGAGGGGTGCAGAAGGGCCCAAGGGAGACTCCCCAGTGAAGGAGCAGCTTGCTGTGAGTTAGTGTACAAGCGCTGCTGATTGTCCTTATGTAGAACCCTCATGGAAATGCAGTGTCATTCCATGTGTAAACTGCAATATTTTAAGTGGGAAAACCCCCACTTCAGCTGCAGCTTGCCATCTTGACATTATTACTGGTAGTGAGTAACTTGATGAGATCTGGTAATAGTGTGAGTATTTAGAGGTAGATCATTGCTGTTCTGCCCCTCCACCTGTGCAGAGATGTGTACCTTTAAAATCATTCACATCTACTCCTTCATTAACCTGTGACTACGAGGACTCAGTCGGGCAAACTCTAAATCCTCTGCAAACAGAACCTGACACATCGGCAATTTCCTGCTGTTTACCGTGGGGCTAATCCATCCGAGCATATCTGGTGATCCCGTGTGTCAGGTTGGCTCCTGGATCACCTCAGGGCCCATAAAGCTGTCAGTATGTGCACATGCATATTCAAATGGCGTTTCCTCTCTCGATCTGCTTTTTAAAGTATCACATACCTGTGCCTATAAAAGAAAATATAATGTGTGAAGGATCGCTACTTCAAATGAATATTTTGGGCTCTGAGCCTACCTTTTAGCAAACAGCCTCCTTGGGGAGTAAATTTATATTTTATTTTGTAAACATTCATGTACTGCTTGCTATGTGTGAAGCACTGTTCTAAGTAGTTTATGAATAGTAACTTGCTTAACCCTCGGAGCAAACCTATGATGTAGATGTTTTGTTATCGCCATTCTACAGGCAAGGCCCAGAGAGACTGAGTTCTGTGCCTGAGATCACACAGGGAATCGGCAGGGACAGGCTTCACACAAAGGGCCATCTAGTTCCGGACTATTCCTTTCGACTCTGGTGCTGCGGGGTCTTTGCTTGTGGTAACAAATGTCCATACTTTGCTCTGTTAGTGAATGCCTCAGAACCGACCGAAGCCATTTGCTCCCCCCTCCTCTCCTCGTCAGATTTCCTGGCTTTCATTTCAATTTCATTAACATTGTATGTCAGCATTTAAATAAATTCAGCATTTTTTACTGTGGAAAAATACACATAACATAAAACTTACCATTTTAACTATTTTGAGCGTCCAAAGAAGGGGCCTTGAGTGTATTCAGAGTGTGCGGCCATCACCTCCGTCCATGTACAGGGCTCTTTACGTCTTCTCAGACCGAAACTCTGCTCTCGTTACAGTGACTCCAGGCCATTGGTGTCTGTCTCTCTGGCACGCCTATGTCACTGAGCATCCTGTCCTTGAAGCTCGTCTCTGTGGCGCCTGTTTCCGAATGCCCTTCCTGTGGAAGGCTGAATACAGTTCTGTCGTGTGCCACGCTGTTTATCCATCCGTGCGTGGACACTCGGGCTCTCTCCACATTTTAGCTATGACAAATCATGCCGCCATGTACACTGGCATACAAATATCTGTTCAAAGTTCAGTATATACTTTGAAAGTTTATACCTGTATTTGGTAACACCTGAACATAGACCGGAAACCTGGGCACTCTCAGGATAGGTTTAATGCTGAAGCCACTTCAGCTCGGCCATGATGCAGCGTGGTTTTGGAGCCAGCCTTTAACCCATTTCCCCTTTGCCCCAGAAAAATACTCACTGGCAGTGCTCGTGGTGGTAATGCTTACCCCAAGACAACTCACAGATTACAGTTCTAATCTTACTTCCAACGTTTGCCACAGAGTCTCTCTCGTTTACTATTATCTTTGAATCCAGTGGGCCGCTGCAAAGTTTGCCATTCTCACAAGGGAAGAATGACAAGAAGATCCAGGGAGAAACATGGTATTTTTGTGTGGAATGCAGTGTTCCGCATTGTGCTATTCCATGCTTAGAAATTTACCACATGGAAAAAAAGTATAAAGTACTGATCGTATACATTTCTTTTACATTAGAATCAGAGACAAGTTCTCTTTAGAAACAACTCCAAGAACGGTTTTTGTATTTTCACATTGAAAACCAGATTTGCTTCAGCCTCAAAGAGTGTGTTTATATGAAATGAAGGGACCACTGGCAGTGAGATGTGCTTTTTATTTCTTAAAGGGAGATGGGTTAAGTCAAAAGCCAGGGCCAACTCCCCGGGGGAGGGAAGGGACCCCAGCAGCGTTGCCACTGAGCAGGTACAGATCCCATGATTCCCGCGTCTCCCATCAGCTGCCATCCAGCGCTCTGCTGTGACAGACACTCTGCCGCATGTCTGTGGACTGGGTAATGCTGCCCTCAGAGGTGCTGCCATTCTGCCCACAGTGTGGCAGCTGGGCCTGGTACCACTGCAAAGCTGGCAGCACTAGGAGAGAAGCTGACACTTTGGCTGCACGCTATTCCCAATCAGGGTACAGATGGGACACCCCCGATGCACAGGGACCAGCTGGTGACCAGAAGGGTGGCCAGGCCAGGCAGAGTTTTCAGTGGGTCAAGAGAGGATGGTAATATTGTGCACACAGCAGGCAGTAAAAACAGCAGCTGAGGGAGACAGCTAGGGATCCCAAAGACAGATGGAGTAGGAAATTGGAGGGGAATAGGAATAGTGGGGAACAGGACCAAAGAAATGCTGCTGTCCAGCTTGCAACTTTGCGGGGGGGGGGGGGGGGCTGTCCTCGAAGAAATTTGTGTCTCTCCCTTTGCCCTGTGCAACCCTCACCAGCCAGTGACACTCACATCAGCCCTGGCACAGGGCAGCCTGAGACGGATGGCCAGGTGGTGTGGTGTCCAGGGCCTGGAGCTGGTACCTGGGAGAAGACCCTCCTCACCTCTGCTCTGTGTCACCCTGTTCTCCTGCAGATGAAGGCTTGTGGGACATGTTTGTGAAGGACATTCCCCGGAGTGCCACGTCCTACACCGTCAGCCTGGACAAGCTCCAGCAGGGAGTGACATATGAGTTCCGTGTGGTGGCCGTCAACAAGATGGGGTATGGGGAGCCCAGCAGGCCCTCCCCAGCAGTGTCAGGTAGGGGCTGGTCAAGGGGCAAAATCCTTTTTCTCTGGCTGCACCTCAGAGTTATACAAATGTTAAGACAAAGCCCGCACCAGTCCCCATGAAGACAATGATTTCAGCTGCCTGTACAGGGCCCTCTCACTCTTAACTTGCAGGTGATCCTGATGTGCAGGCAGGTTGTGAGCCTAGATTTGGGGGTTTTAGTGAGGGGTGGACTGGAGGACAATGGACAGCAAGATGATGGAATTTGAAAAAAAGGCACCTGCCGATGGCAACCAGTGGCAGAGAGGAGTCGGGGCTGACGGCCAGTGTCCAGCCAGCAACTATCACAGACTGAGCCAAGAGAAGCCAGCCTCACTGCTGCTCTTCTTTATGGCAAGAACAGTTTCATCCCCTGCTTGTTCGTTGTTTGTTTTGAGGCAAGTTCTCACTCACCAAGTTGCCCAAGTTAGGCTGAAAATTGCAGTTCTTGTGCTCGCTTCAGCAGCACATATACTAAAAATTGTAGTCCTCCTGCTTCAGCCTCCTAGAGTGCTGGGGTTCCATGCCACCTGGCTTCATTCCCTGCTTTTAGGTTGGCTTAGCTACTTTCCACCTTTGCTGAAATTGCAGACAGCCTTTCTCTGTCTTCCAGGGGTCTGAGGAAGGGCAGGGTCTATGGGTGAGCTGAGGTCCTGGCCTGCACCAGGCCTAGGAGCGCCCTCGAATTTGGGTACCTCAGTGAGAAGGGCAGCAAAGAGAGGCCCAGGGGTCCATTCTAACTTTCAATAAGCAAGATACGGGGGGAAAATACTCATTTACTTAATGCTATTATGAAAATCTTAAACATACCCCAAAATGTAAAGTAGGATAAGGAGCCCCAGCAATTCAGGATCTGGTTCGTCTTTGAAAACCCAACACAGTGTGATTGCAGACCTGCAGCTGATGACAGACACTCCTTGTTGACATGCCACAGGGCTCCCTCACCCTGCTCCAGTGCACCCTGCATGGACGCCACTCTGAGCAGCCACTGTCACCCACTGGCCTTGTGTTACCACCCGGGCTGTGCCACATGGGGCTCTTGCCCTGTCTTTCCCACCAGCGCCAGAGCCTGGCCACTCTGGGTGGCCTTGTTGGGCTTGTTATATGGCATATTGAATGCACAGCCTAAAAACCTACCTCTATCTTTTAGATTCAAAATACTGTTATCTCCTAAGAAACCCTGTGGCGGAACATTATCCAAAACCAATTTCACCTTTATTCCCAGTGTGCACACGTTCTTCATCCATCCACTGAGATACTTAATGCAAGGTAGATGTGTTTTCTGTGGATTTGGGCAGCTGTAGGCAGGCCGTGGGCTTTGCCTGTAAGAGGCTCTCCATCAGGCATCCAATGCTGCAAACCAGCCTCCTGTAGGGAAGCTTCTAGAGGGCACATAGCGGATCCCAGGGCTAACTGGCACTCACTGAGAAACCATTTCCTGTTTTCCTGTTCTTGGTAAACAGAAACACAGCCTCAGGAAGAGGAGTTCCCTTTTCAGAAGCAACTTTTAAATGAAACCTTTTCTATTCATTTCTCAAAAAACAAATCTAAAAATGAGGCTGGTAGTTCAGCTCAGTTTTGCTGCAGGCACAACATAGATAAAACACAGCCCAGCCTCCAGGGGCTCTGATCAGATGGAGGAGGCCAACAGATAGCAGACAAACACACCTGGTAAGTGCCTGCCAGGAGAGGCTTATCTGGGAAGATCCAGAGCCGGGCAGAAAGCAAGAGTCAGGTCCTGGGGGCCTCGAGGGCTCAGCCTTTACCCCAAAGCCAGTGGCGATCCTGGAGGATGGCAGGTGGGGACAGTTTGACTTCGCTGGTGGCCTTGTAGAGAATGGATTTGAGCAAGTTGGGAGGGTGCAGAAAGGTCAGGACAAGGTTTTGTGCCATGGGCAAGAGGTGATGCCAGTTGCAGTGAAGGCATGAGGGCCAGCCGGAAGGAAGGCTCAGCAGGGGCAGGGAGCAGGGCTTTAAACCAGACAGTGTTTGTGAGCATATGAAGTTGGGAGAGCATGATGGTAGATCCGACGGGCAAGGCCGGGAACAGACAAGGGCAGAGCTGTCTGTGTCTAGGAAGAGCCCATGCCACATTTTGTAGAAGAGGTGGAAAATTAGCAGCAATCCCAAAACCTGCTGTGGAGATCAAGGGGCCTAAGCTGCTCCTATGGAAAAGGGGTCGATTGGCCCACCGTGGCCTGGCCTGGGAGAGTGGTTCCATCTTCCCTGAGACTCAGCTCATCCCCCACATCCTCTCTGCGCCAGGCTCACAGGTGACAGCCAAGTCTGGAGCTCCTGTGCAGCCTTACTGTGCGTTTGTGTCTCTTCTGCAGCCCAAGTGGAAGCTCCGTTCTATGAGGAGTGGTGGTTCCTGCTGGTGATGGCTCTCTCAAGCCTGATCATCATCCTGCTGGTGGTGTTCGCTCTGGTCCTACACGGGCAGAACAAGAAGTACAAGAGCTGTGGTGCAGGTGCGAGCTCCACCCAGCCCCATCCCCATCCCCATGTCCCTACATCCCTGCAGCACCCAGCTCCCTGTCTCTCCTGGATCTGCCCTTCATGCCTGTCTTTCCCTTCCATTGGCCATTAGAGGAGATGACATAGGTACAGTGGCTTTACCTCCTGAAGGTAGCAGGCAGAGCCAAACCAGAGCTCTGGCCTGGTGACCCGTATCCTGCCTGGCTACCTCAGCTCAGCCACCTGCCTGGTCACAGCATCCATCATTCAGTCAGTCAGCCTCAGCTCTCTCCTGTGCACTCCCTCTCAAATGCACTGGGGCTTTAGGTATGACCAGAAAGGATAAGCAGTAGGCAGTTGCATTCCTGTACATTGCTGTTATGAAAACAGTGAACTCAGGTACACATGGGCTACTTCAGGATGCCATATGGGGTGTCGCAGAAGTGTTTCTGTGAGACAGCCCCTCTCACAGGCTTGAGCTTGGACCTCACCTTGTGTCCCTAGTCCAGCTCAGACTTCTCAGAGGACCAGGTCACTGCTCTGCACCCCACCCAAGCTCACCACCTGGCATAGAGCATGTGCTCAGTCACTAAATGTTTCCTGCAGAATGTGTCACAGTTAGAGAAATGAACAAATGGGTGTGGGGTAAGGCAGGAGAGCATGTTAGTGTGGACATCAGAAGCAAATGAATGTGTGTCCTTGCAGGGCAGGGTCACAGTGGCTTCTTGGTGGAGAAGCACAGACAGGGAAGGAACAGGAGGAGCCTAAAGGGGACCACTAAGGGTGCTCCAAGCTCCACACAGAGATTGCAGTGAGAAAGCATTGTGCTAGACACTTAAGATCAGTGCACTCTGTGCATTTTATTATCCTCGGGTTTTTTTTAACAAAAAATTGTGTAATTACCAGTGAGGCCATGTCTTTGCATAACCAGAAAATAACTGAGCTGTGTACCTGCAGCCTGTTTTTAATCCCAGGCAACATCCACCAAAGCTGTAGCTGAGCCACAGAATATGGACGGGAGACTGGGGCAGGAGGATGTTAGAGTCCAGGCTGAGCAACATTATAACACCTTGTCTCAAAACATAAAGGGGCTGGGAGGTGGTTCAGTGGTAGAGGGCCCCTGGGCTCAGCGCCTACTACTGAAAAAACAAAAAGAATGTGGACAGCCCTGTGTTACCACCTCATCAGCTGGACTGGAGTCCTCCTGAGCCCGGCTCTGTCACTAGGGTCTTTCCAGCTGTCCTTTCCAGAGGTGACCCTTCTACATGGCTGTTAAAGAAGAGGCAGGCCACCCAGGCTTGGGGCGAGGAGCAAGACCAGAGCATCCCCTCCCCAGGCCTCACTAGCACTGTGCTGAAAGGGTTAATGAGCCCAGGCCCCTAACAGACCTTGCCATTTGCTTTGGTAACATTCAGCAACTCATCCCTCCAAGAAAGGATTTATTTTTTTCCTGTACAAATGCACTTCTAACAAGTGTTCATAAATCAGATTTTATTCCTATGGGATTTGCAATAGGTGAATGGCCTGTCATTTTACTGGGTTAATGCTATTACAGAATCCCATGTATGGTGCTTAGAAAATCTTGCTGCTTTTACTGTCCTCCATCTGCAAAACAGACTGAGAAAGGCAGATCTGACCGAAGCTTCTGACACCCAGCTTCACTCTGGAGTATTAATTTAAATCATAATTGAAGCCTGGGGCTGGGCAGGGTGGGGGAGCTTGTCTCCCAGCATGCCCACCTTCCTGCCCTAGAGATGTATGGAGCTGAAGCCTTCACCAGGCCAGCACAGCTCACTTCCCCCTCCTGCTCTGGCTCCCCAAGCTGCTATCCTGGGTCATCTTCCTTTCCATTCTGGATCTTGCCTGCCCACTCCAATACCCAAATCCCCACTGTAGGGAGGTGCATCTCTTACTTGCTGCTGTGTCTGTCGGCTTTTCTGTTGCATCAGTGTACGAAAAGCATCAGTGGACGTGGGAGGGTGCAGGTCCCCAGCAGAGTGTTACTGGAGTTCTAGGTCACAGGTCCTGATTCTGGGGCTCCCAGCAGGTCTGCCTCCTGCCACCTGAGAGTCCAGAGACATGAGTGGTGAGGAGGAAGAAAGGAAGTTACTATTCAATGTGGTCACATGGGGAAGCAGGCAGTAGGGTCCCGAGCCCAGTCTACATAAGCTCCAGGAGTCCATATGCAGGGGTTAGAAGCATGCATGGTCAGGCAGCCCAGGTCAGACTGTGGCCTGGCTGATTGGAACCTCAGGTCTGGTTCCACGAGGTCCTCCTGGCTCCAGGGAAGCCACTATGGCTTGAGAGGGCAATGAAGTTCCCACACAAGATGTTTGTCCTGCCTAGAGGGCAGCCTCAGTCCTCTCCGGGACAGTCCCATCCATCATGGGGTGATCTACCTGCCCACCAGGCTCACTGCTTCTGGAATCCTAAAAATATCTTAGTTGCTCTTGTCTTCATATGTTCTCTCTTGAAAGGGGATGAGGGAAGTTAAGTAAACTTACAAAACTTAGGACTAACCAACCTTGTGTAACCAGTTTGTAGACAGTCACTCATAAGGCACTAACACTTCTATGTGTGGTAGAACAGGAATCTGACCCAAAGCTTAAGGTGGCAAAGCAGCCAGACACAAGATGAAGACAAAGAGGCTGTGTGTTTATCCTGCTTTTAGTTGCCCATCGGACATCTACAGGCTTGAGTAAAGAGCAGTACTTGTTAGCAAAAGCAGTCTCTAACTCTGTTAGAGGAGAAGCCTCTCAGGGTTAACACAGACTAGCCACACACTGGTGTACCGTAGCAGCCAGCAGGATGGCAGGGACCGTAACGGGCACAGTTCACACCTCAAAGAGCACCTTGTCCAGTGAGAAGGTAGAAGTCAGAAAGTAACAAGTGTGTGCACGCGTGCATGCGTGCGTGTGTGTGTGTGTAAGTGCCCCAGGTGAGTGAAAAGGATGTTAATGCGGAGTGAGGTGGGTGAGAAGTGGGAGGGTGTGCTCTGGGGACACCAGGAGGGAGTACTCTGTCCTGTAACCCTTGTCTTAGTCCTTTTTCTGGTGCTGATTACACTGTCCTCAGACTGGCTACGTTACATATAAAGAAAGGAGGTTTGCTCTGTCTCATCTTTCTGGTCCAAGGTCAAGGGCTGCATCTGGAGTTGGCTTCTTGCTGGCAGCGTCCCAAGGTGACACATAGGTGACACATGGCACTGCTCTGGGGAGTGCCAGGCAGGGGCACCTGGCAGAGAGATGAGCCTGCTCAGCATACAGCCACCCGTGTGAGGGGACAGTGAGAAATGATGGCATCCAGGAAGAGGACAGAGGCACAGAGCGGGCCGGGCCCCCACACTGACTGAGAGGGGAAGGGAATTCTGTCCACTGGGAATGCCGTCCTGTGTTTGGTTTCTTACAGCCTTTTCCGTTGCATCTGCTGATATGCTTTAGAACGTGTTTTGATGTTTTGTAAATTTTTTTGAAGGGTGCACTTTGATGGTTAATTTGAAGACATATGCAACCATCACTGTCCTTTTTGGAGAGATTTTTATCACCTTATTCAAAAGGAAACCACCCCTGTGCCCTTTCTCTGGCTATCACATAGAAATATAAATCTGTTTTTGATTTCCTGTCTTGTTACATGATTTTTTAAAATTTTTAAATTTGTTAAATATTTAACTTCCCTGACTTTTAATAAGTCTATGCATTCTGAGCACATTTTCATAAAATATTGGCAAGAATGCTAGTATTTTGGCATCAGGCGGAACAGAGGCTGAAATGCTAATTGTCAGTTCATTCCAGCGATGCAGTGGGTGCACGGCTCCGCCCCTAGCTCAGCTCGCCCTGCCTCCTGAGCCGAAGCAGAGCCTGTGCCACGGTGGGTTTTCCATCTCACCGGCCCAGCTCAAACTGCACAGCTAGCAGTGCAGCCCCGAAGACCCTAAACTTTTAACATTACTGTATTCTGTGACTTTTAGCCGTTCCTTAACATGGACGGCACAGTGACCTGGGAACATGGTGTAGGGCAGGGTGCGAGCAGTGCTGACCCTGCCTCCAGGACCTGCCGCACACAATGCGGTCAAAACCCATGAGGATCCTTCCTGCCAATAAAACACAGCTTTTCAGCCTTCCTCCAGGTGTGCGCGCTATGAAGACAGGTATTTACTGTTGTTAAGCAGATGTGTACATTTCCTTATTTAATTATTAAACTTGGGATTGCTGTGTTATTTCATAAAATAATACATTGAAACAGAAAAGAGAAAGTTTTCTCCTTATATACATTAGTATATATTATGATGTATTAGTGTATATAATACAACTATATTTGTGTGAGGACCAAGAGAATTCCTCTTCACTCAGTACAGCCAGGCAAGCCAAAGGTTGGACCCCAGTGCCCCAGCAGGAACCCTGGAACTTTTGGTGTTTGCAAATTGGCTCAGTGTCGCTGCCGTGGGTACGTTAGTGAAACTGTGCTCGCTTTCCCGGTTGGGCTTTAGGTAAGAGCATCTCCAACATGGAGGAGTCTGTGACCCTGGATAATGGAGGATTTGCTGCCCTGGAGCTCAACAGCCGCCACCTCAATGTCAAGAGCACCTTCCTGAAGAAGAACGGGACCAGGTAAGGCCCTGGGGCTGGGAAGGGACTGTAGCGGGGCCAGGTGAGACAGCCACAGCAGGACCACGTGGGGAGCCATGGGTGCTTGGTCAGCCAGAGGTGGGTGCCAGCTGAGTACATGTCCCACACCCCTGGAACCCACCGCATCCCAATCCAGTTCCACAGAAGCAAATATAGTTCATCAACAGGCATGGTTCTGAGCCCAACAGGCAGCAGGGTACCCAGGAGAGGCAGTGGCAGAGGGGCCAGAGATGTTTCCATTGCACTCCCAGAAATGTAACAAGGGAACAGGGCTTCGGGTGTGGGGCTTGAGACCTGGGACACCAGGCCATCCTTCTGTGTCACCTGGCAGGGCACCTGGGATCGGGGAACTCCTGGTTCATGTGGCTGTCACCCCAGACTTCAGCAGACTTGATCATGTCCTAGAAGGAAAGGTTGTTGTCACTTTCAGCATTTCCTGCATTCCAAGTTTTCCCACGTGACATAGATGGCCCCTTCATCTCAGGAGGAGGGAGGTCACCCTGGCAGGCCTTCTGCCTGCAGTGACTCTGTGCCAGCACCATCAGGTGGCTAACCCAAGGCAGAGCAGGCTGCCAATCCGGATCACTCTCCTTAGGGCAGAAAGTGGCAGTGTCTGGTCATATCTTTCATTCCATTTGTCTGAGAGGCATGTGTTTCCTGTTATAGCATAGAAAGGTGAAAAAGCAATCCCATAATTTCAAGACCAAGAAAGCCTTGTCACCGAGCATTTTTAAATATTACACATTCTGCTGCCTTGGCTGCAGATGTTTCCTGTGGCTCCCGGTAAGAGCGGCTGATGGCTTTGAAGCACACAGCCTGCGGACAGCCGTGGGTTAAATCCATGCACTTCCTCTAGAAAAGGAAAAGGCATCCGTGGTGAAGCTGGAGGGTCGTGGCCCACAGAGAGTTCTCTGAAGGGCCCCCACCAGGGAAAACAGCTGTCTGTGTCAGTGGCAGGGAGTCTGTGTGGCCCAGGGGTGCTGTGGTGGGTATGAGCTTTGCAGGAGGGGTAAGGAAGCCCTTCCAAAGTGGAGCCTGGACAGCGGAGGCTGTAGCATCCCAGCCACTACGTGTGGGCAGCCTCGGGCTTTGTGGGGGGTACAGGCTCCAAGGCTCCTCCATCATGAGGTCCTATGGCCCCTTCATGTGCTGTGTGCATTCTTAGGGGGCCATCAGATTTGGGGTCGTGGTGGGCATGGACCCATGGAACACCCAGCATCTTACCCTCAAGCATCTGTAAGAGACCATCTCTGAGGCCCAGGGTCACACTTCTATCTACGTATGCAGTCCCATGTCCAGAATCAGCTTCTGCCTTGTTCAGCCAGCTGGCAAATCACAGAACATGGCTTCCCAATGGCCTAACGCAGCCAGAGGTTCTCGGCCTAGCAGCCCTCAATGGCATCTTTCCTGGGCAAAGGGTCGGTGACAAAGGGAGTCTCTCCCAAAATAAAATATCTCCAAGGTGGAGAAGGAGGCCTGTGGGCCTTCCCTGGGCCTTTCCTTGAGAAACTGAGGCATAGCCAACCCCGAGGGAGGCAGTGGCTGTAGATCAGAGGTTTCCATCTCCTGTCTTCCTGCTGAGTCTTGCCCAGGGCCTGATGTCTTGGCCAGTGGCTTCTCTGGGTTCAGATCACCAAGAGTGAGTTTCCCTGGGGATATGAAAGTCCACCCGTCTATAGCCACTGTCCAGCTCTCTGCTGGGTCCTCACAGCATGAGGGTTCGGGACATAATCCCGGTCCCCGAAGGACATCGGCAGCACCACCTGCTTTGAGGGAATAAGAAGTGCTCCAGCCTGCCCCATTTAATGATGAATTGGGTCTACGCTCAGAGTTCTTCCCCAAGTTGCAGTTTCTCCACCTGAAAAACAGAAGCTGGGCCTTCAGTCAGCTGCAGGATGATCATCCCCAGGATGTCTGTTCCTGTTGCTGTGTGACAAGTTACTGCACAGGTAGCAGCTAAGGCCAACACAGTAGCTCCCTTGTGGTGTCCTGAGCGGGAGTGCAGCCCCCCACCAGCGCTCCCCAGGACCTCGTTCTCACTGGCGGCTCCACTCAGCTAGGCGCGCGTCCTCTCCATGCTCCCCAGGTTCCCTTGTGCCCAGTGACTGATGGCCTTAGCTTCTTAGTGCCGTCTGGAGGCCGCTCACGATCCCCTACCAGGGGCCTCTCCAGAGGCCACTCCTAAAGACTCCTCCCTCCTTCCTCCTTCGAGGCCAGCAGGAGCAGCTCTATCTCCAGTTGGCGGAGACAGGGTCTCATGACTGTCATGTAACCCTAAGGCGGTGGGAGTGACAGCCCACCCTCTCCATGTAAGGAAACCCGTCCAGGCAGCGAGCCCCTCCCTCCCGGTCCTCCAGTGGTTGGGAGCATGTCACAGCCCAGCCCACACTCAAGGGCCCGGGTGACCCAGGGGCAGTGATGGAGGCATCTCGGAACCCTGGCCAACAAAGCACTAAGGCTTCAGGGACCTCTTTGTCCCCCTGGCCCCACCCTGAGTCTTGGATCCCTACTGGAGCTGGAGGCCAGGCTGACACTTCCCTGATGCCCTCCTGTTGCTGGGCTCCGCTCGCACACACCCACCTTGGCAAGAGCAGACCATTTATCATGACCCTGTCAGCCCCATCCGTCTCCGTCTGTCCAGACTTAGCTCGGTGCCTGTGGCCGACAGGCTCCCAATCAGGGAGCTGCTGTCTGGTCACCACCTGGCCAGTGCTCAGAATGCTGTGCTCCCGTTGCAAAGTGGTGGCAAGGGCGCGGCCTTCTTCCCATCCTGTCTGGACCCAGACCGGGTGGCAGGGGTGACCTATGCCATCCATCCTTACCCTAGGTCCCCACCCCGACCAAGCCCTGGTGGTCTGCGCTACTCTGATGAGGACATCTGCAACAAGTACAATGGTGCTGTACTCACGGAGAGCATGAGCCTCAAGGAGAAGTCAGTGGGTGCATCAGAATCTGAGGTCAGTGTGCACCTACGTCCCCCACCTTTGTAATGCGCCTTCAGCAAGACATCTTGTCTCATTTGACCTCATACCCCCCCAGGATTAGGCACAGCTAGTGATAAAGACCCCACTTTACAGATGAAGAAAGTATCAGAGCTGGAGCTCAGACCCACAGTCCATCTTGGGCCCATTTGTGCTTCCCCTACAGACCAGGCAGAACAGAGGCACCAAGCCAGTTCACAGGGCTGAAACTGGCAGGGGCTAGGGTAGGGCAGGGCAAGGCAGGCCTTTCCTGCCAGCAGGGGCCACCCTGCAGACAGACTTTGATGTCGCCTGTGCACCTAAAGGCACTGCAGCACTCTACGAGGGGGAGGGCAAGGCCAGGGCCCACCAAGGTAGCAGCCACCCCAATGCAAGTCTGGCTGGCAGCCCATTCCCCTTCTGTCTGCTCTCAGAGATGCACGTGGCATTTGCAGGAGGCTGCCCTGCTGTGCATCTCGGTGGTCTCTAGTTGGGGCCTGGAGCAGCAGGGGCCCTGAGCCCACAGCACTGGTAGGGGTGGAAGCCCCTTACCCAGATAGATGCTGCCTACATACCCTGGCCTTAGCCTTTCCGTCACTTCCAGGAGCCTCCTGCTCTTCCCTCCTTTTGTGGAAGAGGGGTTTTACACACAGCAGTTTCAGGTCAGCAACAGGGTTGTGACATGTACCTCTCCCCCTTAGCAGTGGCCCAGGGACACAGCAGCCCTCCGGGAGTGTCACCCTACCTCACAGTGTCACCCTGTCTCAGGGTCTACTCACCTCAGGCCTGGTTCGAGTCTTTCCCACCAGGGCACATCTGGTGCTGCACCAGGGAGTCATGGGAGCTCTGAGAGGGGCTCAGTGCACCCTGGAAGAATGCCCTATCTCAGTAGCTTACATTGCCAGCGCAAACAGCTGCAAAAAAGCTGTCCCCATCAGTCCAGAGTGTTTTCTTTCAGATATGCCACACCTTGAGAGGGATGAAAATCACCAAGCCATTTGCCTGCACCACCTCCCAGCACTAGTACTCTAAATCAATATTTAATCTAAAATAAGTCTCACCTTCATTTTGACCTGAATTCAGGCCTTATTGAGCCCCAAAGCTCAATAACACAGCTACTTTTCAACTGTGGTTGATAGATGAGCCCCAGAGCGAGCATGCAGGTGGGAGTGGCAAGGCCAGCTGGGCTCCCTCTGCATGTCCCATTTTCTGAGGATGCTGGTTACTCCTAGTACTGTTGTCCTGGCTTGGCCAAAAGAGCATGTGGTAATACAGGTATCTCCAAAGGAAAGAGCACCCTTGTCATAGCTGCTTGTACCAAAAGCAACACGTACAGAAGCAGGGAGGCAGGCTTTAGGCAGGACTTTCGTCTCCGCTCAGAGTGATGCACCTGAGACGGTGAAGACCTTGCGGTGTCTGTGCCAACTACTAGCCCGCTGCCCTCTGGAGTGGGCAGGCACAGTGCATAGCATTGATGGTTACTGTGCGTTAGCTCTGTGCACACCAGGGGAGTGATGCCCTGGGGGACAGAGAACCAACCAGGCCAGGCTCCAGTTCACCCTCCACGCGCCCAGTACTCAGACCAGCCCAACCGATGAGCATCCTCATGGTTAAGGGCTGCATCATCCAGCAGGAAGGAAGCAGAACTGGGGCCCATGTAGGTCCTTGAGTCCCCACACCTTGGCTGACACTGTCCCGTCTTCCACTGTCCCCTCCAGTCACACGCTAGCCAGTGGCTAGTGTGTCCCAGAGCAACCAGAATTGGATTCACAAATTCTGAACTGTTTGCTCATAAAAGCATTTTACAAATGGACTAATGGGAACCATTTGGTCTACTTCTCCACTTAGATGTGTGGGATAATTTGAGACTCAAATGTAGCTGACTTTAAAATTTTATTAGTTTATGTTTGCAATCCATAGTGGATGTATTCACCATGGGTTATTGGTATATGTGCATATCATAGCTGATTTTATGAAAGATTACTAAATGCATTCAGGCACTGAGCTAGGCAAACCCATGTGTTCACACATAGACTTGCATACACACATACTCATACATACCTAAATGCAAGCACACACGCGCGCACGCACACACACACAAAGAGGGGAGAAGGGGCGAGTTTGTGAGGGGAAAGGGAAAGAAAAGGAGGGAGGGCAGACAGAGGAAGAAGGAGGGGCACAGAACCCACACTACATGAAATTCTGTGAGGAGGCCGTTATGACCTTATACAACAGAGGAGAAATACAAGGCTAAAACATACAAGGCTAAAAACGGCTTTGAATGCTTTCCCAAGCACATGCTAATAAGCTCAGCTGAACGTCTGGCTCCAGGTTCCAGCATTCCCACCAGATCTGCCCCTCAGAGCTGAGCTGCTGTGGCATAGCCATGTGACCGAGGAGCCAGGGCCTTGATCTAGGCTGCCTGCTCCCAAGAGAAGCCCTGTGCTGAGGGGAAAGGGCTCCTTTATCACCCCACAGAGGCTCCTTGAGGTTCTTAGGAGCAGGATCTGTTAAGTCTAATTGATTTGCAGTGTAAAGGTCTTCTGTATTTCTATCTTCTGCCATCTATTAATGTATTGAAGCCTCCAACTATTATTAATGAACTGTGTATTGTTCTCTTTAATTCTGTTAGCCTTAATTTCATGTATTTGGGGGCTCTATGGTTAGATGCATATGTGCTTATATGTTGTTATATCATCTTCAAATGTCTTTTATCCCTGTAACATGCACCTCTTTGCCTCCATTAACATTTTTGTCTTAAACACTTCATCTACTATTGGTGTAGCTACTCCAGTTCTCCTATGGTTACTGTCCACATGGTATGTCATTTCCATCCTTTTACTTTTAACCTCTGTGTGCCTTTGAATCCAAAATATGTCTTTTTTAGGCAACATACAGTTGTATCATACTACTTTAATTATTCTGCTCACCTCTGCCATTTGACTGACTTATTTAATCCATTCACATTTAGTGTAATGGTTGCTTAGGTAGAATTTACATCTTCCCTTTTGATGTCTGCCTTCTGTATGTCTCATATGTTTATTCTTCTATTTTCATTACTACTTTCTTTTTTATAAATGGATAATTCTAGTGTACCACTTTAATTCGCTCACTTTTGCTTTTACTATACTTTTCAGTTATTTTTTAACAGCCTGTTCCATATCAGTATCTACTTCAGATTTATCCTAAATGTCAGTGACATATAGAAACTTGTCTTTTATTATACATCTTTATATCCATACATGTTATAAACTGAAGAATGTTCATAATTATTACCTTATATGATTACATGTCTCTTAAAGAAATTGAGAGAAGAAAGGAGAGCAAGTGTATTTAGACAGTTTGTCATTTTAACCTTATTTACTATTTCTGGTCCCCTTCATTTCCTTGTGTGAATTCAAGTCGTCAGCAGGTGACATTTCCTTACTCCACAGCCTCCTTTGTGCTGTATTGTTAAATATGTTATATTTCTATAAGTTATAAGCCCAGTAGTATAATTATATACATATTGTTTTATGCACCACTGCTTATTAAATAAGAAAAGAGAGGAGAGGAAACGTGTAATTATATTGTCTTTTATAATTACCTATACAATTACCTTTATTTGTGCTTTTTAAACTTTGTCTGTATTTGAATTACTGTCCGATGTCAGCCTTTCAACCTGACAGTCTTCCTGTAGTATTGCTCATGTGGCAGGTTTGCTAGCAGTGAATTTTTCTCATTTGTCATCTGTTTGATGTCTTTATTTCACCTTCATTTTTGAAAGTGGCTTTGCTGGATATAAGATTCATAGCTAGCAGTTTTCTTGTAGGACTTCGAGCATAGTACTTTTGCCTTCTCTCCTTATTTTCTGACTAGAAGTCAGTTGATATTATTTGTGTTCCCTTGTATATGAGTTATTTTTCTTCTACTGGTTTCAAGAGTTTCCTTGTGTCTTTGGTTTTCAAAAGTTCGACTATGATGAACCTGGGTGTGGATCTCTGCATTTATCTTGCTTGGAATTTACTGAGCTCGATGTGTGTATAAATAAATGCTCTTATCAAATTTGGGAAATTTTAAAGCCCTATTCTTTAAGAACTTCCTTCTTTCTATTTCTCTTCTTGTTGTGGTGCTCTCATTACATTGATACACTTGGTGCTGTCTCACATTTGTAACTGACTCTGATCATTTCTTTTCATTCTTTTTTCCTTTTTTTTTCACAGATTACATAGTCTCTATTAAGCTATCTTCCAGTACAGATTCTTTCATTGACAGTTCAAATCTCTTGTTGAGCCCCTCTGGTGAATTTTAATCTCCGTTATTATATTTTTCAACTCCAGAGTTCCCAGTTGATGCTTTTTTATAATTTCTAACTCTTCACTGATATTCACTATTGGATGCAATCCTACCATCACACCTTCAATTCTTTAAGCACAGATTCCTTTAGTTCTTTGAACAGCACTATAACAGTTGCTTGTGGAGTCTTTGCCTGACTAATCTGACACTCAGGCCCCTCCTCACTAACTGCCTACACTTCTCCCTGTGTTTGCATTATATCTTCCTGGGTTTTCTAGAAAACAGATCATTATGGATAATGTCTTGGGGTGACCCTGAATATTGGTGTCTGCCTACTTTGTGGTCTGCTATTGCTGCTTGCTTCTCTGTTTAGTGTTGTGGCTGAACTTGTTCAGTGAGGACTGTTTCCTCTTAATGTGTACCCTCTGAAGGCTCTTCTAGGAGGCAACTGTGGCCCTGTGTATGCTCCCTGGCCACTAGAGATGACATGCATTTTCTCAGGCTCTTTTTACCTCCTGTTCTTACCTCCCTATTAAGGCTCTGGAGGACCCACTGGTATGGTATCACACCCAAGAAAATGCCCTCCACAGTTACCTGGCTCTACTACTTTGACAATACTTTGGGTGTCTTAGTCACTTTCTCATTGCTGGGACAAAATTCCCAACACCCACAACTTAAAGGAGGAGAGGTATATTTGGCTTATGGCTTCAGAGGGTTCAGTCCATGATCACCTGGCTCCAAGGCAGAAATGGTACAGTGGATAGATGTGGCAGAGGGAAGCTGTTCACCTGGCAGCTAGAAAACAGAGAAAGGAGAAGGGAAGAGCCAAGAACAAGAATACACCCTGCCTGGTCACACCCAGTGACCCACCTCCTAATAGCACATTCAGCTATGAACTTATCACTAGATGAATCCTCTGATGAGTATAACACCATCTTCATCCAGTTACCTTCCCAAAGCCCCACCTCTGAACACATGAGACTCTGGGGGATATTTTGGATCTAACCATAACACTATGGCATAAATTGTTCCGTGCTCTGACTCAAGTACAGTAATGACCAGCCCTTTTGTAGTGCCCGAACGCTGGCAAGATTTGAAGCTGGCTTTGACCCTGAGAGGCCCTTAGATTCTGCTATCTCTTCCCCTGGACCTCTCTGCTGCACTACTAGCTGGTTTACTGCTTCACTTGATGCTATGGAAGAACCTCCAGCTTCTGAATGTCCACTGTTTTCAGCAATGCCCTTTGGCATGCTGTGCTCCAAGGCAAGTCCTCTCCTTAGGCAGAGATGGGAGGTCTCTGTTTTTGTGCACCATCTCTCCCTCTGTTGGCCCTTTGTGTCACTGCACCAAAGCTGGGTGTAGGGACAGTGACTTCTGATCCCACAGTGACACATATGGGTACTGAATTGAGATAGCCACCCACCTTCTGGGCTGCTGCTCCCAATAAGGAACTTTTTCCACGCGGGCAAGCTAGAAAGGGGCCACTGGGCCAGTGTTCTTGGCCTGCCACACCTGGATGGACTCTCATGCCTACCATAGAAGGCTGGAGCAGGGAACCCAGTTCTCTTGGCTATACTGGCCTGGCACAGAGCCCCTTCAACAGGGAGCTGCTGATTGGACAGGGAGAGTTGGACTAAAAGCCCTGTCTTGCTGGCCACAGACCTCTAGAGTAGAGTTTCTGCCCACTGAGCTGGCGGGGGTAGAGGGCACGCTCATGGCTCAAATGCCAGACTCGGCTATTCTTAGTCAGATTTAATAGATCTTCTTGTAAAAATCTTTCTCCATTGCCATCTGCCTCTAGCACCATTTCCAAAGACTTTACTTGGTTGTTTATAAAATAATTTTTGCCCCTCAGGAGTCATCCTTCCACTGGGCAGAAGGTCCTCTGAGCCCTGCCTGCCACCATTCTGAAAGTATCTTTTACCTTTGTCAGAGATAATTTAGAGGGGCCTTGGGAAAAACATGGGCTAAATTCTGATGTTCATTTTCCTAACTCTACACTTACAGAAACAGAACCAACTTACAGAACTGAGAGAAAAGCCCTTGGGGAAGGGAGCAGGAGCCACAGGGAGCAGACGTTGGGTTGCTTGCCAATAGAATGAACCTAAAAGCCATATCCTCATCTGAAAACAGGCCTCACACAGGCCTGAGAGGTAGGGTTAAGATGTTTGTCCTCCCTGCAGGAGGTGCATAAAGATTTAAGCGCAGGCTGGGCAGAGTGGCACACGTCTGTAGTCCCAGCACTCTAGGAAGGCGGAGCCAAGAGGGTCACAGCTTCACATCCAGCCTGGGCAGCTTAGTGACTTCATAACCCTGTCTCAAAATAAAAAATAAAAAGAGCTATGGATGCAGCTCCATGCAGAGGCCCTGGGTCCAATCCCCAGTACCCAAAAAACAACAACAACAAAAATCAAAACACCAGAAGCTAGGTACTGGGCATAGAGTAATGAACGTGCTTTGCCCTGGGCTCCAGTTAGCAGCTTAATGCAGTGTGTGTGCAGGTTCGAACCGCAGGAAGGTGAGTCTCCCTGCCCACGCTCTTCTCCAGAGCTCAGGGGGTGAGACATCAGAAATCCACCGGCATCTCCGCTAGAAAGACTCTTCAGAAAGGCTCATGTTCTCCCTGGGAAAACACTGGTGCTGTGCTTTTCCCCCAGGGCATTTTTTTTACCATCTTTAGAAATACGGCCAAAACAAAAATTCTGCACACCAGCCCACCACACACAGCAGCCTGCCTAATCAGAGCTGCTGGACATTATGACACAGTGTCACGTGGCAAAGGCCATGGGTCACACTGTCCCTCCAGTTAGAAATAAAAGATTGTCCCTGTTCCCTCTCACAGCTGCTACAAGTTTTATGCTGTTCTAATCACATGTTAAAAATGGTTTCTGAAATCCAAAGAAGTGCTTTTTAGAATCCCTCCATCTCCAACCAACTTAGACCACCCGCCCCACCCCAAACCTGATTTACTCCCTAACGACGCTCCAGTCTTTTATCTTCCATAGACCCCACATGCTGAGTTGATCTCTCATAGCTGGTGGCCCGGCAGCTGAGCACCTTTGGGAACTCACAGTCTGATGCCACATCTAATCACATTCCCTCCTTCCATGGTTTCCTGGGAAACCAGTGCACACCACGACTTCACATCATGCAGGAAACGTAACAAAAAGACCCTGTAGCATTTCCTTTTTGTCAATAATTCTCACACACTAAAACACATCCCCATTAAAAAGTAATAAGTCATATAAACAATAAACAGACCTGGTGGCAGAAGGATGGCTTTTTAATGCCACCATTTACCAAGAACCAATGCAAGGTCTGAGCTGGAGCCAGAGGCCTGACTTTAGCTCCAGCTCTAGTGACATCTGTCATGCAACCTTGGGTACCTTCTCACTCTTCCTGCCCAAATGAAAAGCAAGAAACCAAAGAACCCTCTCTCAGTCCCCCATGTGACCTTTCTACACGATGGTTTTGCTGTCTGGTTGGCTTTTGGAGCCCCTTGGCCAGGTCTGTGGATGGGGCCCTCTAGGCTCCCACTTCGCACTGCGTCCCTACACTAAGAACCCTGCCTTCTTAGATGCGGGGGGGCACTCCCAGGTGAGGCTCTGACTGGTTCAGCAGAAGTCACATGCTCACCCATGAACCAATCACTACTCTCTGAGGGGTGATCCATTCAGCCCATGGGGCAGAGGTATGGCTTCCTTCTACCAAGAGGGCAGGGCCCAGACACCAGGGACATCACTGGTGCCAGGAAGGTACCACCAACTTGTGTCTCCTTCCAGGACCCTCCCCAGCAGCCACATAGTCTCCTCTCTGGATACTGTAGCATGTTTAGATATTTAGTTGATGAAATACATAGTGATGTACCTAAGGAGTCTTGAATAAAATGGCATTTTATTAATCACATACATGTGTGGGTACAGGACATAGAATATTTCCATTCTCTAAGCACTTCAGGATTCACTCTTAGAAACACAGACTCCTGGGAGAACACAGCAGTCCACTGCAGCCCACCCTGGTTCTACCTGCCAGGAACCCGCCTCCCTGTGGCTCTACCACTGCAGGGGAAGAGGTGAGCAAGGGTCTCAGGAGGACAGAGAGAGGTCTGAGGCCATCAAGTGGATGCCAGGTATATCGGGCTGGATCACTGAGATGCAATTGGAAGCACAAGGTCCCACTGAATCTGATGGTTCCTCCACCACTCAGAGACTTGATCCAAGACCCACTGCCATAAACGCTGTCTCCTGGCCATTTATTGAACAGGCAGATGTCCCCTCTCTGTTCCGTGGAAGGCTCTGTTCCTGATGACTTTGGCTGAGATACCTGTATGACTGTGGCTCAAGGGTGGCCCTGCTGGTGTGACCTGAGAAAGCCACTTGGATTTGTAGATCTTGGTTCTTTCAGACCCAAAATGAGGGGACCGAATCCAGTGGCTGCTGCTCACTCTTCCCCATCAATGCAAGGAAGTTGAACAGGAAGCCCTAGCACCCAAGGGATAACAATAGCAGGAGCCCTGCTCTGTGAACTGTGGAACAGAGCTGCCCTCCCATTCCTCACATTTTTCCACATATCCTTCTTTCCCTCCACGTCTGAGAACTCACAGTCACAGTTGGCGTCTGAGAATGTGGCAGACTCGGGTCAAGGCTGACAACGTGGAGCCAGTCCTCTAGCTTTTCTCGATCTGTCCCCTTTCCTCCCCATCTTAGTTTACACAGAGCTTTGCCTCCTAAGCCACCTCAGGGCCTCTGGAAAACAGATGAGGACGTATGTTCAACAACAGCCACAGGCATGGGCCCCTGATCTCTCAGCGGAAGCCCTTGAGGCCAAACGTATTTCAGAAGCCAGTCAAGCTCAGGTTGGGACTCTGTCCGTGCCAGGTGCCCTTGCGTTGGGTAGGCCATGATCAAATACTTGAGTATTTCTGTAGCAAAACACAATTGTTTGCCAGGAATGCTTTTGGTTTTTAGAGCATCATGGGTTTGGGATCAGGGCGAGAGAATTTTGTTGGGTTCAGCTAATGTAGAGGGAACACCTGGGGCTGGGAGTGAGCACCTGCCCACAGAGGGTTCTGGGCTTGGCAGTGACTCCAGCCAGCCCACCTGGCTCCTTTCTTCATCCAAGGACATGGATGAGGCCTGGCCCGCATCACAGTGCCATCACATGGCTGCAAAGCTCCTGGGCTAATCTGGAACGTATTGAGTGTGCACTGAGACAGAACCTCCAAGATGTGTGTCCCTACAGTCGGGTCCCAGAGACTGGGCCTCCGTACCTGGCTGTGGTGTCAGCCCCACGTTCATGGGCAGTAAAACACAGAAAGAGAGCAGCTGTGCTCAACTGCCACAGCACCAGCAGGCCACATCCGTATCCCCAGGAGCCCCGACACTGACTTGCCGTCACTTCCAGGTGACTCTTCCATTTTCAGTCTCCCTGAAACTCCCAGGAGGCTGTGGCTCTGCCCTGTGTACCCCAAGGGCTCTACAGGGGCTCCTAGCCCAGGGGAGGAGACTCCAACGCATTCTGCAGGATGGAGGAGGGTGACACCCTGGGCTTGAAGGCCTCCCTGGCCCGGGACACTCTCAGAATAGCAGCCCCCAGGAACAACGTTCCTAGCAGCCAGGAGCCTTCCTGTCCGCTATGTGAAATGCGGAAGGGAGCAGCTTCTAGTCCTCAGCCAGTCCTCTTCCTCCCGAGAGTATCTACCACCTGGACGAGGTGCAGTGACAGGCCCACAGCCTCCTCACTCACCCCTCATCCACACAATACCTACGGTGGCCCAGCAGCTCCTGGCCACTGAGAGCTTTTTTTTCCTTTTGCGGAGGTACTGGAAATTCACACTGAACTACATCCCTAGCCCTTTTTTACTTTGAGAAAAGATTTCACTAAGTTGCTAAGTTGACCAAGCTGGGCTCAAACTTGAAGTCTTCCTGCCTCAGCTTCCCGAAGTGCTGTGATTACAGGCGTGCACCACCACACCAGCTCTCTGGGAGGCTCTAAAGCAGATGTATCCCCAGCCCCGCGCCCCAACAGAGCCTGCCCTCTGGGCTGCTGTGATCCCTGGACCCGGGTGGGCTGCCCACCCCCACCATCTGCTGGGGAGCAAAAGGCAGTGGGACTGACCCCTCAAGAGATGGGGCCCTGGGGCACAGGGAGGAGACACGCCCTGTGAGGACCCCATGACAGGTGCATAAGGACTAGAACAGGACACCACGTGTCCCCAAGACAGGTCCCTCATCCTGGGAGGGACTTAGAGGAGAAGCTCTGCTGGGTCACACTTCCCTGCTCCCTCCTTGAGCTTGACAGACCTACCAGCCGCCCTGGGGCAGGCAGGCGCTGGGGGCATATCTATGGCGCCGTGGCCCTCTGCCGTGCCCTGCCCCCGGTGCTGGGCTCTGTCCCTGCCAGGTGGCTCCCAATGAGCTCAGGAAGCCACAGAGCCCCAGGTGAAAGGGCCCAAACACTGGTCAGAGAAACTGGGAGCCCCCACCCCGGCCTCAGGAGACCCTCCCTCCACCTTCTGCTTCAATGCTTCTTCTAACAACTCAAAGGACTGTAAAATAATTTTGCTTAAGAAAATGAGCATAGGAAATGTGGACTATATATTTTTGGTGGAAGCTGCTGACTTATTTTATAGAAGAGCAGAGACCTGAACAGGACGGGCCCTCAGACGCCCCAGGGATGCCCAGCACCGCTTTCCTGCCAGCCCTGAAGGGTGAGGGGTCTTCAGTGCCGGGCGATTCCCCCAGCCTCTGTTCTCAGTGCCCCACCAGGGTCTCCATGGATGTGAGGCCTCTCCACCTCCATGCAGCTGGAGAGCCCCTTTTCCTCTGGTCCATAACGGTGCCTCAGTTTCCCCAGGACTGTTCCCTTCCTGTTTCCAGTGTGTTTCTGGGTTCTGCTTCCCGTGGGCCACATAGACCCTTCCAGGGCCGTGCAGGACAGCAAACAGAAGGCCGGAAGTAGGTGACGCTGACCACCCACGTCTTGGGTGACCTGCTGCCCAGCCCCACGGCCTCTCCTGCTTCCTGCTCAGTGCTGGTGCCCCCCACACACACACTCACATGTTGCCCTCTACAGGCCTCTGACTCGGACTATGAGGACGCGCTGCCCAAACACTCCTTTGTCAACCACTACATGAGCGACCCCACTTACTACAACTCCTGGAAACGGAGGCCCCCGGCCGCGGCACCGCTCAGGTACGAGGTGGTGGCGGGGGCCGAGACAGGTCAGCACCCGCCCCCGGTCATCACCACGCAGAGCTCAGGTGGCGTCTACGCCCCAGCAGGCCCGGGCACCCGCACCCCCCTCACCGGCTTCTCCTCCTTCGTGTGACACCGTGCCGAGGCCGGGCAGATGGATGTGAACCTTCCGGAGTCTATTTTTGTTAAGACAGCCAACTCCAGGAACTGAGCTGAGGTTTTTGTTTAAAAAAAAACTCTGATATGCGATTTTACCTACTCGTGAGCACTAGATTTCAATTAGGAAGGTTTTTTTAATGGCTTTTTGTAACACCACTGCAGAAAGCAGGGCTCTTTGTTTTCTTTTCTTTTTAAGAGAAGGTTTGTCCCCGGTGCAGTGGCTCAGCAGTGCCCAGCTCTGGGCTTCTCAGCCTCCAAGCCAGCAGAAGTGGCAAGGGAATGAATGGAGCCCCGGGCCTGCTCCATCTCTACCTCCTCTTCTGAGGACCAGCTCTGTCTTCAGACAACTCGGGCTCCTGGCTGCTGGCCCACTTGCTCGTGGGTGTGGCGGGCAGGCGCTTTGACCTGGGCTCAGTCAGAACTTTGTGACCCAACTGGGCCGTTTCCGGTTCTGAAACGGTCTCACCCGGCAGTTCCTAGGCGAGGAATCAGCTTTAAGGGGTGGGGGGTGATGAGCAACTTGCAGGTGGTGTCCTGCACTCTGCCCAGGCTTCTCCTGCCTTCTGTCGTTCCGGTGGTGAAATATTCAGGGCTTTCCTTTCTTCCTTTCTTTCTTTCAAGCTGCCCCAGCAGGAACAGGACCCCCACCTCACTCCCAGGCCAGCACACGGCCCACCCCACTGACAGCGAAGTGAGCCGGTGTTCGCAGAGTTGCTTGTTATGTAGGAAGTGTGCATTGTTAACCAGAGTATTTTTTAAATCTTTTTATCTTTTTTTAAACTATGTCACATGAAATGAATTCGTCTTTGCTGTCTCCAGGTGCCTTTTTATTAATTGTTGAGCTTTGTACATGGGAAAGACGAGAAGCAACCGTGTCTCCAAATAAAGCAAAACAACTCTGAGACCCGGCCCTGAGTCAGCGAGTACACCCCCACCCCGGGCCGCCTGTGCACCTGGGGGCGGCCCTTCCATTTGTCGCCTTGCTCTTACCGGCCGCCCCTGCTTCTGACTGCCAGTGCTGCTTCCCCATCCCCACCCAAGGCGACCTTACAGCCTTAACGGGTTTTCTGGGAAGAGTTTTTCTTTAATTGTCACTGTTTTAATTTTTTTTAGCTAACTGAAAATAGTGTGGACTCCTTTGAACACTTAAGAGTTCAGACCACAGCTGTGCCTCTGGCCTTTCCCATTATTTTTGCGACAGATGGCTGAAGTCAGCTCCTCAGCCAGGGCCCAGGTCTGGATGGATGTGAGCAGAGACTCCTGGTACCAGGCAGCATGTGTGGCCTGGTGCTCATGAGCACCCCACCTTCCCACATGTTGATGACACATGACACTGGAGACCCTCTGTCAATACCCAAACCCAGCAGGATGGGGTGGGCGTTGTCCTCCCAAGGACCTCAGTGCCCCGAGCGGGGGGACTTGCTAGGCCATGGCCTGGCAGATGCCACTGGGAAGCCAGTTCCATGGCCTCATGTAGGCCAGGGGGGATATTGTCTCGCTCCCTTGCTTTCAGAGTTTCTGGGTGTGGCCCGAAGAGGCCAAGGAGAGGTTGATGTGGGGTAAAAACCCTTTTCAGCTTCCCCAAAATAGCAAGCTGAAGAGTCCTCTCTTCCTTTCTTCCTTTTGCCCTCCCTCTCTTCCTTCTTTTTCTGAATGGAAGGGGAAATATTCTAAACCAAAAATCCTACATGTTCTGCCCAAAGCCACTTCTGCGTGAGAATCGCCACCCATAATCCTCGGGGCCGGGGCGGGCGGCGGGGGGGGTGGCCTCAGTGGACAGAGCTGCCTCCTCCTGCCACCCTAAAGAGCGGGAGTGGACAAGAGGCCCCAGCACAGCCACGTGAGCTCCCGGAGGAGAACGCTCCGCAGAGGCAGAGGGCTGGGCCACCACCGTGACTTGCTCTTAAGCCATAGGAAAATTGCTTTAAAGAACGGAGGCAGCACCCAGACGCCTTGGCCTGAGGTGTCATTTGGCTCTCGGTTTCTCATGACAGCAATGTGGCACTTTTTTTTCAGACTCATATTCCCTGAGCTCTCAGTAAACTTTTTCACACGCAGTGGTCTTTTGAGGCTGCCCTGGCCCTGTGGCTGCTGACAAACCGTTGTCACTGACTGCAGTCCAGCCCATCACGCTGAGGAACTGTCCCAAACGAGCCACCTGTATCCAAGGAGCAGGGCCAGGGCCTCCAGTTAGCTTTCTGCCCTCAGAGCAGCATGGACACTGAGGCCTGCTCAGCCCTCGCCTCCCGTCTCTAGGAGAATAGGAACATGGACAATGGGTTGAAACCGCTGTTCTGATCAGAGGACAAGCCACAGTTCCATTAATTGAGGCGAGCAGTGGGTGTTCCTGCTCTCTGTCCACAGAGCTGAAAGCCAGCCCTGCAGGAGCTTCAGAACCAGCAGCCGGCGTCTCCCCACAGAAGCCACACCATGCTGGGGGTTAGGCTTGCACTGCGAGGTGCGCTGCCCTTCCCAGGACACTCGGCCGTGTCCAGGCTGCCCCTCTGCACCTCTCCCCTCCCTGCTTGTCTTCCCCACCCCAGAGGGAGAAGACAGGTGGAGGGTGGCAGCCTCTCCCTCTCCAGCCCCGGGAGAACACACACTGGGTCCCAGTCAGCACCTGAGTACACTTGCTGCCCTCATGGATGGCGCTCGTCGTTGTAAAAGTCTTAGAGACTGTGCCTGTGCTCGATCTCACCTGGCGTGAAGTGTGTGCTGGTGTCACACCACAGTGTGGAGCATGGTTTTTCTTTTTACATGTTGTGGGCACACAGCGCGACTATCCCCAATGCACAGCTGTCCACGTACCTGGCATGGGCACCTTCAGCTCTGGGAATCTACAAGGGTCCAGGCAGAGGCAAGAACAGCATGAAATGCACTGAGGTGCTCTTCTGCACCCAGTGCCACCTTCCCATTCAGAGAGCTCAGGGCAGGCCCGGATTTCCCCTATAATAGTGTCGGAAATTGTGCAGAAAACCAGATTCATTTTAAAAGAAAGAAAGAGAAAAAAACAATCCAACAACTTGTAGGAAGGCAGAGAGGTGCTATGGTACACTTTTTAATAAAAATATTATTTTGCTCCTTAAGTGCTTGTGATTTTCTTCAAGTATTGATAGAATGACCCCAGTGTCCTTAGTAGCATTCTTGAATTCTAAGGCTAGAAATAGAAACCACTGAAACTTCGGAGCCACACACATGCCCCACACACACGCACACACACACACATGCACACAAACACACACACACACACACGCATGCACACACCCCTGCCTGTGCCTTCTGTGAGGCCGTGAGAGAGTCCACCCCCATCAGGGGAGGTCAGAGGAAAGCTCCTGTGGGAGCACCCTGGCCTTGTAGCAGATGCTCCCAGAGCCACACGCCACCCCCACCACCAAGGCTTCACAGGTGCCAGGGAGGGGAAGAATTGCTCGTGATCCACCTTGGCCTTAATCATGTGGAATGTGGAGCACGAGTGAGCTGGCCCACCCCACCAGGGGCCTCCACCAGCTTGGGGTGTGCTCTGAGTGGGGGAGGAATGAGGCAATCCCCTTCCTGCACGAGTGCAATTTTCAAAAGCATCTACCAACTCCATGGTTGCAGGAGCCACTGCCAGGAGAAGGCTCGGCTTCCTTCTGCCACCTGTCATCCCCACCCAGGAGAGGCTAAAGAGCCCAAAGCCTGCGTCACACCCAGACCAACTGAGTCAGACCCTTGGGGATTGGACCCAGGCATCTGATTTGTTTGGGGATCCCCAGGTGACAGCCATGGAAGCCACATTCAGAAAATGCAGCTGTTGCCCGCTTCAGGGAAGAGGAGGCACCGGAGAAGGGAGGGTCCTGGGTTCCGACTTAGTAAGCTTTGCCCTTTTGCTCCAGAAGCAGCCACTGCCACAACTTTGCCCAGACAAGACTGTGTCATTTTTTTCTCCTTTCCTCTGCCATTGTCTGTTTGTATCCCGACCTCAGCCCACCCACAATCTGGAATTAAAATCTGCACATTTTCCACCATCTCCAGCAGTTCAGAAATTACAGCTGTTACACACAGGGTAGATGACACTTACTGAATAATTCTGTGTGCCAGGGTTTGTCCCACTTGTTAATCCACACATTTCCCTCTAGGACCCTGAGAGGGAGGTAAAGTCAGGGGTCCCATTTTGAGGTGAAGCCACTGGCCCCAAGGAGCCAACAGACAAATGTGAGCCGTGGGGGCTCCAGAACCGGGCTGCACCACCTCCTGAGGTACTGCCGCTTTCACTTAAGATTCCCTGGAATCCCTGGGCAGTTAGCCCTGCAGACAGTGCGTGCTGCTCTGTGCTGCCCAGAGCTGCCCCTGTCCCTGAAGATGTGCCTGGGACTCAGAAGACTACTTCCCATCATCCTCTGCTGTAAGAGGGAGAAAAGGCCTGGCTTGATCTGCCATGTGTTCTAGGCAAAGCCTTGCTAATATTATTATTATTATTACTATTGAAAAGGTCATGGATGACACTTTGAAATGCAGTCATCAGTTAGACAGGGAGTCTCTGTGTCTTGTTGGATGCTGATGAGTATACAGAGCCACACTGGGAGGGAAATGACTTCCATGTGAACTGTAGGCTCTGATCTGCGTGCGCTGTCTGTGGATGTGAGGGCCAGAAATCACCTACTCCGCACCTGCTGGGAGGAGCCCTGGACTCCTGGGTATGGGTCCTGCAGGGCCCTGTGGTCACCTTCCCTGGCCAGAGCCTGGGGGGTTTCCTTGAAAGAAGCCAGGACCCCAGGTCATCCTCTCCCTCCCAAAGAGCCTGGTCTACAGGGTGGTGGGGACCTAGAGCCTCTAGACTCGATCTAGTGGACACTGCCAGCCCTCAGCAAAGCACCTCTGAGCCAGCGGAACCCAGCAACAAACTCCAGGCAGGGAGAGACCTCGATTGTGCTTAGGCTGCCTATGTCCTGCTCCTCCCACCCAGTGCACCATCACTGCCTCCGGGGTGTCGCCTCCACGGGTGACACTGAGTGGATGGTCATCTTACAGGCCAACAGCAACCTGTGCCCCTGCCAGGCAAGTGTCCAGCCTCTGTGGGTAACATCACTGTGCCACACAGACCGAGCCTAGGCTGACAGAGCCAGTGCTGCCCTGCGCGGGAGTATGAAGGCAGAGCAGTCTGGGGCTTCTTGTGCCTTCTCTGAGGTCCCTGGCTCTCACTTCCTGATAGTCCCACACTGCTTCCTGTCCCCTTGTCCAGCTCCTGGAATCTCCTCCATAAGCTCTTTCTGCTGAACTTGGCCTGAGGCTCTCCGCCCATGTGTGGTTGGAGAACCTGCTTCATGCACTTCAAGGAGCCCCCTCCCCAGGATCAGGCTGTGGGTGCTGCCTGGGCACCTGCCCTCCATGGCCCAGCTATTGAGATGCCAGAGCGCAGCTGGAAGTGGCCATTAGCTCTCAGAGCAGCAGCCACATCCCTGGGCCCGGGCCCAGGCCCAGGAGAAGAAGCACACAGCAGCCTTCTCCCAGCTGAGTGTCCAGCACTAAGAGGAGACCCCACCTGCCCAGGCAGGGAGGGGATTGCTCACAGGGTGCTGTGGGCGGGAAAATGCCATGAAAATCATGAGCTTTTTCTAAATGGCCCCAGCCAGACAGGGATTCAGCCTCTGTGAGTCAGCATCATTGTGCCGCACAGCAGCAATATTTGGGGCTGATTCGGGGAAGTGCTAACAGGGCAGATGCCCCTGCCTGTGCCTGCTCCTTCACCTCAGCCTCCTCCGCTGACCCCAGAAGAGAGGCAAAACATTGTCCCCCTGTCCCCCACAGATCTAGGGTCCTCATTTCAAGCTCCATCCATCTTGTAGGAAAGAGGACTCTGGAGGGCATCTGGCCTCAACCATGTGGCCCTCCTAGTCACCCTGGTGCATGCCATGCCAGGGGACACCCACAACGCCAAGAAAACAGCAGAGCCAGCCCTGGTTTCTTTGTTTTTTAAATTTTTATTTATTTTTTACTTTTGGTACCGGGGCTCGAACTCGGGACCTTGCGCTTAGGCCTGGTTTTGAGTTGGGTGGCAAGGTCCCAGGATACTTCCCAAGAAAACATGCAAGCAGTGTCTCGAGCTCCTGCTGGATTCACACTTCACCTTCAGAGGCCTGGTTTGGCCATGGAGTAGAACTGTTCTCAGCTATTTTATGTGGGAGCTTCAGAGGCTTTTTCAAGCCTCCTGATTAAATAGCCCATTTTTCTAAAATAGTTGGTGCACCAGACACTTATTTCAAAATGATTTGAACACATCCATGGCTTCGCCTGTACGAGGACCTCAGAATTTGCCAAAAATTCTCTCCCTTTAATGGCTTAAGTCAATTAACAGCCAGCATGGCAAAAAATCCAAGCTGTTAATTCTGGGCTCTGTGGTCTTAAAATGTCCTGTTTCTCCTCAGATAAGACAATATTCTGCAGTCATTAAGCAAATCACTACATTATGGGGTTGAATTTGATCCAGACTGAAATATTGTAATAAAAAAAGTCACATTTGTGAAGCATCTTGACAATGCCTGTTTCTGTGGGATTCTACAGCCACTTTGGGCTTCTTGATGAGTCCCCTACCGGGGGACAGGAGACTCCCCACTCACTGGGCAAGCCTCAGGTGTTCACAGGACCATCCTCACCTCTCTGTGTCTTAAAGGATATTTTTCAAGAACGCTGAGTGCTAGAGAATTGGAGAATTGGGCTTGCCAGAGAGATGAGGTCTGAGAGAAACTGGGTGGAAATCAAAGCAGCCCTTGGGGAAGTCCAGAAGAGTCCGTCTTTTCTTCTAGCTTCTGCTCGCCAGTATATATATATATATATGCCCTGTGGTGCCGTCCCCATGTGCCAGGGCCTTCCAGGGAGGCGAGGATGCAGATGTCACCTGCCTTGCAGGCTGCACGTGACCAGATGCTGGGCTCTGGCAGGGCGCTGCAGGGTTGCCAGCTGACTCCCAGGTGGACCGTGAGCCCAGTGAGAAAGGCCTGGATGCCACAGTTGCAGGGAAGGGCTCCAGCGCCTCCAAGATCTGCCTCAGTGGACCCACAGCCTCCTCATGGGCCACCCTTCCTGGGAGGCCACATTCCCAGCTGATGGAGACGGATCAACAAGCCCTAGCCATTTCAGCCAGACACGGAATAGCATGACAGTTCCAACCAGCTGGTGCAAGTGAGGGCAGGGCAGCCACCCTGGGATTTTGTCAGCATCCAGTGCAGAATGTTAGCTTCTGGAGATGCTTAAACTGGGGAGGTGGCCTCTCAGGCTGTACCTCTCGGGAACAAGGTCAGTTCCAGCACCTTCTCGCTATCCTTGACCTTTTGCAGTCATTGTCCTTGAATTAGCCATTTCCTACTCTTTCCTAAGCCCTGGCTGTTGCCTAGTTGGAAGCAGGATGTTAAGGGAGAATAGAGGCAGTGCCAGGTGGAAAATCTGGCAAAATAACCTCTCAGGGAGTAGATGGGGCATCGGGAGTTGTGACCACGCTGACCTCACCTAAGAGATGCACTGAACGTGTACAGCAGTTTGGGGAGTGCCGCCAGCTTAACAGTAAGCCCTCTGGCTGATGAACACCAGATGTCTCTCCATTTATGCAGATCTCCTTGAACCCCTTTATGGTGGAGTAACCAGGAAAACCTTCCCTTGGTCACCCAGATGACCAAGGGGGACATCAGCGAGGAGCCCATTTCACCTCTGCATTCTTCCTCCAAAAACCTACCAGTCTAACAAGGGGAAAAAAACATCAAACACAAACTGAAAGGCAGTCTACAAAAATTCTTCATCGTCCTCTGCAAAACGGTCAAGGTCATCAAAAACAATGCAAGACTTAAAAACTGGCACAGACCAGGGAGCTGAGGAGATGTGATGTCCAAATGAATTGTAGGATCCTGGATGAAATTCTGGAGCCAAAAATAGAAGTCGGGTAAAAACCACAGAGTTTAGGGTTTCTGGTAATTTATCAATGTTGGTTCTTCAGTTGTGACAGATGTATCAGAATAATTAAAATGTCATCAATGATAGGACAGAGTATACAGAAGCTCACTGAGAAAAAGTGTAGTTCTATAAACTTTAATTAAAAGTGAAAATTTCCTATATAAAAACATATCACAAAGTTAAAGTAACAGCTGGAAAAATACAACTGTATAAAAACATGAATAATAGCAAGTAGGTGTAAAGAAATCCTACACATTACTAAGAAAAAGGCCAAAATAAAAACATCCTATAGAAAAATGGATACGGTATTCAAATAGGAAAATTACAGAAGAAACACAAATGACCTCAATTATTTAAAAAGATGCTCAGACCCACTAGTCCTCCATCACATACAACTGAGATAAAAATGAGAAAGCTGTTCACACAATGGCTTTTAATAATTGAAGATATTCATAATATCAAGCCCTGGAGAGTGTGCAGAACAGAATCCCTGTTAAATGCTTCAAGAGGTGTGGACTGGGGTTAGAGAGCAGTTAGTTAAAGTGTCAGTAAAAAGTAAAATACGGGTACTCATTGACCTGCTAAGTCCTTTTTTAGGTGTCTATCATAAAGAGTAACCTCACATGTGATCCAACAGGCAAGAATAACAATAGGAATAGCACCATTGTTTTTAAGAGCAAAATCTTGTACATACCCTAAATCTCTCCAGTAATAAACTAGTTAAGCAAATTACATTCTTTTATACTATGAAACATAATCGCTTTTAGCAGCAGATAAATTATGACAGTCCCTGATTAAGGACATGGAGTTTCTTGGGACATATTAAATGGATATAGTAAGTAGCAGAACAATATTTATACACTGGACTATAGAAAGCAAATTCAAGTTTCCATATGTACAAATGTGTGTGAATGAATATAGAGGGGGAAAGGTTTATAAAAATACTGTTCACTCAATAAAGATAAGTAGCTCTGGGGAAGGACTGGAGTGGGGAAAGAAGAATGGATCAAGAGAACCAGAAATTCCCCCCAAAAACTTGTCCTTCCTAGACAAAGAGCCAGCAAAGGTATAGAAGAGATTTGGGTTTCCAGAAAAGTAAAGTGGATATACTTTTCCCTCTATTCATTCCTCTGAGTAAAGCTGGAATCTTAAGATGTTTATATGAAATATGAAGACCTCCAGAAAGATGGAGAGAGGAGGACAGCCTGGCTAAGGACTTTGGCGGCTGAGGAAGGGCATGGGAGTGAGCCCTCTGAGCGTTTTCCCCTCACATAGCCCCACATTGGAACTGGAGGAACCTATAACTTGGACCGCCAATGGACATGGTCAAAGGAGTCCCCAAGAACAACTTGTCACAGATGGACAGGACAGGACAGGACAGTTCTGAATCACAGCTGCTCTGCTCCAACCAAACATCACGGAAAAAACAGTGGGTCCCCACTGCTGCCAGCAAAGATTGATGAAGACACCCCAACACCTCCCTCCCTCCTTCCTGCTGCACTAGGGTGGTTTCAGGTAAGGCCAAACGGGGAGAGAAGCAGAACAGAGTCACATGGGCTGGACCTCCACCACCGCCCAGAGGTAACAGGGATTCCTCAGCCTTCCCAGGTGGTGGCATCAGCTGGGTCCCAGGGGAGAGTCAGGACTTTTGCCACCACCATTACTAGCAAGGTCACCACCTTCCCACCCACCCCAGCATCAGTAGAGGCCACTGGGGAGCAATAGCAAGGGGCCTCTCTGGTCCACCAAGGGTGACATTGGAGGAGGTGTATCAGGGAGTCTGGAGGTCCACCCCACTCGGCTATGATGAAGAACACCTCCATGACCAAGTGGCAGTGAGTCAAGTAGAGAATCTGGACTTCCATCCCCACCTAGGAGTAACAAGGCAGTGACCCCCTCTCCATTTGCAGCAGTGTCACAGGAGGACAGGTAAAAGATACTACTTAAATAAAGTGTAATGCCATAGGGTAATATCCCAAATGTCCAGGTTTCGGTTGAAAATTGTTCATCACACCAAGAGCCAGAAAAGTCTTAAACCAAACAAGTAGAGACAATGGACAGCACTGATGTAACAGCTATTAGAGTTAAAGCAGCCATCATCAAACTGCTTCACTAAGTAATTATGAACACCCTTGAAAAAAAATGAACAAATTAGAAGTTTCAGCAAAGAAAGAGAAAATATAAGGAACCACCAAGTAGGGCTGGATGTGATGGTGCACACCTGTAAGCCATCTTCCTTAGCTTGGAAGGCTAAGGCAGGAGGATCCCCATGAGTTTGAGGCCAGCCTGGGCTACATAACAAGACCCTGTCTCAGAAAAGCAGAGAGAGAGAGAGAGAGAGAGAGAGAGAGAGGGTCACCAAATACAGTTTAAAACTGATACATTTTTCAAGTACTAAAAGAAAAGAATTGTCACCTATACCCAGCAAAAATATCCTTCAGAAATGAACAGGAATAAAGATGGTCTCAGATGAAAGGAAACTAGAAAAATTTATACCTGGTTCTCTGAAAAATACTAAAGGAAGCCCATTAGATGAGAGGTAAATGACACCATAAAAGCCATCAGAAGGGGAGAAAGATCAAAAACCCATTGGTAAATGTGATGGATTGCCCTTCTGTGAGCTTCCTAAATTATATTTGATGATTAAACAAATGTTGCCACACTCTTTAAGGTGTTCACAGTGTAGGAAAATATTTCAGATAATTACTTTATAAATAAGGGAGGGAGGAAATAAAAATGATAGAAGCTTTCTATACTTCATTTGGACTGGTAAAATGTAAGCACAGATAGGCTGAGATCAGTTATGTGCTTAAAATACAATTCTAGAGCAACAACTAAAAATTTCTGAAAGATATACATCACAATAGAGTTCTAAAAATTGCTTATGTAACCAATAGAAAGGGAAAAGAATGAGACAGAACAAATGTCAGTGCTAATATTTTGATAATTATATTAAATATAAATGGCCCTAACCTACTATGTGTGAGGCAGAGATTGACAGCAGGGACAAAATGAGCCAACGGTATGCGAGCTGAAATAAGATTATTATTTCAAATATACGGATACAGCTTGAAACTGAAAGAGGAAAACATTAAAACGAAGAAAAAATGTCTCTATTAAAATCAGGTAAAGTGATTTCAAAGCAAAGAAAATCACCCAAGATAGAAATATCCCTTGATAAAAGGTCACTCCACCAAGGAGGCATAATAATGCTAAATGTGTGTGCATCCAAAACCCTCAACTGAAATATGTCAAGCAAAAGCTAAAAGAACTAAAAAGAAAAACAGACAAGTCTACAATCATAGTTGTAAATTTCAACACCTCTCACAATAGGTAACAGACTGACTAGACAAAAAAAAAAATTAGCAAGGTTAACAAAAGCCAAAAAAACCATGAGCCAATAGGATTCACGTTTATAGAAAACTCCATCCAGCTGAACAGCAGAATACACATTTTTTCCAAGGTCCAAGGGACCACTATCTAAGATAAATTATATTCTGACAAACCTCGCTATGTTTAGATGAACTGAAATTGTGTTCTCTGCACACAGTGGAATCAAACTGCAAATCAGTAACAGGAAGATAACAGGAAATTCCCCAAACATTTGGAAAATTTTAAAAATTCTATAGACTCCATGGGTCAAAGAGAACATCGTAGGAAAATAAATCACATATAACTAAATGGAAATGAAAAATACAAGTCAATTGTTGGGTTGAAACTAAAAATTCTAAGAGGTAAATTTATAGCACTAAATACATTGTAAGAGAGGAAAAGTCTCAGATCAGTAATCTAAGCTCTTACCTCAAGAAATTAGAAGAGCAAAATCCAAGAAAGGAGAAGGAAACCAACAATAAATATCAGAGCAGAAATCAGTGAAATTTAAAACACAAAAAATATTAGAGGAAAATCAACAGAACATAAAGCTAATTCTTTGAAAAGGATAAGAAAATTGACAAACCTCTAAGAAAACTGACAAAAAGTAAAAGAGAAATGACTCCAGTCATGAATGAGGCTGCATCAATCACCTGCAGATACCAAGAGGGGGCCCCACAAACAGCTCTGTACTGTGGATTTGAGGGCTCTAGTGAGGTGCACTGCTGGAGTATAGATGTGGTTTAATTGTCCCCCAGGCTTCCTGGGTCAAATCTAATGAGGGATTTGTAGGGTGGAAGTTTAATCTGTGTTGTCTGGAGATGGGACCTTTGGAAGGAGGTTGGGATCAGAGGAAGTCATTAGGGTGGAGACCCTGACATTGAATCCTGGTAGTTGTGCTCGCTTCAGCAGCACATATACTACAGTTGAATGCTGATAGTTTACAAGAGGGAGTGGGTACACGCACATGCACGCGTGCGCACACGCACACACACACGTATGCTATTGTCTCCCTGTGTGATGCTCTGTGCTGTATTAAGATTCTGCCAGCAAGACCAGCACCAAGTGAGGCCCTTGGGCATGGCATCTGTAGAGCTGTAAGCACAAATAAATCTTTTCTCTTTATAAAGTCACTTACCTCCAGTATTACAGGAATGAAAAACCGAGATAGATTTGAGAGTTCCTACCTTGCTAAAGAAATGGTACTCATAGTTTTAAATCCCCAGAAAAATAAATCTCTAGATAGATTCACTAGATAACTGTAGCATGTATTTAAAGAATTGCAACAGTTCTACAAATCTATTCCAGAAAATAATAAATGCAAGAACAATCTAACAAATGTCATGAAGCCAGCATTAGGCTGAGACGAATATCAGACAAATACACCCAAAAAAGAAAATTACAGGCCAATGTCCTAGGTGCATGTAGACAGGAAAATTATTAAACTATTAGCAAATAACATTCAGCAACATATAAAATGTCACACACAAGACCAAGTGACTATTCTTGGCATTCGAGGCTGATTCAGTCTTTGAAAATCAATCAGTGCAATCTACCATGTTGACAAACTAAAGGAAATAACATGTCAATTAGTGTTGAAAAGGTATTTAATAAAATGCTATATTTATTCATGATAAAAACTTCTCAGAAAACTAAGAATAAAGAGGAAATTGTGCAACTTAATCAGGAGCATCTAGAAAAAGCCAATAGCTGTTAATCCACTTAATGGGAAAGACTGAAAGCTTCTTTCTAAAATTAGAGCAAAGGTAAGAAGTCCTGCCTCACCGCAGCCATCCAACATAGCTCTGGAAGTACTGTGTCTAAAATGAAAGCAATACATTGGAAAGGAAGAAATAAACCCATCCTTATTTGCAGAAAATATGATGGTCTGTGTAGAAAACCTTGAAGAATCTACCTAAAAAATGTAAGTAAGTTCAGCAAAGTCTCTGTGTATAAGATTGTTTTAAGTATTAGCATCAAACTAAAACCTTCAAGTTGGCCAGATTTTCTCTCTGCACTTCCTTTTCAGGCAAAAGGAGACAGGTGATAGCAGAATAAATTCATTGTTAGAAGGGAAAAAAAGGTCTTCCGGGCAGGCCCCAGAGGTGGGCTAGAGCTGCCTTACCACTTCACAGCTGCGGGGGTCGGTCCTGCCCCCCTTGTCCCCACTTCACAGTCAGAGACAGCACAGTTTAGCCAGGAAGTGGCCCCAGAGGACGGTTTCCACCACAGTCCCTGGTGAAGACACCAGTCTGCACTCATTCCTATGGAGAGCCGCCTGTTAAGTGCTAACCACTGTCCCCTCCTCCCCTCTGTTTAGAATGTGAGCCAGTTTCTTCTCAGGCAAGGTGCTTGCTCAAACTCACACGATCCGTAGGTCCTAGAAAGGTTTACATTCTTAGCACTCAGAAAGCAGGAAACCCAGTTCACACTTCTGAAACAGATTAAGAACCACGATGCAACAAAAGTCTTGTTCTCACTCAATCCAGGTTATCAGCACATCCTCTCCTCTTTCAGTGACGTGACTCCAGGCTTTGGTCAGCATTCTGGTGGATGGAGGTTTTATCTCAGATGCCCAAGTGCCTGTTTTGGGCTGCTGGTCACCCATTGACGAGTCCGATGGCTGTCATTGTGCTCCTCATGTCTCCAGCATCAAGCCCCACAGAGACTTTCCGATGCAAAACACAGAGAAGATGGGGGCTGTGGACAAGAAAGAGCCAAGGTGGCCAAAGGGCCCAAGGGAACTGGAGCAACAGCAAGTAAGGGCTTTGGGTCCTGGCCCCCAGGCGTGAATTTCAGGATTTTCTTCCAGCACTCCCACCCAGGCTCTCACTAAGTCCCTAAACTGTCCAACCTGGGCTTGATCTTGCATCCTCCAGCCTCAGTGTCCCACAGGCCTGGCATTATAGGCATCAGTCACCACGACACCCAGCTTCTTTCCCTCTCTTTGTAGCTGATACCACGAAGCCAGCCATATTCACTTGCCTTTGCCCAGTCCCACCTGTCATTCATTAGCATGGGCTAAAGGCCCAGTGCACAAATGAAGTTAGAACAGGTAAGGGAAGATTTTCCTAGAGCTGGAATTCTGAGCTGAGACCAAGGCTGAGACATCACTTGCTGCCCACACCTGCAGTGCAGGGGAGCGCAGAGGCAGACCTGGCTGCAGAGCACGGGCTGTGCCACTGCCCAAAGGCAGGGCTGTGAGTTTCAGGGAGACTGAAGATGCAGGGAGGGACGGCTCCCGCCTGGTCCACACTGACATGCAAATTCTCCCCTCCCTCACCTGAGCCTAGCCTTTGACTGAGGATAAATGCAGGCACTTCCCTTGGAGTGACATGCAGGAGACCAGAGGAGGGCTGGAGGTACCCAGGGGGCAGGCGGGCATCCTCGAAGGAGGCAAAGACTACAGAACCAAAAGGCCAGACAGGAGTGACGAGCCTCTTTCTGACCTCAGCTCCATGATCATGGCAGAAAGGACAGGAACACTTAGACAGGGCTTGCCAGGCACTCTGCTTGATCTCCTTCCACTCGGTGAGCACATGAGCCTGTCTGAGTGCCGCCCTTGTGTCTCAGAGTTGATGCCGACCTACTCAGCCCGGCTCCCTCTCTTCTGTATAGAACATCCATGCGAAGAAAGGAGCGTGCTGCTGAGGGCCTCAGCCCCCTGGCCCTCACCTGCAAACTCCTGCCGACAGTGCAAGGCCTTCACCCCCCTCACCCCTGTTTTCTGAATGATAAAACCAGGCTGACTCACTCAGGCCCTAAAGCTCGGGGTTTTGTTTTTAGAAACTAAATAAATCGACATGTATCCAATCTCCAAAACACATCTTGTTCAATGAGGCTTCAAGGAGAAAACGTTTTGCTCCAGAACATTGATGCTGGGCAGAGCGTCCTTTGCAGCGGGCAGATGACATTACAGCCTTCGGCGAGGGGAGAGCAGTGGGCGAGGACAAGGCCCTGGATGTTTTCATGAAGATGTACAGTTCTGCTTTGGGAAGCTGAGGCCAGGATAAGAATAGCTCAAAGGACCCGACTCTGGCTTTTCCAAGCAAATGGAAGCAATTTCCCAGTGAAAGACTGGAACACAGTTGCTACAGTGGTCCCCAGCCCGCGCGGCACTACTGGGGGGTGGCGGAAGTGTTAGCAGGTGGGACCAGGTGGGAGGAAGCGAGGTCACTAGGGGTGTGGCCTTGAAGGGGCCCCTGGGCCCTGTCGCATTCCTGTCTCTCTGCTTGACAGCTGCCATGATGAGGGCAGCTTGGCGCCACCACACAGGCCCTGGCCTGAAGCACTGAGCTGCCACAGGCCCAGAGTGACAGAGCTGAAGGGCCCTGGGCAGAAAGCTCTGAAATCATGAGCCCAAATAATCCTTCTTTCTTTTAAGTTGATTATCTCAGGTATTTTGTCACAGCAGTGGAAAGCTGACACAACAATTCAGCTCATTACCTGAATTGTCCTCTCTCTTTCAGTTTGATGATGATTATTAGTTATTTTCTAAAACCATTCTGACTGTGGTGTATATACCTCATACACAGTAAACCACACGTTTGGAGTATACAACTCAGCGAATTTTACATGCTTCTGCTGTGTACCACTAGCCAAATCGAGAGGTAGACATATCTAGCTTCTTCTAAAAGGTTCCCCCTGCCCCTGCCAACGTTTCCTCCACCCCACCCCGACAGCTCTATTGATAGAGCTCAGTATTGCCTGGTTTTGAATTACAGATTCCTGTGAAGCCTGTGGCTGTGTCCTAGGTGCCCCAGGTTTCTGGGCCCCCGGCCTGGCACTGTGCTGTGAGATCTGCCCACAGTGTGTCGCTGCAGCCCGTCCGCTCCATGGCTGGCATTTCACACTGTGCACACACCAGAGTTTATCCTCCTGTTTTACCATGGACGGTACCGGGGGCTTTCCAGTTTGGCACAATTATGACTAACATTGCTACGAACATGCCGGCGCCTATCTTTGAGGACATATGCCATCAGTTTTCTTGGATGTGCACTCAGGAGGGAAACCCCTGGGCCATGGGGGTGGGGGTGGGGGGCGTAGCTTTCCTAGAAGCTTTGTCACTGCTTCCTGAGTGCCAAGTGCCACCCTGCACCCCTGAGGCCCAGGGTGTGTGTGGCAGATGCTCCTCATCTTGCAGGTGTCCTGACTCACCGCTCTGGTGGGCAGCAGGTGGCACCGACCTCTGGTGGTCTTCGTGTGCATTCCCCTAGTAGCTGGCAGTTTTTGCCATGCGCGTGTTCTGCTCCATACTGGCGTTCTCCCCTTCACAGGCCCAGCTCAGTCTGTGCACTTCTCTGCACCCCTTCCAACATCAGCCCTTAGGACTCGAGCCTTCGCTCTCCTGCGTCTGTTGAAGAAGCAGCCAGCCGCAGTGGCAGATGGACCTCCATGGTCCTCCACTGGGTTCCCCAGTGTCCACTTCCACAGTGTAGAACTGAGCGCCACATCCTCACAGTGTCTACACAACCTGCACCTTGGGCTCTGGGCTTTGGATCCACCCTGGGTGTCTCCAACTGCTGGGCTTGGAGCTCAGGCCTTGGCTGGCAGATGGGTTACAAGATTCTAGGATCCCCTTGACCTCTTGGCTGCCTCTGTTTTATGACCTTAAATTTTAAGTCATCTTTCCCAACTCAGGGTGGTTTGTTTGTTTGTCTTTATGGTACTGGAGATGGAATCCAGGGCCTTCACACTCAACTACATCCTAGCCCTTTTTGTTTTTTGCTTTTGGACAGGGCCTCAGTCAGTTGCCCAAGCTGGGCTCCAATTCCTCATCCTCCTGCCTCAGCCTCCCAGAGTGCTGGGATTATAAGAGTGTGCCACCATGCCCAGGGTTTGGGGACTAATGGTCATCCCAGCACCTCCTCTGGTGTGGACTCTGTTTCCACTGTGTTAGAGCTCCTCAGACTGCTGTGGGTGCCACACAAGATCACGCATGGGAGAGACATTTGTGAACTTGGGTCAAAGACATAAAGACAACACTCCATGTCGTGAGGACAACATCCCAACACAGCACAATGTGGCTTGAAAATAGTTGGTCACGTAGTGCAAACCCTCCCCACACAGGCCCAGTGCATTCAGGCTTCTCTGGACTCACACCCCTGGGAATAACAATTTGCCAAGTGAGCGTCATGAATATATGTGTGTTTATTTATTGATGAAGCATTCCGTGTACACTGTGCGAATATATTATGTACATAATAAAGCATACTCCAAAAATAAGTATTTTTTATAGGAAAAAATAAAAATCAAATAAAGGGAAGGTTTGAAGACCTGCAGTACCATTAAGGATTGTTTTTTGTGTCCCCAGATGGGGCAGGCCGGGCTGTTTATGAGAGGTTCTTGGGTGAATGATGAGGTGCTTGGGAGAAGCGTTTCATCAACAGCGTTTCCGTTTCATTACTGCTGTTCACTGTGCTTCCAGAACATTCTCACTCCACTGTCACACTCGTCTTTCTAACTCCCCACTTGAGTCCTGTCACTTGGTCATCCTGACCTCTCATCACACGACATGGAGCTCACAGGCAGCACTCATGGAGGGGTTTGGGGTGGGCTCTGGGCAGGTGCTGGCCTTGACTGTGGTCTTTGCCTCCTGCTCCAATTCCTCTTCTGAAGATGGCCAGAGCTGTGGTGAGACCGGGGGAGACCCTCAAGGGGGCAGAAAAAGGGCTGTGAGGTCCCAGCTTGGAGGACATGGAAGCCCTGGACAGGCAGCAGCCACTCTTACATCCACAGTCACTTGGGTCCTAGTTCTCTGGGAAGGAGCAGTTGGAGAATTTTCACATCTCTAGTGTCGCTCCTGCTGTAGTTTGGATGTGTCCCCCAGAGTTCACATGTTGGAAACATAACCCCAAATCCATCTACTGATGGTCTTTGGAGCTGGGGCTCTGGGGAGGTGACCAGGGTTAGATGAGGTCAGGAGGACAGTGCTGCCTTCGAGGCATTAGTGGCTTCATAAGGACAGGAAGAGACCTGCATCAGCACATTTCCTGTCTCACCACAAATGCCATCCACCACAACACAGCAGGAAGGCCCTTGCCAGATGCTCTTAGATTTCCCAGCCTCTAGAACCAAGGGCTAAGTAAACCTTGATCCTTCATAGATTACCCAGTCTGCAGCATTCAGTTATAGCCACAGAACATGGACAGGATACCTGCCATCCAGAACCTCATGGGTCCCACACAGGGCTGGATCTGCTCCTGTCACCACACCATGCATGAGGTCTCTGGGTGATTTCTTTCCTCCCAATCCTTCTAGTGAGTTTCTCTGGCCTTGTATCACTATTGGAAGGAAGAAAATGGCTCTGCTGACTGGACAGGAGTTAGAGTTCTTTGTGATTGTCACCCAGCATCTTGGGAGGAACAATGAGTGGGTAGAAACCCCATTCCCCCACCAACACCAGCATTCCCTGGCAGCATTGTCCAGATGCCAACCTGTGTCAACAGAGCCGTGTAGTTCCTGATACGCGTGATGCTCCGAGCATTTGTGTTAGAAACTGGCTCTAGGCTTTGTTTGGCCAGGCTGAGTCCCCTTTGCTGGGAGCTGTTAGTTAGATGCATGGTAGCCATATGCACATAGTCACAGACCATCAGAGAAGGAAGAGATTGTGCCAGCCCTAAAGTCCAGTGACCAGTGGGCTCCCATCTCCTGCCAACCACCCGTCACCCATTGGAGGAGACTCTAGTGACCACAGAATGACACCCACCGAGATGAGGGACACTTCGACCTGACCTCACCTGTGTCCCACACCTTCTTCACTGGAGATAGTTTCCCCGGCTCTGAGCAAGCAGAAAGGCACCCTGGTAGATATCCCTGAATAACAGATTCATTCTCTTCTTAGCATTCAGCCAAAGGCACATTCAGTAGCCACCTAATGAACACCCTCTTCTCCTATGGGAGGACCTATAAGAAGACCCCAGAGATCAATGTGTGACATCCCAAAGGGATCACTAGTGGTCATCTCCATCTACGTTCTACACCACGATTCTGAGCCCAAGAAGTTCTGTCCTGAAAGACGAAAGGGGTAGACACTCTAATTTCCAGTAACTTGCTGGGTGGGGTCATCAAGTAACCTTTTATTTTGAGGGAACATTTACAGACTGAAACGTCAGGTTTTCAGGGCTCACTTGGGTGAGTTTGACAAACATACCTACAACAATGACCACCACACCAATCAAGATATGAGGTATTTTCATCATCCCAGAATGTTCCCCTGCGCTCCCACCCTGCGACGAGAGATTCATCTTGGTGGTTGTTGAACTCCATAAAATATAATCCTCCTGTGTATCAGTTAGTTAAGGTTCACTAGAGGAACAGATTTAATGTAATTTAGAGAGAATTCACAAAGTACGCCTATAATGGCTGCCTGCAGAGGCAGGGATGGAAGAATGCACAGGGCCATCTGTGACTGGAGAGCCAGAGGGTCCAGTCAAAGTCAAAGGCCTAGAGCTCACTGCAGAGTCCAGTGCAAGTCCATATTAGAAAGCTCAAGGGTCTCCCCTGGAAGGCTGAGGCGTCTGTGCTGGAAGTGGAGATGAACATCCAAAGGTGGAGGGGAAGGCTGGAGCTCCTCCGAAGAGGCAGAAGCGAGCCTTCCTTCTTGTTGCACCCAGGGTCCAAGTCCATTGGTCAGTGTCCCCCACACCCAGGCTGGGTCTCCACTCTTCAGTTTGGGGCTTTCACATCGATCATCCAGACACAGTCCAAGCTGTGCCCCACTAAGCTTCTATACATTTCTTTACCCATTCAAGTTGACACCACAAGTAACTCTGGCATCCCGTATGGACTTTTTGTTTAACCTGCTCCTTTTCCTCGCTGAGCGGCCCGTGTATGGCTGTACCACAGCCTGCTTAGCCATCCTCCTGCTGACAGATGCCTGTGTTGTCTCCAGTTTGGGACTAAAACCAAGAATACTGCCATGATCATTCTTGTGTAGGCCTCTGTGAATGGATGTCTTCATCTCCCTGGGGGAGATACCTAGAGGTGGAAGCATGTTAGAATTTCTCAACAAGCCTTAGAAGTGTGACCTCTCCTACAGCCCCACATGGCTCCGTCTGTTCTGTGTGGACAGTAGCAGGGGAAGGTAATCTGAATGGTCACCCAGATGCCAGTCAAAAGCATCCAGCCACTGTCTCTGGCCAAGGAGGTTTATAATCTCCATTCACACACAGCACTCGAAATTTAATTAACTCTATTGAGGGACGTGACACTAAGACTGGATTATTGCATCTGTAACATTGAGGGGTTTATGACCAGATATTAAAACCAAAGGCATAGGGAGACTGGCATGGAGCCAGACAAATCTGTAGCAAGAGGAGTAAAGATGCGTTGAAAATAAAATTTAATTTTCCAGCTGCGGTTATGATCAAGTCCTACCCTGGCTTCACTGTGGGGTCACAGGCTAACATGAAGCAGAAGCCCGGGATGGCAGCAGAGCCCCCAGTGAGCAGCAGACAGGGGAGGATTTAGCAGCCCTTAGTATGGCTGGAGTAGTGGCCAAAGCACCTATGGAAAGGATTTTAGGTCTGTGTCCTTTTTGCATAAGTCTTCCCAGGCACCATCAAGGGAGTCACCTGGAACCTATTTAACTAAATTGCTTTCCATCACAGATTGGGCACAGCAAGAATTAATTCCTTACTCACCGAGCGTGAGGATGTCACAGCCTAGCAAGGCCCAGCCGTGGAGGCAAAGCACCGCTTACCTCTAAGAATCTGCAGGTTTTCTTAAAAGCTAAAGCTTGAAGGCCCAGACCCTGCAGAGTGACTTTCCAGGTCCCCTCTGATCATCCCAATGGGCCTGAACTCAATTCAGAATTCCTGAACAGGGTAATGGGGTCCTAGACAGGAATACTGCGCTTCATGAGAGATTCAGGAGCTTCTCCTGAGAATGGCATGGCCACATCCACAGAATGTTGGAAATCATGATTTCAAAAAGTTGAATAACTCAATGGCCACCAACTGAATAAATAAATAAAATGTGGTGTAGTCATGCTGCAGAACATTACTTGGTAATAAAAAGGCATGAAGTAGTGAGACATATTGCAACATGAAAGAGCCTTATAAACATTCTACTCAGTGAGAGAAGCCAGAAGGACCACATATTGTATAATTCCACACATATAAAACACCCAGAAGAAGCACCTCTGCAGAAAAAGAAATAAGTTGATGGTTGCCTTGATCTGAGGCAGTGGGGATGTGCCAGTTAATCTCAATTGCCAATTTGACTGGATTGGGTGACTCCTGGAGCAGTGATTGGATCACGGATTAATCCACTGGTGTGCATAGCTGAATGTGCTGTTGTGGGGGGGGGGTGTGGGTGGGTCATAGGGGCATACCTCGAGAGGGTGTGTGTCTTGCGGCTGCTCTACCCCTGTGCTCCCCTTCCTGGCCACCATGAAGTGAGCAGCTTTGCTCCCCGACACCCTTCTACCATGGTGCTCCTGCCTTGCAGCCAGCAGACCATGGACTGAAACTCTGAAACCATGAGCCAAATAAACCTCTCCTCCTTAAATTGTGAGTGCTGGGTCTTTTGTCTCAGCAATGGGAAAGCTGACCAGCACAGGGAAATTGGAGGGTGAACACTGAGAGAATATTTTTTAGGTAATAAAAATGTTCCAAATTGATTATGGTGATGGATGCACAGTTATATGACTACCCTAAAAACCATCACATTCTACACTTCAAATAAGTGAATTGTGTAGTATGTGAACTGCATCTCAATAAACTGTTATAAATACTAACTGAATGAACATAACCAGCCCACTGTCCTCTGCACTTGGGGATGAGAACCCAGCAGTGAGGTTGGGTGACATGGAGCCCTGCTCCTAGCTCAGCCTCCACCCACTCAGTTCCTGACCTGCATGAGCCCCACAAATCCCCCATGCACCGAGGAAATGCAGCAATGATTGAGCTAGTGAGGGAAAACAAAGTTCCATTACTTGCACTGTCATATCAAAATAAGCTCCAGATGGTCTAACAAGTTCAATACACAAACTGAGCCAGACAACCAGAAAAAAACATGGGGAGGCTGCTGTGCTTTGGATCTGGAAGGTCCCCAAAGACCACATGCTGGCCACTTGGCTGCCAGCTGATGAGCTTTGGAAGGTGATTAGATGATGAAGGATTTTACTTCAGCAGTAGGTGAATCCATTGGTGCAGTCAAAATTGGATGGCATTATTGGGAGATGATGGAATTCTAAGAGATGGGGCCTGTTTGAAGAGATGGGTCATGGGTGTGTGACTTCTTTTTTTATTATTCTTAAGTTCTTTTATTGGTCCATTTTAGGTATACAATACATTTACATTTATCATTGGGTGCTTGGCCTGTACATGATGTATCTTGGTTCTTATTTTTTCCCCATTCCCTGTGCACCCTTCACCCCCACCACCCTTCCTTATTTACACAGACATCATTTCCATTTTTTTTTTCTTTTCTCATAATTTTTCCTTTCCCTTCTTTCCTTTCCCCTTCCCCTCCCACCACCCCTACACCTTTGGACCTTTTCCTATTTCAAATTATCAATTATTCATTTTAATCATTTTAACCCTTATTTACACTTTCAGTTTCTCACACTAGAGAAACTATTCGGTATTTATACATGTGTGTCCTATTTATTTCACTTAAGAGTATGACCTCAATATGGATCCATTCAGCTATAAATGACTAGTTTCTTGTTCTTTATGGGTAAGTAGTACTCCTTTTTTTTTTTTTAAACCCACCTCTTCTTTGTCCAGTTTCCAGCTGATGGACATTTGGGCTGCTTCCAAGATTTAGCTATTACAAATTGTGCTGCTATAAACATGGGTGCACATATGTCGCTGTGGTATGATTCTTTTAATTCTTTGGGGAAGATACACAGCAGAGGAATAGCTAGGTCAAATGGTACCTCTAGTCCTAGTTCTTTGAGGTATCTCCATACTGATTTCCACAGTGGTTGCACCAGTCTGCACTCCCACCAACAATGGAGAAGGGTTCCTTTCTCCCCACACCCCCGCCAGCATTTGTTATTGGTTGATTTCTTGATACCAGCCATTCTTTGTGGGGTGAGGTGGAATCTCAGTGTTGTTTTCATCTGCATCTCTCCAATGACCAGTGATGTTGAACGTTCTTTCATATATTTATTGGCTGCTTTTACTTCTTTGTCTGAGAAATGTCTGTTCATTTCAGATACCCATTTTTGAATTGGGCCTTTGAATTTGGGGGCTCTGATTTTATTCAGTTCTTTATATATTCTAGATAGTAGTAGTCCTTTGTCTGAGGTACAGCTGCTAAAAATTTTTCCCACATTGCAGGTTGTCTCTTAGCTCTGTTGGTGTACAGTGCAGAAGCTTTTCAATAAGATGAGATTGCAGTTGATTCTTTGTGCTAGTTCCCATGCCAGTGTCTTCAAGAGTTCTACCTAACTTATCTTCCAGCAAGTTTAGTGTTTCTGTTTTAAAATTTAGATCTTTAATCCACTTTGATCTTAATTTAGTGCATGGTGATAGGTATGGGTCTAGTTTTTAATCTTTGGCAGGTTGAAATCCAGTTTTTCCAACACCATTTATTAAATAGGCTATCTTTCCTCCATTGATGGTGGTTGGCTCCTTTGTCAAAGATGAGGTGGCTGAGTATGTCTGGAGTTGCTTCTGCATCTTCTAATCTATTCCACTGATCCTCAGGTCTGTTCTTTTGCAAGTACCATGCTGTTTTTATCACAGTAACTTTGTAGTATAGTTTCAAGTTGGGGATTGTGATCCCTGCCATGTCTCTGTTGCTTAGAATTACTTTTGCTATTGTAGGTCTCTTCTGGTTCCAAATGAATTTTTGTATTGTTTTCTCTAGTTCTGTGAAGTATATTGTTGGAATTTCAATTGGCATTGCATTAAATCTATATTGTAGTTTTGGAAGTATGGCCATTTTCACTACACTGGTTCTTCCTACCCAGGAACAAGGGATGTCTTTCCATTTTCTTATATCCTCTTCGATCTCTTTTTTCAGAGTGCTGTAGTTTTCAGTGTGGAGGTCTTTTGCTTCCTTTGTTTGATTGATTCCTAGATATTTCATTGTTTTGGATGCTATTGTAAAATGAATTGTTTCCCTAATTTCTCTCTCAGTGAGTCTGTTATTTGTGTACAAGAAGGCTATTGTTTTTTGAGTGTTGACCTTGTATCCAGCTACTCTGCTGAATCTGTCAAGTCTAGAAGTCTTTTGGCAGAGTTTTTTGGGTCTTCCATATAAAGTATCATATCATCAACAAATAATGACAGTTTAACTTCTTCCTTTCCTATCTTTATTCCTTTTATTTCTTTCTCTTTTCTAATTTCTTTGGCTAATGTTTCCAAAACTATATTGAACAGGAGTGGTGATAGTGGGCATCCTTATCTTGCTCCTGATTTTAGTGTGAAAGTTTTCAGTTTTTGACCATTTAGTATGATGTCGGCTGTTGGTTTTTCATAGATAGCCTTAATCAGGTTGAGATAAAGACCTTCTATTCCAATTTTCTGTAGCGTTTTTATCATGAATGGGTGTTGGATTTTGTCGAATGCCTTTTCTGCATCTATTGAGATGATCATATGGTTTTTGTCCTTGACTCTGTTAATATAGTGTATTACATTTATTGATTTATGGATGTTGAACCATCCTTCCATCCCTGGGATAAATCCCACTTGGTCAGGGTGTATGATTTTCTTCATGACCTTCTGTATTCTGTTTGCCAGTATCTTGTTGAGGACTTTTCCATCTATGTTCATTAGGGAGATTGGCCTGTAGTTCTCTTTTGGGGTTGGGTCTTTCCCTGGTTTGGGAATCAAAGTAACACTTGCTTTCAGGAATCAATCTGGAAGCCTTGCTTCCCTTTCAATTTCCTTGATGAATTTAAAGAGTAATTGGCAATAGTTCTTCTTTAAATGTCTTGTAGAATTCAGCAGTGAAGCCATCAGGACCTGGGCTTTTCTTGGTTGGTAAATTTTTTTATTACATTTTCAATTTCACTCATTGTAATTGGGGTGTTTAGAATTTCTATATCTTCTTCATTTAACTTTGGCAATTCATATGTTTCTAGGAATCTGTCCATTTCTTCTGTGTTTTCCATTTTATTTGAGTACAAGTTCTCACAGTAGATATTGATGATCCTCTGGATTTCTGTTGGATCTGTTGTGACCTCACCTTTTTCATTCTTAATTGCATGGATTTGCACCTTTTCTTTCCGTTTTTGATAAGGTTGCCTAAAAGTTTATCAATTTTATTTATTTTTTCGAAAAACCAACTCTTTGATTCATTGATTTTTTTGTTTTATTCTCTTAGTCTCCATTGCATTGATTTCTGTTCTGATCTTTGTAATTTCCTCCCGTGTATGAGCTTTGGATTTGTTATGCTCTTCTTTTTCTAGGAGCTTGAGGTTCTGCATTAGGTTATTTATCTGAGTTCTCTCTGTTTTCCTAATATGGGCATTCACTGCTATGAACTTACCATGTAGAACTGCTTTCATTGTGTCCCATAGATTCCTGTATGTTGTACTGACATTATCATTTACTTGTAGAAACTGTTTAATTTCTTCTTTAATTTGCTCTGTGACCCATTGGTTGTTCAGGAGGGTCTTATTCAGTTTCCATGTGTTTGTGGGGGTTTTGCAGTTTCTTATGTTATTGATCTCCAATTTTATTGCACTATGGTCTGATAATACACAGGGGGCAACTTCAATTCTTTTACACTTACTTAGACATGTCCTATGAGCTAGCATGTGGTCTATTCTGGAGAATGACCCATGCACAGCAGAAAAGAATGTGCATTCTGATTTTGTGGGGTGGAACACCCCGCAAACATCTATCAAGTCCATCCATTCAATAACTTGGTTCAGTTCTAGAATTTCCTTGTTAATTTTTTGTCTAGTTGATCTGTCTATTTGTGACAGTGGGGTATTGAGGTCCCCCATTACAATTGTGTTAGTGCTTATTTGGTTTTTCATGTCCATTAATATTTGTTCTGCATAGTTGGGGGCATTCGTATTTGGTGCATATATATTTATGATTGCCATCCCTTCCTCCTGGACTGCCCCCTTCAAAAGGATGCAGTAAACATCCTTGTCTCTCTTAATTAATTTTGGTTTGAAACCTACTTTATCTGCAAATAATATTGCTATCCCTGCTTTTTTCCAGGCTCCTGTGGTGTGGAGAACTGTTTTCCATCCTTTTACTTGCAGACTATGAATTTCCTTTTGAGTTAGGTGTGTTTCTTGTATACAGCATACCGCTGGATTTTGCTTCTTAATCCATTCTGCCAGTCTACCTCTTCCGATTGGTTAATGAGGCCACCAACATTGATAGTTATAATTGATAGATATTGATTCATCCTTGTCATGATGTTTTACTTTTGTTGGCTCTTTTATTTATTTTTTCCCCTTTCCCTTTAGTTTCTTATCTCGCCTGGTGGCTTCCCTCTGTTGGGCCTCATGGAGTTGTGACCTTCATTGTTTTTTTCTAGGATATTGTTTAGAATTGCTTGTAGCACTGGTTTGGTGTTCATGAAATTCCCCAGGTTCTCCTTGCCATGGAAACATCCAATCTCCCCATCAATTCTGAAAGATAATTCCACAAGACACAACAGTATAGGTTGGAAGCTATCTTCCTCTAGGGCTTGAAATACCCAACTCCACGCTCTCCTTGAGTTGAGAGTTTGCATTGAGAAGCCTGCTGTGATTCCAATGGGCCTTCCCTTGTAGGTGATTTGCTTCCCTTCTCTAACTGCTTGTAGGATTCCATTCTTCTGTTGGGTTTCTGGAATCCCGACCATTATATGTCTAGATGTAGATTCCCTTTGATCATGGCTAGTTGGAGTTCCACATGCTTCACTTATCTGTATGTCCAATTCTCTACCCCTGTCTGGGAAGTCCTCCACTATTACTTCTGTGAATAGCTTTTTTATGTCAATTGTACTTTCTCCTGTTCTTTCATGGACTCCTATCAGTCTTATGTTATTCTTCTTTGCATCATCCAGCAGCCACTGGATTGATTTCTCATGGTCCCCTAATATTTTTAAGAAATCTCTGTTTTCATGGTCCTTAACTGCAATCCTGTCTTCTATATCTGATATTCTATCTTCAGATTCCCTTAATCTGCTGTGGATACTTTCAATGGAGTTTTTAATTTCCTGAACATCTGCCTGTATCTGTTTCATGGATTCCATTTCTTTCTTATGTTGGGCGATCATGGTTTCCATTTCTTTCTTATGCTGGGTATTCATGGCTTCTAGCATGTTTCTGAGCTCATCTTTTTTTTTATCTATTTCTGTTCTAGAGCCTCTAATCATGTCTTTCACTCTGCTCACCATCTGTGTAGATATCTGGGAGATTATTTCTGCTTTGAATTTTTCTAGAGCCTCATTCATCTGTTTTGTTACTTCCTGTACTATCAGTTCAGGGTGTCCAGGTGGTTGATTATCAGACTTTTCCACCTCATTTCCCCTGGGGTTTACCCTTGGTGGGGTGGAGGTCTGAGTTTGTGCCTTGCTTAAATGTCTTCTCGTTTTTGTTTTTGGTACTGTCCTTGGTTTAATTCCTGGTTTGATACTTTGAAATTGCTTATTGTAAGTATCTTTGTTGCTTGTAATTAGAACCCTTATGGAATGATTGCTTCTCAGAGGTGTCTTCCAGATATAGCTGGTCTTTGAGTTTTGAGTCTCTAATGACTCTGAGGCTATCTCATTTTCATTATACCAGGAAGGACAACTGATTAGATCAATCACAACACCTTAGCCCAAGTGATACAATCAGCAACACCATAGCATCAAGTACATCTTAGAAAATGACATTTTGTGGTAGGTATTAATCTATCACCTTTAAATAAGAACCAAGATTCTCATGTAATGGTACAAGATCCCAATGATGTATGTAAATGTATTTTATACCTAAAATGTACCAATAAAATTAATGGGGGGAAAATATATATGGTTAAAGAAAAAATATCTACCACTTTTAACTGTGTGAATTAAATCAAAATCGAGGACCAACCCAACATATGTTTATAGTGAATAAACTCTTCAATATAACAACTTTACCCTTCGGGATGGGGAGTTAGAAGGAGTTGGGGAGGGAGGGATAGAAGGTAGAAGGATAGGGGAAGGTTAGCAGTGAGGCCAGAGGACACAGGCGAGAGAAGGAAAAAGAGAATAAAAGGAAAATAAAGAAGAAATCTGAATGAGGACCAGAATAGGAACAAAAAGGGAGATGAACAATGTGGGACACCAGGAGAGTGAGTGTAAGAGAGAGTAAGGAAAGAGAAAAGAAAGAAGAAAAAAATGGAGAGAAAAACAAAAATTTGCAAAGAGTAGGAAAAAGAATTAAAGATAAGAGGAGAAAAAAAACCAATATTACCAATTTTGGAAATAAAAAATAAAAATGAAAATGAAGGGCCTCCTTCAGGGTGTGTCTCTGCTGTCACAATAGACAACATGGGCAGCAGTGTGCAGACATAAGTCAATGAGTCTCAGCAAGCCAATCGCAGATCCGTGAGATTCAGGCAGATTTCTGGCTACAAGTCCCAAGTTGAGCTCCCTGTCCTCCTGTAGGGTTGAACTCTGCAGGGTTGTACTCCAGGTTCCAGCTGCACTTGCCCTGAAGATAGTCCCAGTTCCGATGGAGTTGATGATCCCTCCAAGTTACCCAGTACGGTGGTCTGGTGGTCCCGTGTCCCCTGTGTCTTTGTAGTGTGGAACCAGGTGGCAGTACAGCCAAGAGGCCAGAGGAGCAGTGGAGGTGGATCATGCAGGCACCTGTGCAGCTAAGTGGATTGCTGCTGGGGGTGCGGGCAGGATGGGGCAGGTTCCTTGCGACTGAGGACCCCTCTTCAGCATCCATGGATGTGCCTGGCTGGCACGGGCTGGATGGAATGGGTTCCCCGCAACCAGGGACCCCTCTGTGGTGTCCGCAGATGTGCCCAGCTGGCACAGGCTGGATGGGGCGGGCTCCCTGTGACCGGGGACCCCTCTGCAGCATCCACGGATCTGGGTGCGCGAATTTGAAGACCTTGTCTAGTTCCCAGTCCTTTCCGCTCAGGCTCTCTCACCCTCTCTACTTCCTGGCTGCCATGAGGTGAGCAGCTTTCCTCACCATGCCTTTCCACCTTTATGTTTCTGCCTCACCTAAAGCAATGGTCCCAGCCAACCACAGACTGAAACTTCGGAGATTGTGAGCCAAAATCAACCATTTTCCTTTTTAAATTGTTTCTCTCATGTACTATGTCACAGAGATGGAAAACTAACACAAAGACCCAAGGTAGAAAAGATTTTCTGGGCATAAAACAAGATATGACCAGCAAAATCATACAGACACTAAAACTAGAAAACAATGAACAAATTAAAAGTAGAAAGACAGAAAAGTACAAAGACAGACTCGGAAGAAACATGGGCAAATGTATAGAAGACTGTGGCTTTGAAAGAAAGTTGTGAAGCTAGAAAAATACATAGCCAGCCAATTGCTATGGTTGGACCTTAAATGTTTCCCAAGGCCCCGTAAGTTTGGGCCAGGGATTTAGCTCAGTGGTTCCGCCGCCTGCCTGACAAGCACAAGGTGCCAAGTTTGATCCCCGGTACCAGAGAAAAAAAAATGCACCAAGGCCCCATAAGCTCAAGGCTTGGTCACCAGCCTGTGGTGCTCTTGGGGGGTGGTGAGACCTTTAAGAGGCAGGGCCTTGTGAGAGGAAATGAGGTCACTGAGCTGTGACCTTGAAGGGGATACTGGGACCCTGGGTGCTCCCTGTCTTCTTTTTGCTTCCTGGCTACCATGAGGTGAGAGTTCCATTTGCCATGCTCTTCTGCCATGATGTTCTGCCTCGCCACAGGCCCCACAACCACTGGAGCCAAGTGGCCATAGACTGCACATTCTAAAACCATGAGCAAAAATAGACCTGTCCTCTTTCAAGTTGTTTTTCTCAGGTACTTTATCACAGTAACAGAAAGCTGAGTGACACACCTGTATGTAAAGTATTGCGTTTTTAATAATAAAAATGCAAATTAATCTAAAAGTGGGATGTTAAAACCTCAGATTGTTGAGGCTTTAAAACAACGTAGCACACAGGAGAAGCACTGCGGAATGACACCTGTGCTATAGAAGAGAGAATCCTGAAATATTTCCCAACTACATTTGGGATTCGGCATTCAAAGCTCACATAAAGTTCACACCTTTGACTGAGGAGCCTCGTTTTTCAGTTTATGCTCTAGTAGCAATTAAATAAATACACACAAATTTATATACAGATTGTAATTTGCAACAGCCAGAAATGGGGGCCCTTCTACATGTGTAAAAATAAGCAAACAGTTAAACAAACCTTAATAAATTTGTATGATAAATTATATACATCAATTAAAAAGCTACTGGCCAGGTACAGGGAAATGTAAGGAATGAAGTATTAGCAGCATACAAAATCACAAGTACTGTAAATCTTAATTCAGAAATAAATAAATACACAGGCACACGCACAGAAAAAAATACTGCAAGTGCCTGGCATACAGTAGGCACTCAATTAATATGATAGAATGTTGGAAAATGAGATTGAAAGAAATGTACCAAAATATAAACACCTCTCCCTTGGGAGGTGTGATTCGGATAATATTTATTTTGTCCATGATTTTGTGCAATGTCTTACTTTTATGGAGTCCATACAAATTATCCTTATACTCAGAAAATGACATAATTAAATCATAAAATGTTGTAGAGATAGCAAGTGAGATCAAGACAGGAAACTGTCCATCATAGTTAACAAGTGGGTAAAGGCAAACCACCAAATGAAAATCCAGATTAAACACACTTGGACCCAGAGCTGCTGGGAGGCAGACACGGGATCAGGCTCTCTCCAACTCTCTGTACCCTTTAGCTTCCAAAGAAAAGAGAGTTAATTTTCAGTTCATTGTCTCTGTGTGGAATAAAAGCCCAAACTCTTGCCCACAATAGAAGCATTTTAGTGGGTTTTCGTTATTTTGTGATAATAAGCAATAATCTACCATCCCTTCCACAAGCAGCTTATCACTGCTGGCTCAGAACAGGTGGAAAATCACTGTTGTTTCGTCAAAAACTGCAAGACCCTCTCAGAGGCCAGCACGTCCCTGTGCACACCATGGGCAGGTGCAGCCTCTTCAAGGCCACTCACCTCCCACACGAGCCCCTCATCCTCCGCATTTGCATTTGGCTGTGCCAAACCCTGGATCGCTTCGCACCCTTGGCCACCAGCATAACCATGGCAAATGCACAGGGCCGTGGCGGTCCTTAATAATGCACAAAATGGCCCAAATTTCTGGAGAGCGGGGACATAAAAGCAGAACATTGAAACGCTACCACCCTCTCCGTTAGAGAGCCAGGCTGTCACATCCTCTCCCCAGAAGAGCTGAAATGATCCGGCAAGCAGCTGAGGCACCGGTAATAAAGAAGATTTGGGGTCGCTTCTGAGCCAAGCAAAATAATGCAGTTCATATTAACCACCTGCATTATGAACCCAGAACCATTCTGTCTGCTTTATCCCATCATCTACTCCAGATCTTTATTTTTCTCCCCGCCACTCAGATTTACATTTATGAGCCTAAAACTCTGGTTTCAGACTCTCGGTACTTGGTAAAATGCAAAATAACTTGGTAACCATAGCAGCTTCCAGTGAAGGGCTGCTTAAGAGGTGGCCCAGGCGGGGCAGGTAAAATACTACACCCACTAGCTTCACCCCATTGATGCTCCCTTTGTCCTTCCCAGAGGGTCTGAGGGCTGGCTTGTGACCGTGAAGATCAGGACTGAAAATAGATTAGACATAAATAAAACTATTGGCACTGACTCAGGGTCCCCTATGTCACCTTGACACATTCCCCTGGAGGAGCCCTGCATGGCACCTGAAGCCAGTGGAAGAGCACACTCTGTGGGTGTCACTGGTGTCCCCACTCCCTCATCCCACATCTAGCTGCCTCACACACTTGCATCACTGTCTGTCCCAAGGCTACTTCAGGAGACATGGGCTGGAGCCTGGATGCCACCCCTGCCCTGGGAGGTGTGCTCAGGAAGGGAGAACTCTCTGTTCTCTGTGACAATGAAGAGGCCCCATGCAGGGTCCGGGACGCTATCTCATAAATTTGGGGAAGTTTCAGGAGTTTAAATAGAATATGCTGCCTCTTTTTTCAGTTTGGAACAACCACAGGAATACCAGGGATACATCCATGTCCCCAGTTGCATTCCTTTATGATGATAGCTCGAGGAGAGGTGGCAGGAACACAGCTGAGGCTCTGTGCCCTTCAAGATTCGGTGGAACTGGTGACCCGAGAGGCCACCTTTGCCTAGAGCCCAATGAAACAGCGCCCCCTGGAGTTGCACATCAAGACAGCCCTAAATTGTGAGCTCCATCCTTCAGGGCGTCTGTGTCCATGGCCACTGCTAAGGGTGGCACCTTTAAGCAGGGCGTTCAGGGCATGTTCAGAATCTGTGCCGCAGACCTCCTGTCTTTTACTCACATGAATACAGGCTTTCCTGAGGGGAAACATTGGGCCAATGACAACCTGACATGCACCAAAACATGAGCTCACCCCTGAATGTCACAGCCTCTCAACTCTGACATGGCACCTGTAGTGGCCTTTCCACACCAGCGTCTGTTGGCCACATCTCTTGCTGGAGCAAAGCAGAGATGTTAGGGTGGCACAGCAAAGGGACCGTGTGAATCAGCCAGAATCCTATGCTAATCCTTGTTTTGTTTGGGAGTACAGTGGACCCTTGACTTACAAACTCAATTCATTCTCAAGGGCTGGTTGCAACTTAAGTTGGTCAATTGAAGGCTCAGGCGCCTCTACACAGCCTTCAAAGTCTCTCTCCTGTATACAGGCTGATCTCAGGGTCCTTAGAGAGACACTGGCCCAGGATTTCTCAACCCCACAAGGAAAGGACGCCGTAATGTGCCTCCAGACCTCTTTAAGGGTTAAATCTGAGACCATCTGGAAACACAAGTGGCTGGCATTCAGGTCGTAACTCAAGACTTTGTAAGTTTAAAACTAAAATTCCAGTCCTAACACAAGTTGTTCGTATGTCAGGCCGGTCATAACTCGAGGGTCCACTGTAGTGGGGATTAAACCCAGAGCCTCCACACTGAGCACATCCCCAGCCCTTTTTTATCTTTATTTTGAGACAGAGTCTCACTACGTCTTCCAGGCTGAGCTCAAACTTGTGATCCTCCTGTCTCAGCCTCCTGGAGTGATGGAATTACAGACACGGGCCTTCATGCCCAGATTTTTAAAAATAGCTTCATTGAGATATAATTAACATGCCACCAACTCAGCCTTTAAACTGTACAATTCCACGGTTTTTATTATATCTGCAGTTTTGCAGCCATCAACAAATCCAATTTTAGGGTCGTTTTATCTCCTTGGATAGAGACCCTGTGTCCATTAGATCTTGCTTTTCATTCTTCCCTCCCCAGCCAGAGGCAACTGCATATCTACTTTATGTCTCTTTAGCTTCCCTTGCTCTAGGCGTTGCACATACATTGGACCACACAATATGTGGGATTTTGTAACTAGCTTATTTCATTTAGCATAATGTTTTTGAGGTTCATCCATATTGTAGCATGTTTCAGGACTTCATTCCATTTTGTTGCTGAAAAATATTCCATCACAGGAATATGGCACATATGGCTTAACATTTCCTCCCTGGATGTACATTTGGGCCGCCTTCACCTTCTAGCTATTGCCAGGGAGGCTGCTGCGAGCTCTGGTGTACAAGCTTTCGTGTCTTCATTTCTGCTGGGTTTGTATCCAGGAGCTGAGCTACTGGACTAGGGGTATCTTTATGTTTAGCATTATGAAGGACTGCCAGTGTTTTAAAAGCAACCAAACTATTTTACATTCCCACCAGCAATGCCTAAGGGCCCAGGTTCCTCCGCACCGCTACCAACCCCTGCTCTCTTTTGTTCTCTCTCTCTGTTTTTTTTTTTGGTTTTTTTTTGGTGCTGGGGATCGAATTCGGGACCTTGGACTTGCAAGGCAGGTGTGGGCACCACTGCGCCAAATCTCCCGGCCTGTTCTGTTTTTCTGATCAGCGCCATCTAGAGGGTGGGAAGTCGTCTCTTCTTCTGGCTTGGGTTTACCCTTCCCCCAGGAAATGACCTGCAAGCATCTTTCCCTGTGCTTTTTCGCCATTTGTATTTTCTTTAAAGAAATAGCTATTCAGATTCTTTGCTCATTTTTATTTTCAAAATAAAATCATATGAGTTTTTATATATTTGATAGAGTCAGATGTAAATTTGCAAACATTTTCTCTCCATTTGTGGGGGTTTTTTCCACTTTCTTGATAATTTTAAGTGCAAAATATTTAATTCCAGTGAAGTCAAATTTGTCTTTTCTTTTCATTGCTTGTGCTTTTGGTTTCCTCTCCAAGAAAATGTGGCCTCAACCAGGGTCATGAGGATTTGCCCTGTGTTTCTTGTTTTCTTCTACAAGGCTAGTTTTGTTTTGTTTTGCTTTTTGTTTTGTTTTGTTATTGTTGTTTATAGTTCTGGGGATTGAACCCAGGGCCTTTGCTCTGGCCTATTTTATTTTTAATTTTGAGACAGAGTCTCACTAACTTACTAAATTGCCCAGGCTGGGCTGGAACTTGCAATCTTCCTGCCTCTGCCTCCCAGGATACTGGGATTACAGGCATGCGCTGCCACGCCTGGCCCCAGGGGTTTTATTATAGTTTTAGCTCTTATCTTCAGGTCTCTGGTCTATGAGCCATTTGAATTAACTTTTGTATCTGATGTGAAGAATGGCTGACTTCACTCTTTCTCTTCAGCTGAAACAGTGCCATTTATTAAAGGGACTTCTTTCCTACTGAGTTGTCTTCTTACCCTTTTCAAAAACCAGTGGACCACATTTCAGACTCTTGATTCCACCCCCTTGATCTGTGCATCTGCCCTTATTTCAGTACAGCATTATCTTGATTACTGTGGCTTTGTGCTGAGCTTCGAAATCAGAAAGTGTTGGTACTTGGGTTTATTCTGCCTTTTCAAGAGTGCTTTGGTGACTTCTCATGAATTTTAGTGTCCATGTATTAATATGGGAAAACAAGCTGGCTGCGGTTTTGATGACGGTCGTGTGGCATCTATGGATCCACCAGAGAGTAAAATCTCATCCTCCCACCCATGCCTGTGTCTCCTGCTCACTTATTTCTATCTCCTAGTGTTTCTTTCAATGGTGCTTTGTAATTTAAAATGTCCAAGTTTTGCTTCCTAAATTTATCCCTAAGTATTTTCTTCTTTTTAATTACATTGCAAAATAAATTGGTTTTCTTAATTGTATTTTAGTATTTTCTCAATTTCATTTTCACCTACGAAGGGAAGCTTCATTACCAGGGTCTAAATCTTATGCTCCATGCATATCTTCATCTAATTTTGCTTTATTTATTTTTGTGGTACTGGGGATTGAACCCAGGGCCTTGAAACTGACATACAACCCCAGCCTATTTTTATTTTATTTTGAGAGAGGTTCTCCCAAAGTTGCTAAATTCTCCAGGCTGGGATCCAACTTTTGACTCTCTTGCCCCCAACACCCAGGGTGCTGGGGATACAGGTGTGCACCACCACACCAAGCATAATTTAGTTTTGTCAGAAAGGATTTTCAAATGCCTTGATGTGAGTTAAAAGACACTGGCAGTCGGGCATACCTGTAACCTCAGCACCTTGGGAGGCTGAGGCAGGAGGACTGCAGGTTTGGGCCCAGCCTGGCCAACTTAACAATTTAGTAGGAACGTGTCTCCAAAGTGGAAAGAGCTTAGGATACAGCTCCGTGCAAAAGCCCTGTGTTCAATCCCTAGTACTGAGAAGCAAAAAAGAAGACTGACCCTGGGACACCTGCAGGATGGTCCCTGGGACACCTGCTTGGCTGCTCAGACACCAGGAGGCCATCTGGGCGGAAGGGCCCTGGTCTCACCCAAAAGCAGAGGGTGAGAGGCCTGCACTGCCCGGCCAAACATCAGATAATGGTGCTCAGGCTGTTGGCTGTTGCTGTCCTGTGAATGGTTTTGTCCCTGACACTCCTACACTGAAATCCTCACCCCAGGCCATGGCCTCAGGAGACTGACCCCGGGAGGAGAAGAGGTCACACAGGTGGAGCCCTTGCAATGGGGTCAGTGTCCTTGTAAAAGAGGACGTTTCCTCTACCGTGCAAGGGCACAGGGAGCAGGCGTCATCTGTGGCCCGGGAAACAGCCCTACTTGTCACAGTCGCCATCTGCATCAGCCGACTCAGGGTCCAAGGCACCTCCATCCTCGACTCCAGCCCAGTGCGTTGGCAAAGGGAGCCTGCTCACCACACTGCCAGGACAGGCTGAGACAGCCAAGGCTTGGCATCTCCTGTGCCGCCCATGACCACTGCTCCCCTGCTGAGGCTGCTGTCACCATGGGCGATGGGGTTCGGGACAGATTCCTGGGTTCATCTCATGCATGATGAGCAAAGAACTGGAGGTGGTGCTCGGTGGCAAGGGAAAACCAGAGCCATTTATTAAGGCTATAGTGCGCTCAGAGTGAGTGGGCTCCTGCTGGTGGAAAGGAAAATGGCACAAGCACTGAGGGCATGGGGTTTAGGAATTTAAAATGTTGCCCCAGGTCTGGGGTCCCTCCCACTGCATCTATCAGAGCGTGATTGACAGCATGATTGACAGGATGCTGAGAAGGTCAGCTACATCGACTGTGCATGTCCTTTCCTGCGAGTCACTGTTGTAACTGAATGCGGGAGATGCAGTCCCTATGCGCGATCCTGCAAGGAGCTCCAGGTGAAGAAAGGTTACTACAGGTCATTCCGGCAGGTCTGGCACACGTGTCCTGCTTTGGGATTTCGGAATTTCCCAGAGGAGACTGCTTTTCTTTGCCTCCAGGTAGACCTTAAAACAGAGGTCAGGGTGTGGCCCTGGAGGATTGCTCAGGTTCAGGAGAGTGGAAGGGAGCAGCAGCCCTATAGCCCCAGTCACACTATCTCTGTTACTGTCAGTGGCCGAAGGTGCCTGGGACTCCAGGAAGGGAGGGGATCGGGCATCTCGACCAGGTGCTGCCTGTCCCCACCCTGGGCAATTTCTCCTGCAGGAGCAGGAGTCTGGGCTTTGTGCCGTGAGCTGCCCGGAGAGCTGAGCTTCTCTCCCGTGAAAAATGAGCAGCTTCTGTGGGGATGAGGAAGCGTTATAGTACCCTCAGTGGTGGGGGCTTTTTCCCCCAAAAGTCTCAGCTGGGCCTCAGTGGTGTCTCAGAGCCTCTGTGTGCTCCCCCAGCTTCTCCAAAGATATCAGGACCCAAAGCTGGTTCGGACCCAAGGGGAAGACTTTAGATGTGAACAGCTGGTGGCACGCTGGGGGGACCTCTGTCCTCACCCACCTGTGACCCCAGGGGCTCCTGGCTGTCTCAGCCCCACCTGAAGCCCCAGAACCTCAGGCAAAGGGATAACATCACAAAGATGCCTGCAGCTGTGTCCATGAGCCAAGCCAGGATGGGGACTTGGAGACAAAATTGATTTGAGGATAATAAAGACTCAGGCATTTGTAGCTCGCCAAGCTATGGACAGAGAGTCCTGGCCACACGTGCCCAGTCATAAATAGTAAACAGAGATGCAACCCTCATAAAAAGAAGACTTTTACCAAATATACGAGGCTGCCAAAGCCAGGGAGTCTTATTCAGCCAAATGATTACAGCTGGAGTTTTATTTCTAAGTGACTTTTTAGCATTATGTTGTCACCTATAATAAGTAGCATTTCTTGAGCAAGTGCTAGAAGATCCTAATTGGGCCCGGAGAAGGAATTTTTCACGCGTTTCAGGAGGGAAGAGACGAGCGGCATATGCAGTTACACTAATGGTTCCATTTTTTAAGACACTGAGTATTGTTTATATGATGTTCTTATTTTATTGTGCACAGACTAACAATCTCTCATGCCCTGTAGAAAGCCACGGTTGGCCCTGTGTTTCATTTCCCATTGGCTTGGGGTCTCTAGGGCTGGCTTTCCTCGCCCCTGCTGGGTCAATAACCAGCTCTGGTGCGGCTCTTGCTGGATCTGGATCGGTCTTCTCCTCTCCCCCATGTTAATTATATCTGCAAATGAATGCCAAGCTGAAGGGCAGCACTGATTGCAATAGCAGAAAAATGCGCTTCTCCTCCTCCATCCCCCACCTGGACTCTCAGCGTCCTCCTGCCCACCTGCCAGGCCTTGGTCAATAATCTCAACCCTTTTAGTCCTTTTGCTGGGCAGGGCGGAGACTAGGTCAGCACTTCCTTTTCAGACTTCCAAATCCAGAACTAATATAGGGAGAGAAGGACGTTATCCTGTTCCCTTCCCAGTGTTCTCAGTCTCTTACTGCAAAATTGTCCTTCCCACTATAGATGTGCTAAATTTCTCTCTTCTATCATCTGGGAATTTTTTTTTCCATGCTAGGAATTGAACCCAGGACCTTCACACTGAGCTACATCCCCAGCCCTTTTTGTTTTTTATTTTGAGACAAAGTGTCACTAAGTTGACCAGATTGGGCCTGAACATGATGCTCCTCCTGCCCCAGCCTCCCAGCGTTCTGGGATTACAGGCGTGCATTACCATGGCCTAAGCTTTGTTCTCTGTTAATGATCACTAATCATCAGGTGGCTCACAAATGGTGCTCCTTGGGCTTAGACTCTGGAAAGGAAGGAAGTTGTCATGTCTGTCATCCTGGTCATGGGGAAGGCTGAATCAATGAAATTCACACATGGGCACAGATCGATGGGCACACATGGTCACAGCACAGGTATGAGGTGTAATCAAAATATATGGTGAGGCCTGGGGATTTAGCTCAGTGGTTTTGCTGCCTGCTGCACAAGCACAAGGACCCAAGATCAATCCCCAGTACCAAAAAAAATAAATACATAAAATTTAAAAATATATATATATATGGTGAATGTTTAATTTTAAAAATTACTAGAGTAAAAGACGCATTCCATGAATCCCCCTCAAAATCCTCCCCCTTGTTTTGAACACACTTATCCCATCATTCTTGCCACTTTCTGAAGCAGCTCTGGAAGTCCTCTTTCCTGAATGTCTTTACGAGTTGTGATAAAAAAATCCACTAAAGTCAAGATGACCATGGAAAGGAAATGTTTTGAATCAATTCAGGACATCAAGGCCTCCAGGACAACTAAAGATACTCATGAAAGAAGATTTCAGAACTGCTTCAGAAAGTGCCAAGTATGATGGGATAAGTGTGTTCAAAACAAGGGGGAAAATTTTGAGGAGGATTCATGGGTTTTTTACTGTAATGATTTTTAAACATTTGAACATTGACTGTATTTTCACATCATAGCTCAGAATGAGGACATGTTCTTCTACTTCTTTTATAATCATATTTCTAAACTGGGGGGGGGGTGCCACCTGTAATCCCAGCACTCTGGGAGGCTGAAGCAGGAGGATCACAAATTCAAGTTCAGCCTAAGCAGCTCAGGCTGCCTTAGTGAGACCCTGTTTCAAAATAAAAAGGGCTGGGGCTGTAGTTCAATGCAAAGGCCCTGGATTGAATCCCCAGTATTGCAAAAGAAAAAAAATTATAATCACATTTCCATCCTCCGAGGCCCACTCCAGGTAAACCGTGAAGTGGGGCACCCCTTCTGCATGCCAAAATCCTTGTCAACACAGAATCTTACCAGCCTGCACCTCCTTTAGGGCATCTACAATCGATTCTCATTATTTCCAGAAATTGTGTCCCATAAAGTCCCGTGAACACTAAGTTGATGAATCCTGAGCCATCTGTCCTAGGAGAACCCAGGGATGCAGTCCTGTGAGCTGCCAGGGCAACAATTCCTCACTGGTCAATAGGTGGTCTTGCTTTATGTCTGTTTAGATACACCTTACTTCACACTCAAGACAGCTGCGCCTGTGGAACCCACGGCCCACAGTGACGCCCACCCAGCCTGAGGAAGCTCAGGGACCCCCGGGGCCTCTGCAGGCGGCTGAGCTCAGGCCCTGGCCACACCCACTGCTGCACTCCAGGCTGCCAAACCAGCAGAAAGCACACACAGGTGGAGGCTGTGGCGCTGGGTAGATGGAAAAGGTCACCATGTAGCCTGGGAGCTGAAACAAGAGGGCAGAGCATGGCACCTGTGTCACCACCCATGACGGCCCATGAGTACTGACTGTGGTCAGCAAATAGGCAAAATACTGAGGAGAGACTCCCTGGTCCTAAACCTCCTTGTCTCCCACCCTTCTTGACCTCTCCACCTTTGTCCCTGCATCCATGTGCAGTGCACCAGGCATCTCCACGCACAGGCACAGATTTTCTCCCAGCACTGGCAGCACTGGGAGCAGAGCTTTGAAAGAATTAGGTATGTCAGGGGCGGGCACCCCATGCCTCTCTTGCAGCAAATGCTGCGTTCTCCCTGTGTCTTCACAGCATGGTTCCCACACACATGTCTGCCTCTCCTTATGGGGACCCAGCCGGATTGGATGAGCTCACCCGAAAGGCCTGTTTCTCCTTGATCATCCCAAGCAAGCACGACCACATTCCCCGGCACTGGGGTTGGGATTCAGCCTGCAAAACCCTTGACACCTGTCTGGCCCTCACAGTCCTGTCTTTTTATTTTTTTTGCTACCGAGGGTCAAAGTCCTTGGTCTTTCACAAGACACATGAGTTCCATCTCCACAAAAGATGTCAGGACTCAGTGCACCCCTCCCTGAGCTTCCGTGTCATACTGTGTAGGATAGGAGGAGAGTCCTTCTCACCATAGAGGGGCTCAGGCCACCAGGTTGGGGCCCAGAGCAAAGCAGGTGGGCTGTGGGCCTCTCTCAGGTGAAGGCCACATCCACAGAAGACCAGGGAGAGCACGGCCCATCCACAGTGAGCTAGACAGGGCTCATGTCCTATAACAGCATCAGAGCCCTGAGCCTTGGGGTAGCCCTGGAGGTGACGGCTGCCCTGCTTGACCCCGTAAGGCCAAGGGCAAGGGCACCCAGGGGTAACTATTTCTTTGCCTTCTAGTGGTCAGAAGCTCCAGGCCCACTGGACAAACTGGTCACGACCTCGGGGCCTTTGCACACACTGTCCCTCACCTGGACAGCTCTTTCTGGGGAAAGAAGTGTCACTGTCTTTGAGAGGCTTCCCCAAGTGCCCCATATGGAGCAGGGCCCCTGGGACTCCATGTCTGGGGGCCTTTGTCCTATTTTATTTCTCCAAGAGAATTAATCACTTGGGGACAATAGTGAAAGGACATAGGCTGAAATGTTCAAATGGCTATATCTTCAGTGAGGTTCTACACAGCTCAAGTTCAGCGGCTCTCCTGCTTTCCACAGCTTCTCCAGGTAACAAGTATTATTTTCTTATCAGAAAAGAGCCATGAGCTCCCAGTGCAGAGTGGGAGGCTTCCGGGCCAACCTACCACTGCTCCCAGCATGGAGGAGGCTTCAGGGTCAATGTCCTACAGCTCCCAGTGCAGAGGAGGAGGTTTCCGGGTCGACATGCGGCAGCTCCCTGTTCACAGTGGGGGGGCTTCTGGGCCAGCTTACCACCACACCCAACAGAGAGGAGACTTCCAGGTCAACGTGCCACAGCTCCCAGTGCAGAGTGGGAGGCTTCTGAGCCAACCTACCACCACTCCCAGCACAGAGGAGGTGAGCCTTGCAGGTGCCAGCAGCAAACACCCCCCCACACCCACCCCCGTCAAAATGAGAAGACACATAAACAAGCCTCAGAACCAGACTTCCAGATTACCTAGAGCAACCCCAAAGGGAAATGAGATGGAACACTCTGATACTCAACCACCTGGACTCCCTGAACTAGCAACAAAAGAGGATCTGGAAAAAATGAAATCAGAAATGATTCCTCAGATAACAGTAGAGATTGTGCCCATAGTGCAAGACATGACTAATAAATCTAGAGAGGACACAGATAAAAAAATAGATGAGCTGAGGAACATGATGGAATGCCAACATAGGAAACAAATGGAATCCATAAAACAGATGCAAACAGATTTCCAGGAGGTTAAAAACTCCACTGAAAGTCTATGCAGCAGAATGAGCCAATGTGAGGACAGAATTTTGGATATAGAAGATAAGATCACAATTAGTGACCAGGAAAGGAAAAATTGCTTTAAAATGGTAAGGGATCATGAGAAATCAATCCGGCAGCTGCTAGACGATGCAAAGAAGAATAACATAAGACTGATTGGAATTAATGAAGAAACAGGAGAGAGTGCAGACAACATAAAAAAAAACTGTTCACAGAAGTGATGGCAGAAAACTTCCCAAGCAGGGGAAAAGAACTTGACATACAGGTAAGTGAGGCATATAGGACTCCAACTAGTCTTGATCAAAAAAAACCTACACATAGGCATATAATTGTTAAGATTCCAGAAACCCAACAGAAGAACAAAGTTCTGCAAGCAGTGAGAGAAAAGAAACAAATCACATACAAAGGAAAGCCCATCAGAATCACAGCAGACTTCTCAACACAAACCATCAAGGCAAGAAGAGCTTGGAGTGACATATTCCAAGCCCTAAAAGAAAACAGCCTCCAACCCAGATTGATGTACCCTGCAAAACTATCTTTCCAAATTGATGGAGAAATAAGATACTTTCATGACAAAGAGCACCTTAGGAACTTTGTGAATACCAAACCAACACTCCCAAAAATTTTAGACAAATCCTAGGAAGAGACAATGAGGATCATTACCCAAGGAAGTCCAGCAGAATGAATCCACCAGGAACAACAAGAAATTAAAAGCAAAGTGGGAGAATCCAACAAAAAGAAAAAGACATGACAATGATAAGTCAGTATGTATCAGTTATAACCATCAATGTTAATGGTCTCAATTCACCAATCAAAAGAAATAGACTGGCAGAATGGGTCAAGAAACAAGAGCCAACAATATGCTGCATACAAGAAACACAATTCAAAAAGAAACTCATAGACTGAAAGTTAAAGGGTGGAAAACAATACTCCATGTGACAGGAACCCAAAAAAAGCAGGAGTAGCTATCCTCTTTGCAGATCAAGTAGATTTCAAACCAACACTGATTAAGAGAGATGAAGAAGGACACTACATCCTTGTAAAGGGAGCAATCCAAGAGGAAGAGATGACAATCATAAATATATATGCAGCAAACACTAGTGCACCCAACTATATAAAACAAATACTAATGGACATGAAAAATCATATAAGCACTAATACAGTATTAGTGGGGGATCTCAATACCCCACTGTCACAGATAGATCAACTAGACTAAAAGCAAGCAACGAAATACTAGAACTCAATCAAACTCCTGAACAAATGAACATAACAGATGTTTAGAGTGTTCTACTCCACAAAATCAGAATACACGTTCTTTTCAGCTGCACGCAGGTCATTCTCCAAAATAGACCACATACTCACTCATAGAACATGTTTAAGTAAGTCCAAAGGAATTGAAGTTATACCCTGTATATTATCAGACCATAGTACGATGAAATTGGAGATCAATAGCAAAAGAAACCGCAAGAATTTCATAAACACATGGAAACTGAACAACACACTTCTGAATAACCAATGGGTCATAGAGGAAATTAAAGAAGAAATCAGACAGTTCCTTCAAATAATGACAATGACAATACAACATATCGGAATCTATAGGACACAATGAAAGCAGTCTTATGAAGGAAATTCATACCAGTAAATACACATATTAAGAAAACAGAGTGATCCCAATTAAACAACCTGATGCTGAACCTCCAGCTTCTAGAAAAAGAAGAGCAGGACAAACCCAAAGCTCATAAAAGGGAGGAAATTCTAAAGATCAGAGGAGAAATCAATGCAATGGAGACTAAGAGAAAAATACAAAAAAATCAATGAAGCCAAGAGTTGGTTCTTCAAAAGAATAAACCAAATTGACAAACCCTTAGCCAACCTTATCAGAAAAAGGAAAGAAAAGGCCCAAATCCATGCAATTAGGAATGAAAAGGGTGAAATTTCAACAGACCCAGCAGAAATCCAGAGGATCATCAATACCTACTTCGAGAACCTATATGCCAATAAGATGGAAAACACAGAAGAAATGGACAGATTCCTAGATACATATGAATTACCAAAGTTGAACAAAAAAGACCTAAAAATTCTAAACAACCCAATATCAATCAATGAAATTGAAAACGTAATTAAAAACTTACCAACTAAGAAAAGCCCGGGTCCTAATGGCTTCACTGCTGAATTCTACAAGACTTTTAAAGAAGAACTATCACCATTACTCTTTAAACTCATGAAGGAAATGAATAGGGAAGCAATACTCTCAAATTCATTCCTGGAAGCAAGCATCACCTTGATCCCCAAAGCAGAGAAAGATCCAATCAAAAAGATGAACCATAGGCCAATCTCACTAATGAACATAGATGCAAAAATCCTGCATAAGATACTGGCAAATAGAATGCAGAAGATCATCAAGAAGATCATACACCCTGATCAAGTGGGATTCATCCCAGGGATGCGGGGATGGTTCAACATACACAAATCAATCAATGTAATACACTATATCAACAGAGCCAAGGACAAAACCCATCTGATTATCTCCATAGACGCAGAAAAAGCATTTGACAAAATCCAACATGCATTTATGATAAAAACCCTACAAAAAATTGGAATAGATGGTCTCTACCTCAAACTGATAAAAGCCATGTATGAAAAAACCAACAGCCAATATCATACTAAATGGTCAAAAACTGAAATCCTTCACGCTAAAATCAGGAACAAGAGAAGACTGTCCACTATCACCACTCTTGTTCAATACACTTTTGTAAACATTAGCCACAGCAATTAGACAAGAGAAAGAAATAAAAGGAATAAAGATAGGAAATGAAGTCAAATTGTCATTATTTGCAGATGACATATATAGAAGATCTCAAGAACTCCAGCAAAAGTCTTCTAGACTTAGTAGCCAAATTGAGTAGAGAAGCTAGATACAAGGACAACACACAAAAATCAATAGCTTTCCTCTCCACAAACAACAGACTCACTGAGAGAGAAATAGGGCAAATAATTCCTTTCACAATAGCATCCAAAGAACTGAAATACCTAGGAATCAACCTAATGAAAGAAATCAAAGACCTCTTCTCTGAAAACTATAGCACTCTGAAAAGAGAAATCAAAGATGATATCAGAAAATGGAAAGACATCCCCTGCTCCTGGGTAGGAAGGATCAATAGAGTGAAAATGGCCATAGTTCCAAAACTGCTATACAGATTCAATGCAATTCCAATTGAAATCTCAGCAACATACTTCACAGACCTTGAGAAAACAATCCAAAAATTCATTTGGAACAAGAAGAGACCCAGAATAGCAAAAGCAATTCTAGGTAACAGAGACATGGCAGGGGGTATCACAATACCCAACTTGAAATTATATTACAAAGCTACTGTGATAAAAACAGCATGGTACTGGCAAAGAAACAGACCTGAGGAACAGTGGAACAGATTAGAAGATGCAGTAACAACTGCAGACACACTCAGCTACCTCATCTTTGACAAAGGAGCCAAACACCCTCACTGGAGGAAAGATAGCCTCTTTAATAAACGGTGCTGGAAAAATTGGGTTTCAACTTGCCAAAGACTAAAATTAGACCTATATCTCTCACCATGCACTAAACTAAAATTGAAATGCATTAAAGATCTAAATATTAAAACAGAAACACTAAACCAGCTGGAAGAGAGGTTAGATAGAACTCTTGAAGACATTGGTATAGGAAAAGATTTTATGAACAAAACCTCTGTTGCCCATGAACTAGCACAAACAATCAACACGTGGGATCTCTTCTTACCAAAAAGCTTCTGCACAGCAAGAGAAAACATCAACAGTGTGAAGAGACAACCCACAATGTGGGAAAAAAATTTTCACCAGCTGTCCCTCAGACAAAGGTCTACTATCTAGAATCTATAAGGAAATTAAACAAATCAGATCTTCCAAATTTAAAGACCCAATCCGAAAATGGGCATCTGAAATGAACAGACATTTCTCAGACAAAGAAGTAGAAATAGCAAATAAATATATGAAAAAATGTTCAACATCACTGGTCGTTCGAGGGATGCAAATGAAAACAACGCTGAGATTCCACTTCACTCCAGAAAGAATGGCTGCTATCAAGAAATCAACCAATAACAAATGCTATTGGGGCTGTGGGGAAAGAGGAACCCTGCTCCACTGCTGGTGGGAGTGTAGACTGGTGCAACCACTATGGAAATCAGTGTGGAGATACCTCAAGAACTAGGATTGGAAGTCCAATTTGACCCAGTTATTCCCCTGCTGGGTATCTTCTCCAAAGAATTAAAAGAATCATACCACAGTGATATATGTGCACCCATGTTCATAGCAGCACTGTTTGTAATAGCCAAAGCTTGGAAACAGCCCAAATGCCCATCAACTGGAGACTGGATAAAGAAAATGTGGTTTTTAATAAAATGGAGTACTACTCAGCCATGAAAATGAGAAATTAGAGACATTGCTAAATGGATGCACATTGAGGCCATACTCTTAACTGAAATAAATAGGACACACATGTATAAATACTGAATAGTTTCTCTAGTGTGAGAAACTGAAAGTGTAAATAAGGGCTAAAAGGAGTTCGATCCCCGGTACCACAAAAAAAAAAAAAAAGAAAAAAAAGGACTAAAAGGTAATAGGTATAATAGGTAATGTGAAATAGGAAGAAAAGGGGCAAAGGGGAAGGGGTAGGGGAAAGGAAAGAAGGGAATGAAATTAATATGATAAAATGAAAAAATGGAAACAAAGTCTTTGTAAATAGGGAGGAATGGAGGGGTTGAAGGGAGAGCGGGGGAAGGGGAAAAAATAAGAACCAAGAGCGATTATTTAAAGGTGCAAATTTCCAATGATGAATGTCATTATATTGTATACCTAAAATGTACCAATAAAATAAAATTTTTTAAAAAAAGAAAAAGAAAAGAGCCATGAGCATCTCAAAAAGTGAAAGCCAAGAATTCACTGGCATTGTGCCTCCCACACAGTCCGGCAGCTGTGGGACACATCCCCTCAAAGTGGGTGTCCAAGCGGGGTTTCTGCCAGAGTTGGTGTGATTTTAAAACACATCCTTAGTGGTCCTTGGTTCAGTGTCTCCTCTGCTGGGAGAGATGAGCTCTGTGATATGCTTGTCACTAGTAGAATGAAGCACCAGGGACACTGGTAGTGTCCAAGCTGGATTGGGAAAGTTCTGCAACAAGCCCACTGTGAGGGAGGCTGGTAGGTCTGACCCTGGGCTCTGTCACATGGCTCTGTGGGCAGCTCCTGCCTGTGCCATCTTGGATGTCCACACCAGTCAGGTCATCAGACATGCACTAGTCAGATTTCCATCGCTGTGACAAAATGCATGAGACTATCAACTTATAAAGATGGAAGGTTTATTGTGATTCACAGTCTCTGAGGTTTTGCCCATGGTTTGGTGGCTCCACTGTGTTAAGGCCTACACTGAGGTAGAGAATCCTGGCAGGGAGGCCTTCACATAAACATTTAGCCCCATGATCTCTCCAGGCCCCTAGACCCTAACACACCCTGCCAAATGAGGCCAGGAGAGTCACACTGAAGGATACATGTGCAGTGTGCACTGTGGGGTCACCCAGAAAACAGCTGCATGAGTCTGCACAATTGGGGATTTCTGGGCAAGTTGTCTGGAAACCCGGGAGCTTGGAGGAAGAGCGGCTTTGGGAGTGAGTTGATAATGGCACAGATGGTGTGACCAGCCTAGACAGCCCTGCCCGCAGGGCAAGGACAGGGTGGGACCTTGGAGATGTCAGCCTCTTGGGCCCCACTAAGGTTCGGAGTGGGGACTTGGGCCCATGCCACCTCCCAGGAGTCCCACAGAGGTGCCAAACTGGTGACACTGGTGCTGTTAGCCCCACCTCATATCCCATGCAGATTATTACAAGGGACGTGTAGGGAGGAGGCAGGGGGTTTGCACAGAGCTCAAGCTGCCTGACAGCCTGGGTCAGGCCAGGCTTCGGGGAGTCACTCAAGTACCCAGGTTCTTTCCCTGTTGTCGCTCCCAAGTCACCCAGAGCTCGTCCACACCAGACGCAGTGGAAGCTGCATTGCTTCTCTGTCTACATCCCAGCCCCAGAGAGGGTGAAACAGGACAGAGTACAAACAGAGGGTGTCTTTCCGCCAGAAGTTCAGCACATGGCATCCCTCTGCTCACCTATTGTTGGCTGGAGAGGGGGTCACTGCCTCCTGTAGGTCACTGTATGCCCAAGGGGTCAGTTTTGTGAGCAAGGAAGAGAGAGTGGGTGTGGCGGTGGCACACACCTGTAATCTCCGCACTCTCCGAGGCTGAGGTAGGAGGATCTCAAGTTGCAGCCCAGCCTGAGCAACTTAGCAACTGATTGAGACCCTGTCTCTGTCTCAAAAGAAAAAATTAAAAAGGTTAGGGGTTTAGTCAATGCAAAGGTCCTGGGTTCAATCTCCTGCCCCTCTCCCCCAAATAAATAAATAAATAAATAAATAAACAAATAAATAAATAAATACTGTGACACATAAGACTTGTGCATTTTGCTATCTCTACATTCCCCCCGAGCAGATGAGGCTTGGCACAGCACATGAGGCCCTGGGTTCTACCCCAGCACTGGAATCAAGAAACAGCAACTAGGAACTCCAGGTGACAGGCCAAGGCGACCATGTAGGGTGAGGCACTTGGTGCCTGCTGCTTCCTTAGAAGTGTGTTAAAAATCAGTGGATGCCAGGTGGGCTGAGGGACAGACAGGTGGCAGAACAAGCATGGCAAAATGCCCATTGCAAAAGCCAAACCGCCGTGCACGGATCTCAGCACACCATTCTTCATGCTGTGTCTGAAGAGATTCATAATAAAACACGGGAGGGGGGTGCTTAGGAACTCCGTGGTGTGCAAAGAAGAAAAGGAACAGCCACTCCGGGTTCTTGCTGAAGAATGATTTTTTACTTCCTGCACTCCTAAATATTCTCCCGGGTTTTCTTCTCTGCCCACCCCTCAGAACAGGTTTCTCCATTTCCTTTCATCTTTTTTAAAGGCCTGGTTTAGCTGAGGCGAAAGCCCTTCCTGATGTGCAGCACGTGCGGATATGCAGCCACGCCGCAGCTGCCCCTCAAATGCTCCCCCCGGGCACCCTGTGTGGATGACTCCTCCTCGTCCCCAGCTCCTGGGAAGCACAGGCCAAGGAGTTGTCCCCACTGCTGTCCTTTGGAGACCGTCATGCAACTTGGTCCTGCAGGCCGCAGCCTTGGGAATCCACCCCTTCCCCTCTACATGACACAGTGGAGATTCAACTCAGCATGCCCTGGGTCAGTCTTTTATTCCTGTTTTCTTTTTCAGTTGTTTCCTGGGGGTAAAAACACATGACATAAAACTTGCCGCTGTGACCATTCCTAAGCGCGTAGTCCAGGGATATTAAATGCATCCTCACTGTGGTGCGACCGATTCTTCCCATCTTGTGAAGCTGAAACTCTGTCCCCACAGGACACTGCTCCCCTCCCCTCCGCAGCTCCAGCAGCACCGTTCTGTTCCCTGTCTCCCACTCTGGCTGCTCCGGAGACCCTGAAACATTTGTCCCTTTGTGCCTACCTTATTCTCCACTGAGCACCATTTCCTGAAGGCTCATCCGTGTGACAGCAGGCATCTGAATCCTTTCCTTTCTAAGGCCCAGGGGCATTCACACAGACTGCATTCCATTTATCCACTCATCTGCCAGTACACACTACAGGTTCTTGGCACACCAGCACATTTATGATGACAAACTCAGGGGTCCAACCGCAGCACCTCTTCTTCAAAATCCTCATTTCCGGGCTGGGGATTTAGCTCAATGACGCCATGCGTATCTTGCAAGCGCAAGGTCCTGAGTTCAATCCCTGGTACGAAAAAAAAAAATCCTCATTACAGAGAGTGCTAGCAGACTCTCTGCCTAAGGTGACTCCTCAGAAGAGCGACTTGCAAATTACTTTCTCCAGCACAGTCCTGGGACATAGCAGGGGCAGGTGACCTGGGGGACCACGTGGTTCCTCAGTAATCAAAGATCAGAGGGGCCAATGGGTAGGCCTGGAGAAATAGCAAGCCAGGCAGGAACGATGGGTGTGGGGTGGAAGTCGAGGAGACAGGAGAAAGAATCAAACCCATGCAGCAGCTCTGATGTCTTCAACTCCAGCCCCTACCATAGCAAAGTCCACTCACAGTGCCGCGCACAGTGTAAATGCTGTGTTAGCAGCTATGGCGCACTGTCACTTAGGGAACACTGATGGGGAAGTGTCTGCACACATTCACAGGCGCAGTGGAGTTTTGATTTGTGGTTGCGGGAATCCATGGAGGCAGAGCCCACGACAGATGGGCAGGGAGGGATGACTGTGCATGACCCTCAGAGGCATCGCTGTCGCCTCCTACTGCAACTCTGACCTCTAGGGTCTCGGGCACCCTTGGCCTAATGATGTGTTAGACAGAGCATCGAGGAAGGTCTCAGCTAGCTCCAAGACACCGTGATAGGTAGATCTAAAGACACCATCATTGTCCAACCCCATGGACCAAATGAAAGAACCTCCTTAGACAACTGAAAACTCACAGACTCCTTCAAAAGGAGATGTATCCACATCCCAACCCCAGGGACCTGGGAAGGGGACCAGATCTCTTTGCAGGTGTGATTAAGGATTTTGAGATTAAAAAATGATTTTTTTTCCTTTGGTAGTGCTGGGGATTGAACCTAGGGCCTTCACATTGAGCTACATCCCCAGTCTTCTTCTAATTAATTTTGAGGCAGAGTCTCTCTAAGTTACTAAGTTGCCTGGGCAGGTCTCAAACTTGCAATCCTCCTGCCTCAGCCTCCCAGAGTGCTGGGATTGCAGGTGTGCACCACCATGTCCAGCTGAATGTTTTGGTTTAGATCTGAACTGTCCCTCAGAGCTCATGTATTCACAGGATCAGACTATGAGGGCTCCAGCTGCACCTGTGGGTTAGCTGAGATCATAATTCGATGGTGTGATTAGAAAGCAATGAAGACAGGAGCTGGAGCCTCGCTGAAGGGAGTGAGTCATGGGGCTGTGGCTCTGGGGACTCTATCTGGTGCCCAGTCCTTTCCTCCCTGGCTGTTTCCTCTTCCTCTGATTCACGACCACCATGAGACAGCAGCTTTCTTCCCAGCACCCTCCGCCATGTTGTCTCTGCCCAAGCACTGTCCTAAAGGCCATGGCTGAACCCTGAGCACATGTGAACCCTCACTTTCCCTGGCCTTGCTCGGGGCTCTCTCAGCTCTGGGAAGCTGGCTACACGAGGTGAGCCCCAAACACAATGTTGGTTCCTGCTGCCTGCTGCATGATGCCGGGATAGAGTGGGCAGAGCAGGAGTTGTGCACACCCGAGCCCATGATGCTGAAGCCCTGGGAGCTGGAGGAGGAGGGAGAAGGCTCTATGCAGAGCCCAGGGATGTGCTCCTAAGCAGCATGGGCTCTACCCTCCAGGACCGCGTGACAAGCATGGCGTGACTGCGCTTTCCCCCAGAGTCACTCACGAGCCTGATCTCTGCAACCCTAACATAGTGGTATTAAGGGGGTGTAAACTTAATCCGAGCCCTTGGGCCAGGTTTCATCAGGTCATCAGGGTGGAGGCCCATGATGGAATCCTGGTGGCTTTACAGGAGAGGGACAGAGACCACAGAGTGACACACAAGCTCTCACCACAATGTGTACAGCCAACAGGGCCTGCACCATGCTGTGTGAACCTCCGCCCTCCAAAACTGTGAACTAAACAAACCTCTTTTCTCTATAAAGTAGCCCACCTTGGGTATTTTGTTACAGTAGCCAAAAATGGACTCATTCACTGCCAAGAGAGGGGCATGGGTTTTTGTTAAACAGCCCCAGGACCCTGCTGCAACTGGCATTCTAGCCAATGCACTCACCGGCCTCCCTCCCCAGCCTACCGCCCTCAAGGCTGCTGTCTGGACTGACCCAGCTCATCAGCCACCACAAAGACATCTAGACTCTGCTCCTCCTCCCCTCACTGCATAGTGGGACCATGAGGAGTCCACGGCCAGCGGCCTCCACCTGAAAGGAGGGATTGAGACTCAGGAGCCTCTGTGGCCACCTGCACTTCGGATGCCTCCTGCTGTGTCCATTTCTCCTGTAGCTTTCCCTTTGCAGCAGGCAAAATGGTCCAGTTAAAACATCAGGAGCCAGGTGCAGTGATGCATGCCTATAATCCCAGCACTCTGGGGAGGCTGAGGCAGGAGGATAGAGTTCTGCCTTACATCTAGATGGCCCCCAAAGCCTCATGTCCTCATAGGTGGGGCTTTGGGAGGGCAACTGGATCATGGATGTGGGGTACTGAACTAAGGGTGTGATAAGTGGATGAGTCCACTGAAGGGTTTAGCATAGTTCCGGGTGTGGGTAATAAGAAGGCCTGCCCTGGGTGTACGTGTACCAACGATAGGCTGGCAATCTGGACAGAAAATAAAGGAACGGATGGAAGGCAGGCTTCCTGATTCCTGCTTCTTGCTTGCCCTGCCATGGACTGCGCCTCCTCTATGAAGCCCCTCTGCCATGCTGCCCTGCCTTGGAGCCAGCTGACTATGGACTGAAACCTCTACAAACTGAGCTAAAGTGAACCTCTCCTCCTTTAACTTGTGGGTGTCAGGTATTTTGTCTCTGCAATGAGAAAAGTATCTTAGACAGATTGCAAGTTCAAGCTTAGCCTGGGCAGATTAGTAACTTAGCAAGACCCTATCTCCAAATAAGTTTTAAAAAGGCTGGGGATGTAGCTCAGTGAGAGGGCCCTGGGTTCAATACCCAGTATGGGGGGAAAAAAAATCACTCATCAGATGACAGCACTGCTTGACTCTCAGTTTCCCTTATACTCCTCTATATTATCTGCACACACACACACACACACACACCCCTTCACACTCATATACCTTCACACACACATACACACCCCTCTCTTTCCTCTGTGTCCTCTCCCACGTTCCCATTCAGTCCCTCCAGCCAGGCAAATCGTGCCTCATTGTCCCTCCCCCGCCCAGGCCCGTCCCTCCCTCAGGCTCTGCACAAGGACATCGTCTTCACAGAACATCCTTGTTCGGGGCTCTGCAGGGCTCACCCTCTCTCCCAAATCTTGCTCAAACATCCCTTTCTCCATGAGGCCACCACGGACCACTCACTCGAAACCTCAGCACCTCCCCTGGACTTCCTGATCTCCCTGACTCCACTTCTTTCTTCCTTTTTATTTTTACTGCAGTTATTATTATTTTCCTTACTTATCACCTTCTTTTGCACCAAGGGCTTTATTTATGTGGCAGTCTGTTGTTTATTGTCTGTGTCACCCCAGAACATAAACTCCAGGCCAGCAGGATGTTCTACTCCCCTTACTTCCTGATATATCACCCAGAAAAGCGCTGGATGCAGAATAGGTGCTCAATAAATATTTGTCAAACAAAAAAGTGAAATAAAAAAGGGTGGTTGCCCTCTTTCACAATCTAGTGCCTCTGTTGAGATCACAAAATAAATGAAATCTGCAGTCATCAAAGCTCCATGCCCGTGGGTAGCATTTTGAAATATGAAGATATTCAGCTTTGCCAAAATGGTTGTCATTTTGGGGTCTTATCAGCTACATTTAGAAATCTCCCTGCTTTGGAGAACGCAGCTGATCACTTACCCCCGAGAACAGGAGAATTTTTCTTCCTCGCCCAGACCAAGATAATAATTGTAAAGGCCACACTGAGAACATCTGTATCCTGCCCACAGATAGGCAAGGTTCTGCCGCGGTGACAAATGACTCCAAGATGTTTCTGCTTCACTTCACGCCAAGTCCCTAGGGATCTCAGTGACCTTCAGCGGCCGCCTTTGGGTAATGGCTCCTCCACCATGGTCACCGGGACAGGTGAGTGCTGCCTCCTGGTGGGGATGTGGTTCACTTCCGCTCTGTTTTACTGTACACAACCAGTCACCTGAGCACGCCTGACCCCAAAAGATTGTGGGCCAGAAAGGGGGAGGACCAGAGATACTGGTGTGCCACATTGTAGAACCCGGCACCAGCAAATCTGAGTCTTTTATGGGTTTGGGACTCTCTTCAAATCACGTGTCACTTTTTCTAGTGGATAGTTAGTGCTTTCTAGAAGCTCTTTGTACAATCACCGAGGAAGCCCTTTGCTCCTGATATCAGATGCCAGCATCATGGTAAAATTTGCCTTTTGACTTTGGATTTTGCTATCGTGCTTTATACCATGCAGTGTTTAACATGTTCCTAAGCCTTTTCTTTGTAGATTAAAACACAGGGGACAGAAAAAATACATAAGCAAGGTATGCAGCTTACAGAGGGATTGTGGCAATCCCCAGGCCCATGGTGGACACCACTCGTGCTCCCCTTCTGTGTCTTCCAGCCTCAACCCCTTCCTCCTCCCCACAAAGCAACAACTCTCCTGGCACTTGCAGGTGTGACCTTGCACTTCTTAATCACTTTATTCCCGGGATGCACCCAGCACCCCTGGACATGATGGCCCTGTCCCACCCTCTGGTCTGTGCCCCAGCTTGTAAAAGCACATAGTCTGTCTTACAAGTCTCATCTCACATCCAGGCTGCCTTTTTCCTTTCTTTTTCCTGACAACTTATCTGTTGAAAATCTGGGGTATTTTTTGCTGATTTTGGCCCCCTGGTGCCATTGAGCATGTTACTGCAACTTCCATGTTTCCTGCTGGTTGGCATCTGGACACAGAGGCCTCTGTGGATGCCCACTGGACCCCTTCGGAGAGACTCAGGCTGGTGTTTTGTGTCGCCCCGCCTGTGCTGGTGTTGAACAGAGGTGGTGAGCATGGGTGTCATTATTGTACTGCTAATTTGAGTGCAAAGGGGTCTGGGATCTTGCCACCAAGAATGACCCTGGAGCTGGATGTGGTGACACACACATGTAATTGCAGTTACTTGGGAGGCTGAGGCAGGAAGACTACCAGTTCAAGCCTATCATGGGCAACTTAGCAAGACTCTGCCTCAAAATGTAAAAGTATTTATTAAAAACAGGGATGTAGTTCAGTGTGAAGGCCCTGGGTTCAATCCCCAGTATGAAAAAAAAAAGATGCCAGATTTTAAGCTGGGACAGGTATGTTTTATCAGGTATCCATGGTTAATAAGCCAGCAAGAGCCATCTGTTAATATTTCTTTGAACACTTTTTTTTAATTAGAATGAATGTTGAGATTTTTCAGATGCCTTTTAGGGTAAAATGAAGATGAGTTTTCATTTTCCTATGAATTAAAGTATTAGAACTCTTGAATTGTTCTTATATTCCTCACATAGTAACCAGCTGAGTCATGACATTTGAATGTTACTCGATTCATTAACTAGTGTGATGTTTTCAGAACTTTGGCTTCTATATTCATGAATGGGAATGGGACTTGGAGAATTACTGTTATTACTAGTATTATTAAGAGGAGGAGAGGAAATATTATCTCTGCGGTTACTGCAAGAGGTTGGGTGTCACCATCAGCATTGTGCTCTCCTCAAAAAAAGAATTTGACATGTTTCCTTCTTTTTCTTCTCATACTTTGGCTGGGGGAGACACCTCTAATAAAGGCTCTACCAGGGTTCCCCAGAACAATCTTTCCTAATTCTTTCTGCCAAAAGCATTGCTATGGGAAGCCTTTATGCTTTAGGACAGTTGGGCTGGGTATGAAGTCAGGGTTTGCACTTTACCCTGAGAGTATTGTGAGGATTTCTCTATTTTTGCTTAGATATTACTGTAGAAATGCCTGGATGTCTGATATCTGCTGGATTTTTTCTTCTATTCCACCCCACCCCACCCCCCATAGCTGTTCTTGGAGCTAGGAATATCTTATTGTTGCTCTGACTCACACAGTGTACTTTCATTACGTGGGGTAAATCTTCTCTTATTTCAAGTAAGTTTTCTTGAGCCAGAGCCTCAAACATTTCTTATATTCTGGTCTGTTTCCCTTCTTCAGAGACACTGTCGCACAGGTGTAGCTCCTCCTTCTACAGCTTTTGGATTATTTACTCTGTTCCATTTTAAACCTGTGTTCCTTTGAGGTTTTACTCCTTTGCCTTTCATTTCTCTCCCCTAAGTAAGCCGTAAGCTACAATTCTATCATTTTAATTTTGGGCAGCATCCAACTCCATCTATCTTTTGTAGATGGATTTTCTTCTTTACTTCCTTCTTGAGTTCTGTCAACCTTGTAATACTCTGACATCTTTATTTGGGGAATGGGGGGGTCACTGAGGATTGAATGCAAGGCATTCACAGTAAGCTACATCTTCCGATTTTTTACTTTTTCTGATCTTGCTCTGTTGCCCTGGCTGAGCTTGAACTTGCAATCCTCCTGCCTCAGCCTCTCAGAGGGCTAAAATCACAGGTCTTAATCATGGAAGCTATGAATGTGTTATGTCCCATAGCAGGGGACTAAGTGATGAGGATGGGATTAAGGTCACTAATCAGATGACTTTAACACAGGGAGGTGACCTTGCAGTATCAGAGGGGAGGGGGTCCAAAGTTATCATGAGGGTCTTTCAGTGTGGAAGGAGGCAGAAAAGTCCACACAATACTCAGTGATAATTGTAATGTGAGACTCACTCACCAGGCTTGCACTGCTTTCTCCCCCAGTACAGATGGAATCTAGGGCCTTTGCACATCCCCAGCCCCTCTTTTTACTTTTTTTTTTTTTTTTTTTTTGGTTTTTACATTTTATTTTGAGACAGGGCCTCACTAAGTCACTAAATTGCCCAGGCTGGGATGGAACTTTTGATCCTCCTGCCTCAGCCTCCCCGAATGCTGGGATTGCAGGCCTGCACCTCTATGCTCATCTTACTGCTGTCTATAAAGTTGGAGAATGAAGCCACAAACCAAGGAATCCAGTGGCTTCTGGAAGCTGGGGAAGAAACAAGAACATGATTTCCCCCTGCACCTCCCAAAGAGAATCCCATATCACTGATACCTTGATTCTAGCCCAATGAGTGGATCTCATTTCAGACTTCTAACCTCTAGCGCTGTAGGAGAATCAGTTTGTGTTTTAAGTTGCCAAGTTTGTAGAAATCTATTACTACAGCAATAGGAAGCAAAGTATCTGGTGAGTATTCTTTGTCAGTTCATCAGTGGTGCCATTTTCCTCATTTGTTGTCACTGTCATTGCTTTTCGTTTTGTTTCTGCAGTACTGGGGATCAAACCCAGGGGCTACATCCCCAACGCTTTTTATTTTGAGAGAGGGTCTTGCTTAGTTGCCCAGGCAGGACTTAATCTTGTGATCTTGATGACCATGAGATTTTCGTGTTGTAGTGCCCTCAGCCTCCTGCGTAGCTGGGCTTCCAGGCATGCGCCTCCACACCTGGCTTCCATGTGTAATTTCAGCACATTCTGTGGCTCTTGTCCTAGTTGTCTTTCTTGAGCTGAATTAGTTCGGACTTTGACTCCTGCAATTTTCAAGACTCTCTCAGGGTGGGGAGCAGAGGCCCTGGCAGCATTCCAGCCTCAGGAGTTTGCTGCAGCAAGTCACACTGCTTGTCACCACCGCAGCAAGGATCAGCGACTCACTGAGCAACCTTGGGATCTGCAGCCTTCTGCAAACTGGAACCTGGACGCCTCCGGCTGTGCATGGCTACCCGGTGTCCCTTACCTGGCTGCACCTCTGCCGCTGTTTCCTGAGAGGCAGCCCCTGGACTGTCACCATGGGACCTCTCTGCTTCTCGGTTTCCTGACTCTAGCTCCAGCATGAACCCAACTGCTTTTGGCTGCCTTTACCTCTATTTTAGAGTCAATATTCACCTGCCAAAAAATGAAGTGCAGTTTCTACTATGCTTTTTTCATTTTGGGAGTATGGGAAAATGCGAGCTTCATGGGTATGTTCAAAAGAAAATTCCAGGGTGGATTTAGCAAGGGCTCAAAGGCTGAACAAAGAGAACCTTTGAATCGTGCGGTGAGAAGCCTCTAAGTCTTCATTGTGGAACCAGAGACAGAAGCCAGGGTCCGGCCAAGCCGACACCTGCATTTCGCTTGGCTCACACCTTTGGCTTCCCAAGCACTGCACCGAGCAAAAAAGGGTTTGCTAAGGAAAAACCTTAAAGGCACAATGTTTTCTGTTTATTAAATCAAAAAATAACAAAAAAAATCAACAAGAACAATATATGCCCAGCTATTAGGTAGAGGAGCAACATTTACAAAAGGGAGAAAATATGCCTAAAATATGTCTTATGTCCATCCATAGGGCTTGAAAACTCTCCTTCCTGTGGGGTGAAAAATAAAGCAGGAAGGATTGTCTCCAAAGTACCTGAAGAACCCAGGTCAAAAAGAACGGGACTAACGCCCATGTTCGTAGTATTGTTGACAATAGTCAGAAGCAGAAACGAAATAGTGGAATATTACGTTTCCTTAAAAAAGAAGGCCATGCCAACACCTGCTACAATGTGAGTGGATCTTGAGGACATCATGCTAAACTAAGTAAGCCAGTCACAAAGGACAAATATTGTGGGATTCCACTTATATGAAGGACCTTGAGTAGCAAATTCCTAGAGACAGAAAGTAGAGTGTGGGTCATAAGACGGAGATTTCTGGAGACTGGCTGCACAGCTTGTAGGTATTTAACACTACTAAATTACATATTTAAAAATGGTTAAAATGGCAGATTTTGTGTTGCTTATTTTATGAAAATTTTTTTCTCAAAAATAAATGACTGTATCCTACCTTCTCTTAGCATAAGAAATAGTCTTTGCTCATAGTAATATCATGAACCAGGAGGTTGCGAGTCATGCAGAACACACCGAGGCAGCCCGCTGCAGACATGCAGGTCTGCACACACCCTACCGAGGTCCCGTGGAACACGCTGAATCAGCCCAAGCCCGAGCAGCAATCCACTGCCACCTCCCCACCCCGCTCCTCTGTACAGCCACCTGGTTCCACACTACAAAGATGCAGAGGACACCAGACCACCAGATCACAGTACTGTATCCCGCCACTCCAGGCCCAGAGGTAGGGGCTTCTGAGCCACTGTCCCACTGCTCCTGGTCCCGAGGAAGGGGCTTCCCGGCCACCATCCCTCCTGCTGCAGACAGGCAGGTCTGCGCGTGCCCTACTCAGGTCCCGAGTCGCGTGGAAAAGGCCGAGTCAGCCCGCGCCCCAGCAACAATCCACTGGACCCCACCCCCACTCCTCTGTACAGCCACCTGGTTCCACACTACAAAGACGCAGAGGACATCGGACCACCAGACCATGGTACTGAGTCCTGCTGCTCCCAGCCCAGAGGTAGGGGCTTCTGAGCCGCTGTCCCACTGCTCCTGGTCCAGAGGAAGGGTCTTCCTGGCCACCATCCCTCCTGCTGCACCCAGCCCAGAGGAAGGGGCTTCTGGGCCACCATCCCTACCACTGCTCCAAGCCCCTGTCCCACCTCTCCCAACTCAGTGGAGGTGATTCTCATGGGCACCAACAGCACCCGCCCACCCACCCCCAATCGAAATGAGAAAACACATAAATAAGTCTCAAAACCAGACTTCCAGATCACCTACAGCAACCCCAAAGGGAAATGAGATGGAACACTCTGATACTCAACCACCTGGACCCACTGAACTGGCAACAAAAGGGAATCTGGAAAAAATGAAATCAGAAATAATTTCTCAGATAACAGGAGGGATTGTGCTCCTAGTGCAAGACATGATTAATAAATCTAGAGAGGAGCTCAGGAACATGATGGAATCCCAACATAGGAAACAAATGGAATCCATAAAACAGATGCAAACAGATTTCCAGGAGATGAAAAACTCCATTGAAAGTCTACACAGCAGAATGAGCCAATGTGAGGATAGAATTTCAGATGTAGAAGATAAGATTGCAATTAGTGACCAGGAAAAGAAAAATTGCTTCAAAATTATAAGGGAACATGAGAAATCAGTCCAGCAGCTGCTAGACGATGCAAAGAAGAATAACATAAGACTGATTGGAGTCAATGAAGAAAGGAGAGAGTGCAGATGACATAAAAAATCTTCACAGAAGTGATGGCAGAAAATTTCCCAAGCAGGGGAAAAGAACTTGACATACAGATAAGGGAGGCATATAGGACTCTAAATAGCCTTGATCAAAAAAAATCTACACATAGGCATATAATTGTTAAGATTCCAGAAACACGACAGAAGAACAAAGTTCTCCAAGCAGTCAGAGAAAAGAAACAAATCACATACAAAGGAAAGCCCATCAGAATCACAGCAGACTTCTCAACACAAACCATCAAGGCAAGAAGAGCTTGGAGTGACATATTCCAAGCCCTAAAAGAAAACTACCTCCAACCCAGATTGATGGACCCTGCAAAACTATCTTTCAAAACTGATGGAGAAATAAGATACTTTCATGACAAAGAGCACCTTAGGAACTTCGTGAATACCAAACCAGCACTCCAAAAAATTTTACACACTATCCTAGGAACAGACATTGAGGATCACAACCCTAGGAAGCAAAGCAGAATGAACCCATCTGGCAGGACAAGAAATTAAATGTAAAGGGGGAGAACCCAACAAAAAGAAAAAGTGATGGCAGTGACAAGTCAATATGTTTCAGTTATAACCATCAATGTTAATGGTCTCAATTCACCAATCAAAAGAAACAGCAGAATGGGTCAAGAAGCAAAATCCAACAATATGCTGTATACAAGAAACACACTTAATTCAAAAGGAAACTCATAGACTGAACGTTAAAGGGTGGAAAACAATACTCCATGTGACAGGAATCCCCAAAAAAGCAGGAGTAGCTATCCTCTTGACAGATCATGTAGATTTCAAACCAACACTGATTAAGAGAGACAAAGAAGAACACTACATCCTTGTAAAGGGAACAATCCAAGAGGAAGAGATGACAATCATAAATATCTATACACCAAACACTAGTGCGCCCAACTATATAAAACAAATACTAATGGACATGAAAAATCATATAAGCACTCATACAATATTAGTGGCGGATCTCAATACCCCACTGTCACAAATAGATAGATCAACTAGACTAAAAATAAGTAATGAAATACTAGAACTCAATCGAACTCTTGAACAAATGAACTTAACAGATGTTTACAGAGTCTTCCACCCCACAAAATCAGAATACACATTCTTCTCAGCTGCACATGGGTCATTCTCCAAAATAGACCACATACTCACTCATAGAACATGTTTAAGTAAGTCCAAAGGAATTGAAGTTATCCCCTGTATATTATCAGACCATAGTGAGATGCAATTGGAGATCCACAGCAAAAGAAACTGGAAAAATTTCATAAACACATGGAAATTGAATAACACACTTCTGAATAACCAATGGATCATAGAGGAAATTAAAGAAGAAATCAGACAGTTCCTTCAATTAAATGACAGTGACAATACAACGTATCGGAATCTATGGGTCACAATGAAAGCAGTCTTACGAGGGAAATTCATAGCAGTGAATACACATATTAGGAAAACGGAACGAGCCCAATTAAACAACCTGATGCTGAACCTCCAGCTTCTAGAAAAAGAAGAGCAGGACAAACCCAAAGCTCATACAAGGGAGGAAATTCTAAAGATCAGAGGAGAAATCAATGCAATGGAGACTAAGAGAACGATACAAAAAAAAAAATCAATGAAGCCAAGAGTTGGTTCTTCAAAAGAATAAACCAAATTGACAACCCCTTAGCCAACCTTATCAGAAAAAGGAAAGAAAAGGCCCAATCCATGCAATTAGGAATGAAAAGGGTGAAATTACAACAGACCCAGCAGAAATCCAGAGGATCATCAATACTTACTTCCAGAACCTATATGCCAATAAGATGGAAAACAGAAGAAATGGACAGATTCCTAGATATGTATGAATTACCAAAATTGAACAAAGACCTAAAAATTCTAAACAACCCAATATCAATCAATGAAATCGAAAACGTAATTAAAAACTTACCAACTAAGAAAAGCCCGGGTCCTAATGGCTTCACTGCTGAATTCTACAAGACCTTTAAAGAAGAACTATCGCCATTACTCTTTAAACTCATGAAGGAAATGAATAGGGAAGCAATACTCCCAAATTCATTCCTGGAAGCAAGCATCACCTTGATCCCCAAAGCAGAGAAAGATCCAACCGAAAAGATGAACCATAGGCCAATCTCACTAATGAACATAGATGCAAAAATCCTTCATAAGATACTGGCAAATAGAATGCAGAAGATCATCAAGAAGATCATACACCTTGATCAAGTGGGATTCATCCCAGGGATGCAGGGATGGTTCAACATACACAAATCAATCAATGCAATACACTATATCAACAGAGCCAAGGACAAAAACCATCTGATTATCTCCATAGATGCAGAAAAAGCATTTGACAAAATCCAACATGCATTTATGATAAAAACCCTACAAAAAATTGGAATAGATGGTCTCTACCTCAAACTGATAAAAGCCATCTATGAAAAAACCCAATAGCCAATATCATACTAAATGGTCAAAACTGAAATCCTTCACACTAAAATCAGGAACAAGACAAGGATGTCCACTATCACCACTCTTGTTCAATATACTTCTGTAAACATTAGGCACGGCAATTAGACAAGAGAAAGAAATAAAAGAAATAAAGATAGGTAATGAAGAAGTCAAATTGTCATTATTTGCAGATGACATGATACTCTATATAGAAGACCCGAAGAACTCCACCAACTCCACTTCTAGACTTAATAACCAAATTCAGTCAAGTAGCTGGATACAAGGTCAACACACAAAAATCAATAGCTTTCCTCTACACCAATGACAGACTCACTGAGAGAGAAATAGGGCAAATAATTCCTTTCACAATAGCATCCAAAAACTGAAATACCTAGGAATCAACCTAAGAAAAGAAATCAAAGACCTCTTCTCTGAAAACTATGGCACTCTGAAAAGAGAGATCAAAGATGATATCAGAAAATGGACAGACATCCCCTGCTCCTGGGTAGGAAGGATTAATATAGTGAAAATGGCCATACTTCCAAAACTGCTATATAGATTTAATGCAGTTCCAATTGAGATCCCAGCAGCATACTTCATGGACCTTGAGAAAACAATCCAAAAATTCATTTGGCACAAGAAGAGACCCAGAATAGCAAAAGCAATTCTAGGTAACAGAGACATGGCAGGGAGTATCACAATCCCCAACTTGAAACTATACTACAAAGCTTTTTATGTGATAAAAACAACATGATACTGGCAAAGAAACAGACCTGAGGACCAGTGGAACAGACTGGAAGATGGTGAAACAACGCCAGACACACTCAGCCACCTCATCTTCGACAAAGGAGCCAAACACCCTCACTGGAGGAAAGATAGCCTCTTTAATAAATGGTGCTGGAAAAATTGGGTTTCAACTTGCCCAAGATTAAAACTACACCTATATCTCTCACCATGCACTAAACTACAACTGAAATGGATTAAAGATCGAAATATTAAAATAGAAACTCTGAACCAGTTGGAACAGAGCTTAGGTAGAACCCTTGAAGACATCGGTGTAGGAAAAGATTTTATGAACAAAACCTCAGTTGCCTGTGAACTAGCACAAAAAATCAACAAGTGGGATCTCTTCTTATTAAAAAGCTTCTGCACAGCAAGAGAAACTACCAGCACTGTGAAGAGACAACCTACAATGTGGGATAAAATCTTCACCTGCTTTTCCTCAGACAAAGGTCTACTATCTCAAATTTATAAAGAATTTTAAAAGATCAGACCTCCCAAATTTAAAGACCCAATCCGAAAATGGGCATCTGAAATGAACAGACATTTCTCAGACAAAGAAGTAGAAATAGCAAATAAATATATGAAAAAATGTTCAACATCACTGGTCATTCGAGAGATGCAAATGCAAACAACGCTGAGATTCCACCTCACTCCAGAAAGAATGGCTGCTATCATGAAATCGACCAATAACAAATGCTGGCAGGGCTGTGGGGAAAGAGGAACCCTGCGCCAATGCTGGTGGGAGTGTAGACTGGTGTAACCACTGTGGAAATCAGTATGGAGATACCTCAAAGAACTAGGACTGGAAGTCCCATTTGACCCCACTATTCCACTGCTGGGGATCTTCCCCAAAGAATTAAGAGAATCATACCACAGTGATATATGTGCACCCATGTTCATAGCAGTACAGTTTGTGATACCTAAAACTTGGAAACAGCCCAAATGCCCATCAACTGGAGACTGGATAAAGAAAATGTGGTTTTTTTATAAAATGGAGTACTACTCAGCCATAAAAAATGAGAAATTAGAGATATTTATAGCTAAGTGGATGCACATTGAGGCAATACTCTTAAGTGAAATAAATAGGACACACATGTATAAATACTGAATAGTTTCTCTGGTGTGAGAAACTGAAAGTGTAAATAAGGACTAAAATGTATAAGAGGTAATGTGAAATAGGAAGAAAAGGGGCAAAGGGGAAGGAAGTGGGAGGGCTAGGGGAAAGGATAGAAGGGAATGGGATTAATATGAGAAAATGGAAAAATAGGAACAAAATCTTTGTAAATAGGGAGGAATGAAGGGGTTGAAGGGAGGGCTGGGCAAGGGTGAAAAATAAGAACCAAGAGAGACTATGTAAAGGTGCAAATTTCCAATGATGAATGTCATTATATTGTATACCTAAAATGTACCAATGATTAGAATGAATAATCGATAATGCAAAATAGGAAGAAAAGGTCCAAAGGGGTAGGGGTAGTGGGAGGGGCAGGGGAAAGGAAAGAAGGGAAAGGAAAAATGCTGAGAAATGGAAAAAATGGAAATAAAGTCTTTGTAAATAGGGAAGGGTGGAGGGCATGAAGGGAGGGCTAGGAATGGGGAAAAAAATAAGAGCCAAGATGCATTATATAAAGGTACAATTCCCAATGAGAAATGTAATTATAATTGGAAAAGTTTAGTACCCAGGCATCCCAGGGACATTGATCCCAGGACCCCCCTTCCCTGAGAATCCCAAATCTACTGTGTTTGTGCCCCTTATACAACATGGGGTGTTTTGCGAATGGCTGGGCATGACCCAGTGTGCGAAGCAGGTCATCCCACAGCGACATGTGGCTCCTTCTGAAATACCACTTACATCCTACAGGTTACCTCCTGGTGATGCCTAGGACCCAGGCAATGTCTCCACACCACTTCCTCCGTTTCATGTTTTGGAAGCTCCTGTAATAACTGTGCAGCCTACATTTGGTTGAATCCGTGGACTCAGTGTGGAGGCAGAGGGTAGCCTGTGTGGACTGGGGTCTCTCCGTGCTGCCTGCTGTCACCGGGAGACCGTGCAGTGGCTGACCTGTGACCCTGCAAGGTTCTGTCCCCCAGGACCTGGGGATGTGACTGTGTTAGTGTTTCAGCAAAGTGCAACAGCTCAGCGTTTCAGCGGAGTGTTACGGCTACCTGAAAGTCTGGTGGGGAAGAAGTCCAGTGGCACTGGGAGAGATGGAGGGATTCTTTATTACGCCGGCAGGAGTTCATATTCTGAAGACAGCCCCGAATAGCAATGCAAGCGGCCTTATTTAGATATTTTCGGGGTAGGGGGGTGGGCGAGCATGCTCATTGAGGCAGATGGGCGGAGTTAACAGAACATTCTTGAAACCTTAGGTGCAAACATCCATTCGCACAAATGGTTACATTGCTTGCACAAAACATTCTGTGGCAAAACATGAAGGGGGGCGCAGACAAAAGCCTGCCCTGACTCACATTATTTCTTTATCATTAGGAGTCTGGGCGTGGACGACAGAGGCACAGTGAAGCCTTGCGGGGGGGCCTGCTCCACCTGCCTGGGGTCCCTCTGAGAGGAAGAGGCTGGGCACAGACACACAGAGACGCTGTGGGGACACAGAGAAGAGGCATCCACAAGCCAAGGAGAGAGGCCCGGGAGAGGCCAGCCTGCCCTCTCTGGCCTTGGATTCGGAGCCCCGCGCTGTGTGCTTTGCCACAGGGCAAACTGGTAACGGGCTGTGTGGGCCTGACTTTATGCTTGGAGAATCCTATCCCTGCACTTCACTCATTCTCATGCTTTTCTTTGTTCTGTTTTGTTTTGTTCTCTGATACCGAGGATCGAAACCAAGGCCTTCACACTTAGCTACATCCCCAGCCCTTTTGTATTTTTATTTATTGTTATAAACCTGGGTTTAAATCACTGAGTTGCCCAGTCTGGGCTTGATTTGGGATCCTCCTGCCTCATCCTCCCGTGGTGCTGGGATTACAGGCATGAGCAACCACGCTGGCAGACTTTGTCCTTCTCATAACAAACTCTCAGGAAATAAAAAAAAATTCACTAACGTGAATACTGATAAGAGTGGACAATCCTATCTCAGGTCAAGATTCCCACGGTGGGCTGGGGATTTAACTTAGTGCACCTCGCCTGCCTTCAAGTGCAAGGTCTTGAGATCGATCCCAGATACCAAAAAAAAAGATTCCAACGGAGCCCTCCGGTCAGGCAGGTGAGGCGCTCTGTCCAGGGTTCCCGCGGAGCTTGCGCCAGGCCCAGCCCCGCTCCCTCCCCACCAACGCTGTTTACTGTCTAAGCGGTCACCTGAGGTCAGGGGCCTTTTAGCCGAAATCACCCCAGGGCAGCGCCTTCCCCTGGTGAGTCCACCTCCAGGATGGGCAATTAAACCGAATTCATCTCAAGGAGGAAGAAATCCTGCGCTGTCACTGCGCCCCTCCTTGCGGGAGCCCTTTTCTGGTCTCCGGTGATATCCGTGTCCTGAATACTGACCGACGGCGCTCCAGCTGGGCTGAGGGGCTGCAGATCTCCCTTGGCTGGCGGGGCTGGGGTTCTGAGGAACAGGACTCAAAAGACACTGGTGAGGACAGGGACAGGGGGCAGCGCAGTGGCGGTCACCCGCCGGGATCAGAGGGCACTGGTGAGGCCGCCCAGAGGCGCCCCCTGCAGGCTCTACCGAGGCTCTGTGCCTCGGGCTCAGGAAAGGGAGGAAAGGGAGGAAATCCCAGGTGCGATGAGACTTTTCCAGCTGGGGCGCTGGGCTCCTTGGGGAGCTGGCCAGACCGTGACTTAGTCATCAGCAATGGAGAGCCCCTGAGTGTATTTAAGGCGCTTCAGTGAGGCACCGTTTGCTCATTTAAAGTGCATAGCTGAGCACAGTGGTGCAGGTCTGTAATCTCAGCACTCCAGAAGGCTGAGGCAGGAGGATCCAGGGTTTGAGCCCAGCCTGGGCAGCTCAGTGACTTAGCAAGACCTTGTTGTGATTTTTTTAGTTTTTTAAAACTTAAAACCAGATGTAGCTCAGTGTGAAGGCTCTGGGTTCAAGCCCCAGTACCACAAAAATAAATAAATAAATAAACATTAAATAAATAATTGTATGTGCATAGATTCAATAGTTTTTAGTAGAATAATCAATAATGTGCAACCATCAAAACCATCAACTTTGCAACATTTTTGCCAGCACAGACAGATGCACCCAGTAGCTGTCACCCCATTTTCCATGCCCACCCTGTCCCTCCCTAAACCCTGAATCTTCTTTCTGGCTCTAGCAGTTTGCCTGTCTGGGAATTGGCAGAAATGGCATCTTAAAGCATGGGGTCCTCTGTGACCATTTCTGTAGCAGAGGACAGGAAGCCCTAATGCGGGCCGGAGTTCAGGGGTGGTTACGTGGCCTGTGGGTGCCTCAGTGGTCACTGATGAGCTGATGTGGCAAGGGCCAGGAGCCACTGGGAGGCAGAGGGGGTGGGATGCCTCGGGACCAGGCTTCTCGAGTTCTCAGCTTAGCCGGGCAGCTGCTCTCCGGAGCAGGGAGCATGGCCCAGCCTTGGAGAATCTGTGAGCAGGCGAAGGAATTTCAAACTGCTGGTTTCATTCCCTTTTCTCTGTGCAAAAAGATGCAAAGTAATTTTCTTAAAATGAGGTGGGGGCAGCTCGGAGGGTGGACAACAGGTGTGAGTCCAGGAGAGTTTGGAAGGGGTCCCTGAGGATGCCGAAAGGAGCTGCACATGGAGGATCCAAGCGGGTGCACGGTGCACGGCAAGCGCCCGCCGGCCCAGGAGCTGAGTCTCCTTCTCTATCAGCTCCAAATAAATGTTTCTACCCCCCCCCACCACCACCCCGTGTTAAAGACATCTTCGGAAGCCGGGTATGGTGGTGCACACCTGTAATCCAGACTCTAGGAGGCTGAGGCAGGAGGATCTCAAGTGCAAGCCCAGCCTGGGCAACGTAGCAACTAGTGAGACCTTGTCTCAAACTTTTAGAAGTGCTGGGGGTGCAGCTCAGTGGGAAGGCCCTGGGTTCAACCAGCAGTGCTGGAGACAAACAAACAGAACCCCTGTGGGCTTCCTCGCCACCTCAGCCCGCCCCCAACAGCCTCCGGTTAGAACCCTTGAGGCCTTTTTCTAGCAATTGTTTGGCACAAATGAGTTATCACCTTCCTGTTTCGTTGAGAACCCAACAAAACATTGAATTAATGTTGCATTGCATTTGACTTGGATTAATTAATAAGGCGAAATTTTTCCCACATCCTTGACAACAAATGTGCACTTTGGAAAAGGTTCGCTGTAGCTTTGGTGGTATGGAAGTCTATTTTGAAATTTATTTCTGTAGAGGCAAAATTCACATAATATAAAATCAACCCATTCTGGGTGAACAGTGCAGTGGCACTGAGTACGTTGCTATGTTGCTCCTTTCTGAGTCTTCTCGGCACCCGAAGGGAAACAGCTTCGTGAAGAAGTCTTTCCCCGCCCCTTCCTCCTGCCTGGCCCCCTCTGCATGCCCAGACTCACACCCACAAATGGGATCATGTGACATGTGGCCTGCACAGCTGGCCTCTAAAGACACATGAGCGTCCCTGATGTCCTGAACCGATTCAAAACATTTCTCTTCCATGGTCATTTTGACTTTGGGGAAGAGCCAGAAGTCACACAGTGCCCGATCTGGTGAATAAGGTGGATGAGGACAATGTCACGTTTCTGTGAGCCCTACTTTCCCTGGGTGGCACTCGCCAGGGGCACTCACTGGATATTTGATCGTGCTGAATAAAGACACTCCTGAAAGAGGACTTCCAGAACTGCATCGGAAAGTGACATGAACGATGGGATGAGTGTGTTTGAAGGGAAGGGGAGTATTTTGAGGGGGATTCTTGCCAATGTGTCTTTTAATGTAAGAACTTCTAAGATTTTTTTTAAGCATTCATCATGTTTTAATCAGACCTCATATATCCCCAGCCTTTTTTTTTTTTAATTTTGAGACAGAGTCTCACTAAACCACTAAGCTGCTCACTCTGGGCTCACCCTTGGGACCCTCCTGCCTCAGCCTCCCAGGGTGCTGGGATTACAGCCATGCACCACCACGCCCAGCTGGGCACTGGATTTGTTTCCACATCCCGGCCTCGGGGGTGGTGCTGCTGTGGACAGGAGAGCAGCGGTGCTTCTGAAACAGGCCATGCCGTCTCCCCTATACCTGCACACCTCTCTCCCCACTCCTCTTTCCCGGGGCCCGGCTCCCTCCTTAAATGTCTGCCAGGATTCATCCCAACCTCACCCCACATCCCTCTGCCCCAACCTGGATTCCCCACAGAGGAGGAGATGGCCCCACAGCAGCTCCACTGCCCTCAGGGAAGTTTCCAGACCTCTCTAGTGTGTCCATGTGAGCACCTGTGGAAACCTCCTAGCTGTGCAGAGGGCAGAGGAGGTGAACGGAATCACGGCCCCACTCATGCCGCCTCTGGCTGTTCCTGCACCTTGGGCCGAGCCTGGTGCCTACTTCAGCCCCCAGCTGTCCCCACTGTCACTCTGGAGCAGCGTCGTCATCCACAGTGTAAAGGAGTCTGTGCAGGGCGTCGCTGCAGTGCTTCCTTCAGTGAGGGCTCTGCTCGGCCGGGGAGCCCTCGAAGTGGCCTCTGTCCTTGCATCTGTGCATTTTCACGAGTACTCCTGGCCGCACCCGGGCCAGCACCTGGCCAGCCTGGCATTTAATCCTTCTTCCAACTTGCCGTCCTTGATTCCTACCACGTAACTGTTTCGAGATTGGACAAAAGCTGTGGTTCTCCATGAGGAGCAGCTTCCCCTTTGAGGAGCAATTTGGCAGCAGCAATGATGGTTGCTCCTGATTGTTGTGTGGAGGGCAGTTGTGCTGGCCTCAGGGTGGAGGCCACACTGTCCCTGTCCTGCACCCCCCCCCAGTAAAGGGCCCAGAGCACCAACCCTAAGAAGCCCTGGCCCAAAACAAAAGCTGCATCTGATAAACCCCAGCGCTGTATCTGAGCCATGAGAAAAAGACAGCGCTTGCCCTGAAATAACCTGCCTGGTTAGGAGACCTCTCTCAGCTACACCTCCTCGCTTCACCTGCCCTGGAATATCCCCCTCTGCTCAGAGCACGGAAGCCACAGTGCTGGAGGCCACGTGTAATTTTGAACTCCAGCCTCAAGTGACCTGACTCCCTCAACTGGCCACCACAGCGGACTCCAAATGCCCTACGGGCCAGGTGTGGTGACCCACATCTGTAATCCCAGCACTCTGAGAGGCTGAGGCAGGAGGATGGCAAGTTCAAGTCTAGCCAGGGTTATTTCGTGACTTGGCGTGATCCTGTCTCAAAATAAATAATAAAAAAGGCTGGGGATGTAGCTCCATCTGCAGGACCTGGGTTCAATGCCCAATACTGCAGGAAAAAAAGCCCCCCCTTCTCCCCATGATGGGCATGTTTCCGATCTGGACCATTCCAACACCTCCCTCACTTTATCCCCTCACCTTTATCCTGCAGGCAGGTGCTCTTGCACACCGATTTGATTATTCAACATTTTCTGCTATGTAATGAAAATCTGTTCCCCTCAAACTTCCCCAAATTGCTGTAAGAGTAAGAATTAACTGGTCCGGAAATAAATATTTATGCATATTACTCCCAACCTCTGCCTCTCTACAAATTATGGAAGGGAAGCACTGCACCAACTCGACAGAAACATAAACCTTAAAAACAAATTTCATTGCATTTAAAAATCCCTGGGATTAACGAGAAAGGAGCAGGAATCTGGAAAGGGCCGTCTTCCTTGGTTTCTTTTAATAGAATTCCACAAATAATCAAAAGAACAAATATTAATAAAGGGACAATAATAAGCCAAAATATTTGTTCCCCTGCATGCTTTGTTAATAATTCCCATGCATCTGCCAAAACTCATTTTTCAGTGATGGACTAATAAAATGAGATAGCCCACAAGAATTTAATGTGGTTTCACATTCCTGCTCCTGTTTTGCACACAAATGAAGAGTTAGGGGAGAAAGCAGCAGTGGGGAACAGATGTGTGTTTTACCCGGATGTTGCTGTATCACCCATCCTACATCTGGGCAGCAGGGTGCAGGCTGCTGTCAGCCTGTGACCTGAGCCCTAGGCCTGGCCCTCTAGCCTGCCCTGAGAACATCAGCGCTTCTGCTTTTAGAAATGCAAGCCCAGGTGCAGTGATTGTGGGGGATGCAGCGGGCTCCTGTATTCATCTATTTTCTGTTGCTGTAACAAAATATCTGAGATTGGCTACTTTATATAGCAAAGAGGTTCACTTAGTTCACAGTGTCGGGTGCTAAAAGTCCTAGACTGGACAGCCTCATTCATGCAGCCTCTGATGAGAGACCCAGGGCTGTATCACGACATGGCAGAGAAGCAGGAAGGGAAATGGCAGCATGCAGAAGTGTGTGCAGTGGACTCACTTTATAACCATGCACTCTCCAGAGAACTAACCAGCATCCCAGGAGAACTGAATTAATCCCTTCCAAAGGCAGTCTCCTCAGTGACATAATCACCTCCTGCTAGACCCTGCCTCTTAAAGGTCTCACCCCCTCCCAACACTGGGAGACAGCTCAGCCCCACTGAGGCTGGATCAGCCCAACCCTGGCCAGCAGCAGACAGGTGCATCCCAAGGGGATGCCTGCCATTGCACACCAGTGGATTTGGGGTGGCTTGTTCGAAAGACTAACACACACCCAGGATGTGCTCAAACTGGGATTGCAAAGGTGAGAAAGTTGAACTTTAAAAGATTCCAGTGCTCAAGTGGTGAAGCAAGGGAGCAAATCTGCAGACGGATGAAGAGTGGAGAGATGGGTGGCTGCTACAGAGATGTGGGCCAGAGCTGTGGAGACTGAGGCAAGGTGGGGCGGCTGGCTCCTTCTAGGACCAAAGGTCCTTCCCCGGGAGGGTGACTTGAGGTGAGAGTGAACAGGTTTCCCAGGCAGCAAGGGAGGGGAAAGACTGCCAAGCCAAGAAGAAAAGTGTGTGCAACATCCAGGGATCTACTGGCCCTCTGGTCACTGGCTGGACCTTGAGGACTCCTGCAGGGATGGAGGAACGGAGTGTGTGCTCCACCGCACGCCACGGCACCCAGACCAGCAGCCACTCCAAGCTTCCCATGGAAGAACCCAGTGCAAACCTTGAGTATATTGTGGAAGAGACTGTGAAGAGGTGGAAGGAAAATTCAATGGTCAGGACAATAGCAGAGGAAATCACAATCTGAGCGCGAGAGCTGCCAGAGGAGAGCCAATTTCCAGGCTGTGCCTGAGAAAGACAGATCAAAGGTGCAGGAAGCAGATGGCATCATCCAGACTGACAGTACATGAGACAAAGAACTGGGAAGAAAGCAGCAGCGGCAGCGGCAGTGGCAGCAACAGCCAGAAAGCTCACTATCGGGCTGAGATCTCCCGGACTGGAGAAATGAACACTGTCAGCTGTGTGAAGTGCCTACTTCTGCTCCTGGGCGAGGTGTCTCCCACATGATAGCTGCGGAGTCTGCTGCCTAGCAGCTTGCAGCTCCTGGGGAGCGGGTGTCACTGTAGGGAAGGACCTGGGACTGTAAAATCCAGTCACCCTAGAGCCCACAACAATAGAGGGTCGTGGGGATGGGGGACTTGTGACCCCAGATGCTGTCGAGGGGGCTTGAGAAGCAACGACGCTGGATCTTCCCGTTGTTCCTGCAGGGCAAGCTATCAAGGTGCTCACGGGAAATCGGTGTGTTGGAAATCTTCCGATCAAATGCCAAGATACAGGATGCCCACCAGGCTGCAGTTCCAAAACCAGCCAGATTTGAGCCAGGATCCAAAAGCTTCCTTTGCTTGAGGGATGGGACTGGGCCAGACTTTCTGAAGCTGGGAAGGGGGCACTCAGACGGCTGCCGCAGGAGACTCTGTGAGCTCGTTCTTCAGGACACCATTCCACTGGTCCTGAGGAGAAAATTGAGCCAGTGAGCTATGGTTGGGCCTGGCGTATCCCCCAGAGGCTCATGTGTCCCCAGCCCCTGATGCCAATAGCAGGAGTTGGGACTGTTTGGAGGTGGGGCCTAATGGGAGGAAGTTAGGTCACTGGGGGGGGACATCTGGACCCAGCCCCCCTCAGGCACTGTGAGGGGAGCAGCTCTGGTCCATCACACAGTGTCACCGTGACACTCTGCCCCACCATGGCCCAAAAGCAACAGAGCCAGCCTATGGACCAGAGCCATGGGCTCAAGTCACCCTTTCCCCTACAAGCTAATGGTCTCTGGTATTTTGTCGCACTCACAGAGACCTAAACAAGTGGCCAGAACTTTCTGAAAATTTGTGGCAGGTGGAGGTTTGTGGGGTTTTGGCTTTTCGAAAACTCATCCAAAGGAATAAAACCTGAATTGCATTTAGTTCCACATTTACCTGAGGATTTCCCTGGGGTTTGATGATTCATGAGACCCCTTCGCAGGAATGTGTAATCCTGGCTCCATCCTGTGAAGGCAGCCATGTGGCAATTTTGTGTGTGTGTGTGTGTGTGTGTGTGTGTGCGCGCACGTGCATCTGATGGGGTTTGAGCAGGGAGCAAGGAGAACCACCCTCAGGACTGTGGGATAAAGGATTTGTGGTCCATATTGGACCTTACACAAATGTAAGGATATGCAGGGTTGGAAAACAGAGCTGGAGATGACGGGAAATTCCTTCAGCAGTTTCCCAGGCAAGTTGGGTCCTGTGAGGAAGTTCAAGAACCAAGTGCATGGTGCAGCCACAGTGACCATGGCCAGGGGCCTGTGGCACCTGTGCCCTGTGTGGCTGCAGACCCTGGGCATCTTTGGCCAATGATCAACAGGGGCTGGGGTGGGGCTGTACCATGGAGCCCAAAGCTGTGCCCCCCAGGCTGGGTGGGGGAAGGGAGTGGAGGCACTGCATCCACCCCTACAGCCAACGATCGGAACCCTCTGTCCCCCATGGGTCCCTCTCCCACCAGCTCTAACCAGAGCTCCTCAGACAAGGGACTCAGCCCAGGTGGTCAGCGTGTCCTGCACATGGGGAGGGAGCAAGGGAGGGGTTTTAAGGTAAAGTACTTCATTCCAGGGCAATATCGTTTTGAAGTTATATGAACAAAATCTATTACATAAACATTTCTTTCATGAAATGCACTGAAAAATATTCGGATGTCCCAATTAACTGTATGAAAAGCTTGATTGATTTCCAAAAATCTTAAAAATGAAAAACAAATATTGGAATGCAAATTTAAATTTGACTATTTGTTATACCCCAGAGATGGACAAAAATTGGCTTGATGTTTGAAATTCTTGAACCTTGAATTTCCAAAAAGTCGACAGAGGGTGAAGGGAGAGAGAGAAAGAGAGACAGAGACAAAAACAGAGACAGAGAGACAGACTGCGAAGTTTTTTAAATGAAACATTTAGAGTTTCAGATTCAGGGAATTTTTTTATTGTGCTAAAAAATAAGAACAAAATTCACCATCCTAACCATGTCACTTCCATGGCATTAAGCACATTCACATTGTTCTCAGCCATCACCACCGACCACCTCCAGATCTGTTTTCTTCTTGCAGACTGAATCTGTGTCCGTTAAATACTGACACCCATTAGCCCTTTCTGAGGCCCGGTGACCAGCTTTCTACTTTCTATCTCTGTGGATTTTACTTCCTCTCAGAAGAACCCCACAGTATCTGCCCTTTGTGTGATGGCTTATTTCACTTAGCATAAGGTCCTCAAGGCCCACACACAGGACAGCATGTGTCAAGATTTCCCTTCGTTTTTAAGGCTGATTAATATTCCATTTAATGTACTTGTCATGTTTTCTTTATCCATCTCAAAAAAATGTATCATTGAACATTTGGGTTCCTTTCACCTTTTGGGGAAATGAAAATACCTGTTCACAGCCCTGATTTCAGTTCTTCTGAGTGTCTGCAGAAGTAGGATTGCTGAATCCTATGGTAATTCTATTTTTGATGTTTAAAGGAACCATCATACCATTTTCCTTGGTGGGCACATCATTTTACATCTCCACCAGCAATGCATGATCAACTGATTATTTTTTTAAATAAGTTTCGTGTTTTGTTTTTAAAAGAAAAGTTAAGCGTGAAGGTGTTGGGTTGCCATTTGCTGTAGCGCACTGCAGGGACCGACACAGTGAGGACTGCATTCCCACCAGACAGCAGGGCAGCCGAGGGCTTTCTCTTGGTGACATGAGTTTTTAAGACATAAGGAAATCTCAGTGTGCCATTTTTGAAATGATGACTGTAACTTATGGATCTAGTAAGGAGCCGCTTAGAGACAAATTTGAAGAATCCCTATTTCTTTTTATTGTCCTATTTCACTTATACTTAAAATTCAGAACCCTGTAAGTTTCTGTCTTTGAACAATGGTCTATTCCATGTCCGAATTAAGCAATGGCTGAGGATGACGCCATCCAAAATGATGCAATTAAAACCCACTTTAAGTGGCATGATGGCCAATTAGGCCTCGGTCCCTGAATCACACACCACATGGTCACATAAGACAGAGGGAGGATGGACAGTCACGGCCACCAGACCCCACGGGCCCCTCGGTGGGCTCACTCAGCATGCACTTGAAAGCTTTTGAATAGCCCCAATTTAAAGTAATAAAAAAAGCATTTAAATAATAAGCATAATATGGATTCTCTTCCTGAAAAGGGAATAGATGCTCTGATCACTTTTAGTCATTTATATCCCCAGTACATATTTTTGAACCCCTGTGGGTTTATGGAAATTGGTTGGGGGATGCTCATTTAATTTGAAGCTTTTATCCATAAAAATGATGTTGAAACTGCTCTTGGATCCTTAAACATAGACTGTGCTTCCTTCTACAGAATCCGATGAAAGGCCTTTGGAAGCAGCTCAGAGTGCAGTAAACCGGTTCGCTCTGGCTGGCCTGAAGGGCTTCTGTTGGAGGGTGCCCTCTGTGGGAGGAGACAGAGGGGGGATGTGGAGCTCTCCAGGGTTCTGTACAGTCAAGCTCCCTCTTGAGCCTGGCTTTCTGTTTTCTATTGCTATGTAAGAAATCAATCAAAAACTTAAAGATTTAAAAAATATTCAGTTATTAGCCAATCGTGGTGCTGCAGGCCTGTAATTCCCAAACTCTGGAAGGCTGAGGCAGAAGGATTGCAAGTTCAAGCCCAGCCTGGGCAACTCAGCAACTTAGTAGGACCCTGTCTCATAATAAAAAATAAAAAGAGCTGGAGATGTAGCTCAGGGTGAAGCCTGAGTTCAGACCCCAGTACTGCAAAATACACACACACACACACACACACACACACACACACACACAGACACACACACAGAGTTTTGGGGCTTGCTAGGTAATCTGGCTCTGGGTCTGTCATCAAGATAAACAGTGGCTGAACCTGCAAGAGCGGGAAGTTGTGGGGCTGTGGGGACAGATCCCACATCTCTCTCATCACACAGCATCCTGAGGCCTCGCCAGGTGGAGTTGGGCTTCCTGAAAGTTCAGAGCAAAGAATTAGACACCTGCCCTGGAGACCAAACCCGGGATTCCAGCAAGCAAGGAGGAAGCTGCGGCATCATCTGTGAGCTGTGACCTGGCCTGAAGGTCACAGGGTTACCTTTGCTGCTGTCCTAGATACAAGCAAATCAAAAGCCACCCAGATTGGTGGGGAGGGACAAAGTTCCAATAGAAAGTGTGCAAGTCCCTGTGTTCTCTGCATTAACAGCAGGTCCTTGAGCTCACAGACCCCTTTGCTGGCATCTCCACCCTGGCTCCTCCAAAGGAGATGCTGGCTTATGTGCTGTGCACTCGGTGGGCAGGGGGCCTGCCTGAGACCTCTCTGTCCAGCACCTGTATGGCCTTCTCTTTCCTTCTGTTCCCACACCTGGATGAGGAGTGAAGCATCTCCCAGTCTGGAAGAAATGTGTCTCTCCTCCAACCCCCAGACCAGCTCTATCTGCAAGTTTACCCTTGTGGCCATCATGCCCAGTCCTTCCCATTCACCTGGTGGGGATGCAGGACACAGCATCCTCACCAGGACCTGAACTTCTGCTCTATTTCCAGCCAACATCCCCATGCCTTCGGGAACATCTACTTCCCAGGAGTTACTGGCTCCTCAACACTTCCACCAAATCTCTCCAGCTCATATTTAGACCTCAGCTCTTTAAAACTTAATGACTTAGTGTCTGACATGAGCAAGCTATGCCAGTAACATAGACCAGATGTGTTGGTGTCTTTCCACATTGTCTGAATTTACTGGACAGCAAATTCATGAGCTACATAAATTTCATCAGTCTTATCAGCCAAGGACTCAAGGTTCACGTGGCAGCCAGTGAGTGATGCCATCACAGGCTTTTTTAAAATTCAACCTTAATCACTAAGATCTCTAACACTCAAGTCCCATGTCATACTCCACACTATAACAGATAGTTACAGAACAGCTAACAAGGGGTTACCAGTGCTGTAGGATTCCAAGAGGCGAAACTGAAAGCCACAGCAGAGAGGTGTGAAGTCACCAGGAGTGGCCAGATTCGGTCACAGACCAGATGGAGCTTGGCCAAGGACACTTGGGACTTGTGAGGACCACACAGATGGTTCAGAGCTGGAGCTCGGATGGCAGGCGGCCCTCGGATCGCCCATCCAGCGGATAGATGGAGTGGGGCTGAAACTGGACTTCATGTCCCATCGACCTCATGACACACTGACCAGGTGAACTGAGGAGATGACAGTGTGGCACTGCCACACGCAGTGCTGGGTGTCCCTCCTCCTACATGACCAGCTGAGGAGGTCGCCTCCCTCTTGGTCTGGTGTGTTCCATAAGCTCATGGCCTGGTTTTCTCTGACATAACTGATACATTCAGGTCCATGTGGCCCTGATTTACTTTGATGAGTCTACAGGTGGCTATTTTGTGTTGGCAAGATTCGTATATTTATTAGTTTATGATTTAGGGTTGTGCTATGTCAATGGGAGTTGTTTTTGCCATAAGTTTGGTGCACCCCACATCTGGTGGCTCTCAGCAGGCACAGACAGGTGACCACGTCACCCTGCCCCAGCTTTGCACCCAAATGGAGCAAGCTGCTGTTCTATGAAACTCGGCCACAGCCTGGAGACCATCACTCGGCACGGTGTGGTGTCACCACAGCAGGGCATGGCCTGCTCCACGCACTGTCCCCCTTTTTCTTGGGCCAGGGGCTCAGGGTACAAGTGGTGACGTTCAGGGACTAACAGAGGAAGAAAAAGAAACATGTTGGTTTGTTCTTCGTGACAGCACCCAAAACATGGGCATTGTGCTGCTTCCTCACCAACCAGCCATCACCTTTGCTTTACAGAGGAGGAGCGGACTCAGCCAGAGGTGAGGGGACTTCCCAAGCTCCCAGGGGCTGCGATGTCTGAGTCCAGCAAGAAGCGGGCCTTGGTTATAAGATCCAAGTCTGGGATCTGTGACTTCCACTTTATTACTTCTATCCCTCGAGTAGATGGATGGTTTTTCATGTTTAACTGGGCCCAGTTTTACATCCAAATCCTCAAATTGAAACCCAGAATCTAAAATCAGGGCTGGTATCTGAAGTCTGGAGTGATGAGGTGTCATCAATACCAACACAATAATGGTCAGTGTGTGGTCATGTTGAGTGATGCTAGACCTGTGTCTGGGGGTTCTTGAGCCCCTGGTCACTCTCGAACTATTTTCTGCAGCTGCATTGAGCAGGATCTGGCAACCCATCAATGCTAATGCAGTGGTCAGCCATGAACCATTCATTATACACATTTCAGGTGGGTATTTGCCTCGTACTGAATCTATTTCATTTCAGGGTTCTCCAACTCTACACACTAGCTACCATGATTTCCATACTGCCTCTAGTCTCCCAAAGGTCCTGGTAAAATAGTGTATAAATCAAATAAAACTCCAGTGAGTGATTAAAGAACAGACAATGAGTTAATTCATCAATCTCTGAGACCAAGATGCCTCAGGACAAAAGTAACATATTCCAAGAGGAGAGCCCTTAACAGAAGGAGAATTAATTATCTGTGTGACCTGGTTCTCTCCTCTTTCACAAGTGTCTCTAGCACTGTCGTGGCTGCCTCGGTGTCCTGAGTCAACTCAAAACACTTCCCTTCATGGCCATTTTGACTTTGGGGAGAGTCAGAAGCCATACAGTGCCAGATCCAGTGAATAAGGTAGAAAAGGGCACTGCATCTTATCTTTATGAGCTGCCTTTCTGTTGGATGGGACTGGGCAGCAGCAGTCACTGGATTTTTTGTCACATGACACTCATGAAAGAGCACTTCCAGAGCTGCTTCAGAAAGTGGCAAGAATGAGGGGATAAGTGTATTCCAAAGCAAAGGGGAGCATTTTGAGGGGGATTCATGGCCATGTGACTTTTGATGTAAGAAATCTTTTTTTATGTAAACATTCACCATAATTCTTGATTGCACTGTGCACAGCACACAGATGTACCATTTATGGGCAAAGGCCTGTGGGACTCTCTGAGGCCGCAGTGATCCTGGCCACCAGCAGTTCAGGCTCTTTGCAGGGCTTGGAGGTTTTGGCTCCTCCTTCAACTTCCGGCATCCTCTCTGGTTGCTCTGAGACACATGTGATCCCAGTGACTCCTCACTGCATTTTGCTGACGGTGCTGCTAAATTGTGTTCCAAGTCCCTCAGTCCTCTCTGCAAAGAGGCTTCCTCTCCAGCACTCAGTCCAGCTCTTCACAGACCCTGCACTTCCAACAAAAAGTGCCCACTAGCCACGAGTGGTGGTGCACGCCTGTAATTTCAGCCTCTGGAAGGCTGAGGCAGGAGGATCAAAAGTTCAGGCCATGTCTGGACAACTTGTTGACTTAAGGAGTCCCTGTCTCAAAATTTAAAAATTAAAAAGTCCTAGGGATGTAGCTCAGTGTGAAGGCCCTGGGTTCAATCCCCAGAACTGAAGGCAGGGGGTGGGGGGTGGGAAGAGAAAGAAAGAAGGAGTGAGAGAGAGAGAAAGAGAAAAAGAAAGAAAAAGACAGAGAGAGAAGTGGGGGCTCACTGAGGATCTGCATTGGAGCCACAGACCCCTGTCCTTTTCTACACCCCTCCATACAGACTCAAGTACCAATCCATGTTCTGGAGAAATGCAGCCCCGGGAAAAGTTACCACATCAGAATCTCAGCAGGGAAATTGCCTTCCTGACCAGCTGACTGACTTAATTAATGCGCACCTATTATGTTTCAGGAAAATTCTAAATTCTTGGGGTGCAGTAGGGGAGAAAACCAATTACCAAGTTCCTATTCTTGTGCATTCTAATTTTGCCCACTCATTCAACAAGGGGTTATTGCGTTTATTTATTTGTTTGTTTCTTTATGGTGGTACTGGGGATTGAACTCAAGGTCTTTCCACTGAGCTGCACCCTCAGCCATGGTTTTGTTTTTTGTCTTGAGACAGGAACATAGAGGTGTCTCTCTGTTGCCCAGGCTAAGTTTGAACTTGCAGTCCTCCTGCCTCAGCCTCCCAGAATACTGGGATTATAGGGATGTGCCACCATGCCTGGCTCCTCAGCAAAGGTTTATTAAGCACTTACAAAAGTTTATTAAGCAAGGTTTATTAGGCCCTGAGGGTGAAGCCAGAAGCAAAACCAAACCCCTCCACTGGAACACGTTCTAGCTGGATGATAGGAAGAGAAAGTGAACCAACACAGCAAACACTCTTTAAGTCAAGGGCTTCCTGTGTGCTCATTTCAATTCACGTGTTACAGTCGCTTTGCTTTACCTTGGCCATAGAATCAGGTTTTCCTGCAATGCTACACTGAAGCCAGTTGCTTTCCATGCACTAATTTACCAGCATGCGCGGGACACTTCTGGTCTGATGAAATGAAGAGAGAAGCAGCAGAGAATCCCCCAGTGAGCACTGGCAGCTCACACACACTCCCAACACGGGGGCAGAGCAGATGCAAGCCCAGCGATCCCAGGGCCATCAGAACCCACAGGTGTCATTTGGTACCCGGGAATTCAAGAGGGGACCTGAAAAGCTCCCGGAAGGAGAGCAAGACCAGCAAGCTAGGGGACAAGCTGGCCCTCAGAAGACGAGGAAGACCTCTGTTCATGTCCAAGGGGAGGTGGCTGTCGGGACAGAACCCTTTCCCAAGGGGAACCACGGTGGCATCACACTGGAGGCCATAAGCAGGGCTGCACGTGGTAGGGAGGACCCGGGACTGAGGACCTGGCTCAGTTCTTCGGGAGCCCTCAAGACACAGGTCCCTGTCACTGAGTGAGGCGGAGAAGAGTGGACTCAGGGACACCAGCAGAAAGTGAGCGGAGGCCTCCACTGAAAAAGTAAAGACTTGGCTGAGTCAGCACATGATGTACTTTTGGAAGAGATTTACCAGGAAAAGTAATGTTAAAAAGTTAAAGCGATTCTGTCTTTCTAGCTTTCTTTTGTACTGGGGATTGAACCCAGGGCCTTCACGCTAAGCTACATCCCCAGCCCCCTTTTTATTTTTTATTTTGAAACAGCCTCACTAAGTTCCCTAGGCTGGCCTCAAACTTGTGATCCTCCTCCCTCAGCCTCCCAGAGTGCTGTGATTGCAGGTCTGCACCAACCACACCCGGCTGCAGAGCAGCTGTTTAATGAGTTCGGAGTTTCAGTTTGGGAAAATGAAAAAGTTCTGGAGGTGGATGGTGGTATTGACTATCACCAATGTGAATGTGCTTAATGCCCTTGATCTATGCCCTTAAAAACGGTTAAAGTGATAGATTTTATATTATGTTAAGTTTGCCACAATAAAAAAAATATCTGCAGTGGTTTATCTGTGAGGAGTAGTAGAATTTGAGGAGATTGAAGATTGATTTTCACTATAAACTTTGAGATACTATTTCATTTTTTTAACTATGTAGATATAACGTGTTGATAAATATTTTAAAATTAAAAATCAAACACAATAATACCTTTGAGTTGGAAGAAAAGGAAATCTATATAAGAATACAATCTTTCCTCTCCACTGCTGCTTCATAAGACAGCGTAAGAAATAATAACAGTGCCTTCCCTAAAAGCAGAAATGGAGAAGCAGCTCTGAGAATGGATTGGCTGGAATTAGACACTGGGGCGTCTGATTTCACATCACCTTTGCAGAACAAGCTTCAAGTGTTTTTTTCTCTGCATTTTAAAATTAAGGGAGCTTAGAATTATAGGCTCCTAGAGCCGTGGAGTTCTTGGTACCCAGGAATCTATGCTCAGTGCTTCACCAGCATAAATCTACCAAACACTCATGGCTGACGCAAGCACTGCTGGACTCAAAATGACAGCAAAATGACTGCGTGCTCTTCTGTCTACCTATCATCTATTTATCATCTATTTATCTATCTATCATGTGTCTATCTATGGTCTACCCATCTGTCTATCACTTACCTAATATTTGCCTGTCACCTTTATGTCTGTATATCAATGTATGGTCTACCTGCCTGTCCATCCCTCTATGTATCAATCTATTCATCATCGATCCGTCCATAAACCCATGAATCACTCACCTACCTGTCATCTATCATTTCTCTATTCATCGTCTCCCCATCTGTCATTTATCACCTATCTGCCCATCTTCTGTCATCACCAGAGGGGCCCAGCTTCTCCAAGGCCCTGGGGCAGGATCCGTCTACCCCTGTCTACCTGGGTTAGCGCTGAGAACAGTATCCTCACTTCTAACCACACAGAGTTACACACAGTGCCGTGCTGGAGGGACCCCTTGCCCAGTCCTGTGTGACTTGTGTGCAGAGAATGGCGTCTGCCCTCTCACACTGGCTGATCCCAAAGCTGGGTAGTGACCACCTGAGCCTGGCTTCCTGCCCTTCTCCGACACAGACCGACGCTTCTCTTCACAGGAGAGCATGTAGGAGACACGCTGATAAAACAAAGCAGACTGGACCAGGCATAAGGGCAGATACCTATAACCCCAGCACTGTGGGAGCCTGAGGCAGGAGGATCACAAGTTTGAGCCCAGCCTGGGCAACTTAGTGATTTATGTAATTTATTTAGTGCAAAGACCCTGGGTTTGATCCCCAGTGCTGGGAAAAAAAATAGCAAATTAGGCTGGCAGATGACCCAGAGTGAATCTGGTTGGAGGGGCTCAGCTTGCCCCATCCAGGCTGGGTGGGGGTGCTGGGACTCAGCACAGCCGTCCCTGAGGGATGGCCAGTGGGGCATGGCCTTTGCCTTGCCCTGAAGAAGGCACGAAGCCATCAGACCCCCAGCAAGCTGGGTCTGTGGAAACACAGGGTCCCCCACTAGTATGTGAAGCTTGGGCAGGAAACGTTCTGCTGTGGAGTCTGTTCGAACAAACGAGGTGTATCTGCCATGCAGTATAAAGCTTAGTGCATGAACTACATGTACATCTAGCTGCAGGTCTAATTATGGTTCGGTAGTGCCTTTTTTTATTTTGCAACAAACTTTCCTACAGTACTGGGGGTTGAACCCAAGGCCTTCATGCTCAGCTACATCCCCATCTCTTTTAGTATTTTTTTTTTTAATTTTGAGACAGGGTCTTGCTAAGTCACAAAGTTGCCCAGGCTGGGCTTGAATTTGCAGTCCTCCTGCCTCAGCCCCCCACAGCGCTAGGATCACAGCCAGGTGCCATCCTGGCCAGCTGCAACAAACCCATAAATTAACAAAAAAGAAAAAGCAAATATGTATGCTTAATAAAAATTAATCTCCATTTCTCAAGAAAGTTGATGACAAATGTAAAATTAACACGAAATGCTGGCCAACATCTACCATCATTTTGTTCGTTTGTTTGTATTCCGTTTGTCAAGCAAGCAGTGTTTAGGTCACTGATGAGACCAGCCTGGCTTTGTCCACTCAGGAGTCTTTGGACCTTGTCTCTGTTTTCATCTGTTTTATCAGTATCAAGGCCAAGAGATGTTCTGAACAGAAAATCAGAAAATTCCAATTACACTTTGATTTTTTCATCCAATTTCTATTATTGAAGTAAAGCCTTGGAAAATTCACCCCCTTGAAGGTGAGTCATCTGATATTATCATGAACAGCATTGAAAATTCAGCCAAAAATTTTTAACACTGAAGATAAAATCATTTTTCTTGGCTGTGTAACGCCACACAAATTTTGAAGAAGTGTTGTGTCAAGGTGAAAGCATCATTCTTACTCAATTATAAAAATCTGTAGAACAAAGAAATGTACTTGAAGCTGGTTATGCTGGATACAATACGATTCCAGACCTGCAGGAATATTCTATCAATAAAAGAAGACTGTGCTCCCCTCAAAGAGTGACTGAACTGTTAGACCCAGCGAGAGAGAACCAACCAGAGACCGATATTAAATCCACACAGGAGTTGATTACCGGCCGGGACCCAAGCCGAGCATCGGACTCGAGCCCCGACTGGGGGGAGACAAACATGTTTTATACACCTTTGAGGCCAACAGCTTTGAGTCCCCCCTATGGGATAGAGCTAGTAAAGCAAGCGAAAGGTACAGAAGCGGAACGTCCTGCTGTTAGAACATTTGTGAAACAACAGTTGATTAATTGTTATTTCTAAAGGGACTTTCTAAGGGGAGGAGGTTTCTAAGCTTCCTCCTTCTGAGTTCATCTAAAGGACAGGCAGGTGAGTCAAGCAGAAATATGGAGTCTGTCTTGCTAACTAGGGTCCTTCAGAACCATGAAATTATTTAAATAATGTTGATGGTAAATTTTTAAAAAATTAATAATTTCTCTCTACTTCCCACCATCAGTGCATTTTAGATATGTTTAAATCTTTAAATACTTTAAAGTAGAATACTATTTAAGTATCTGATCACAGTGACTTTTTTGGTAAATGAGTCCTCCAAACTTTGAATGCATAATTTTTTGTCAAAGTCAGAAATTTTTAATTAAAGTAATCATGGAGTACCAAAAGATCTTCAACACTTGAAGATCTTTGCAAAATGCAATTATTGGAAATAAAATCTGCAATCAGGAAGGTATTGAAATTTGTCCCCACAAAAGCAAGCCTAGAAGTAAACAACCTAAATGATGTGAGCTCAAACTATGAACAAGATTTAATTTTAAACTTCTAAGATTGTGATTGGGAATATCTAGACTTGCAGGGAAAATCTTTTAATGCAGCTTCTATTTATAATTTGATAAATTGATATTCAGTCCCTACAATTTCCCAGCATCTTTGTTTAGCAAAACACTCAAGAGAAGTATAATTAGAAGAAGTTTATTTTACAAATTTTGATTCATAAAAATACTTGTCAACAGAAGGTATTTGGGGTGGAAGCAAAAAAAAAAAAAAAAGAATCCCTAAAAATTTCAGCTGAAATAGTCACATATTTTAAAATAAAATATGTAACAAAATTCATAATGACTTCTATTTTTCAGAATTACTTTGAGCTTATCAGATACCTCAGCATCTGTAGAGAAAAGTGCTTTTTCAATTTAAAATATTATGATTGACTGGGAAGACTCAATTGATGCTGTCAACATTTTCAAATTCATTAACCACAACAATCACTTTGACAAAGATTACAGGCAATTTTATAAAAAATAGAACAATATTTTAAAACTTCATCATTTGGAAAAATACCAGTGACGCAATATAGGAAGTAGACATGGCTTAAAAAAAGACTGGAAAGAAATAGATGAACAGCTACCAAGAACAATTATTCTTCTCACGTTACTACATAGTGTCAGATAATTAATATAAACAATTAGAGTTGTCTTTACTTCACTGCACATAGATTTTTATTTTTTAAATACATGTATTTTTAAAGAACTATTTTTAGGTTGACTAACATAATGAAACAAATTTGTTAACCAATAAATAAATATTTTAAAAATCATTTCTACATTAGTGTCCCTTTTCAGTGTGGAAACTTTTCTAGTTTGAATGAGAACAAAATTAAATGATTACCCCATCCTCAACCTTTTTTGGTCCAGAAGATATTTAAGGTGATATAAAAAGATGTGAAAGAGTTCAGCTTTTAACCTCACTAAATCAGATTTCTGGAGCTCAAAATCCATTTCAAGATTTGTCTTGCTTTTAGTTCATGAGACAAGACCCAAGCTAGAGTAATTTTAGCTTTTGCTATAAATATAACTAGGGTTCTAAGTTGTTTTTATTTTACTTCATATTTATCCTAATGCATCTGATTTCTGCTTACTACCAAGAAGCAAATGAACGAACATGTTGTTGAGAAGTCTTCCAGGGTGCACAGCAGGCTATTCACATCCAGTTTTAATTTGAAAATCAGTCACACCTCCAGGAATCGGATGTTCTCTCCCCATCCTGTGGCAGGTATGACTTTCTCAAATATATGATGCAGGGAGTCAGGGGTTTAACAAACCACTTATCAAAAGATAAGGTGTTTTGTGCAATTAGGTGGTTTTATTTAGAAGTAATTGCAATTTGTTGAAAGGTATCAAAAATCTGAGTGTTAAAAAGAAATTCCACTCTCTGTGTCCCCAAATCTATGCATAATGCACACATAGTGGGGAAGATCTTCCTGCAGTTCTGAGTGGGTCCAATGCTGTCTTAGTTACTTCCTCATTGCTGGGACAAAATACCTTACACCCACAAGTTTAAGAAGGAAAAATTTATTTGGCTCACAGTTTTTAAACTTTTCAGTCCATAGTCTACTGGCTCCAAGGCAGGGTAGCATGGCAGAGGGGCATCGCAGAGGAGAAACAGTCCAAGGCAGAGCAGGCAGGAGGCAGCAAGCAGCAACTCTGTCTTCTTTCTGTCCCTCTATATTCCATCCAGGCATGGAGGGGTTGAAGGGAGGGTAGGGGAAGGGGGAAAAATAAGAACCAAGAGAGATTATGTAAAGGTACAAATTTCCAGTGATGAATGTCATTATATTGTATACCTAAAATGTACCAATGATTAAAATAAATAATTGATAATGCAAAATAAGAAGAAAAGGTCCAAAGGGGTAGGGGAAGTGGGAGGGGTAGGGGAAAGAAAAGAAGGGAAAGGAAAAATTATGAGAAATGGAAACAAAGTCTTTGTAAATAGGGAAGGGGTGATAAAGGGAGGCCAGGTAATAAGGAAAAATAAGAACCAAGATGCATCATGTAAAGGTACAAGTTCCCAATGAGAAATGTAAATGTATTGTATACCTAAAATGTACCAATAAAAGAATTCAAGGGAAAAAAAAAAAGAAATAATAAATATATTCCATCCAGGCTACAACTCTATTGATTGGTGCCACCCACATCCGGGGTGGGACTTCCCATTATCTACACCTAGAACAACACTAAACCAATCAGTGGACTGATCCAATTATCACAACCCTTAACCCATATTCACACACTCTAGATCCAACCACCTCCAAAAAAATCCATCTATGAATGCATGAGACTTTGGTAGGACATCTGCATACAAGGCAGAACAGATGACCTGTCAGGAGTCCCTGTGTGGAAAGGTGGCAGTGTGAAGTCAGTCCCCTCTATGATCCCTGACCAGAGAGCACATCCCACCCCATAGAGCTTCCTCCCCTCTCCTGTTCCCTGGGAGCGGAGGGCACAGGAGCCAGCAGAGAGAAAGAAACAAACGGAGAGTCAGTGCTGCTGCTTGCTGGTAAGGAAGGTGTGGCCCACCTGCAGGACCTTTGACAAGGTTTCTTTATAGAGAGCTTGTCACCTGTTAGGTCCTGGTCTTGGCTTTCCCAAAAGCCCCCTAAGACAAGGGTTCAAGCTCGCTTGTTCATCTGGAGGTGCTCCCAGGAGGCAAAGGGAATTTGCTGGAAGCAGCACAGACAGAGGATGTTGCTGAATCATGGGTCACCTTGAGCCAAGGCATCCATCCCCCTGGGAAGTTCTGGAGACGAGAGGCCAGGCTCAGAGGGACTGGTAGCAGAACTGGAGTAATCCACCAGCCACTTTGTAAGTTATGGGGCACACACCCTTCCCACCTCATGTATGTAAGCTTGTGGATTAAAATCCAGCCTTTTTTAATAAAGGCATCTCATAGGCAGTGAGCCCATGGGAGAATGATCATCCTCATTAGTAATCATGAAAATGCAAATTAAGGGCACTCTCTCCAGACTGGCAGTGTTTGGAAAGCTGAGGCCAGAAGCGCTGGTGCTCTGTTCAGCCTGGTTGAAGGGAGTGGATCACAGGATGTGACCTTGAGGACTATGTCTTGTCCTTATCCCCTTCCCCATCAGTTCTCTCACTGTCTGTGCTCCCCACCTGCCATGAGGTGAGCAGCTTTCCTCCCCCAACCCTTTCTTCCACCATGATGTTCTGCCTCACCAAAGCCTAAAGCAATGGAGCCAGTTGCCATGGACTGAACTGTCTAAAACCATGAGCCAAAATAAACCTCTCCTCCTCTAGTTGACTTTCTCAGGTATTTTGTCGTAGCAACAGAAAGCTGACTAGCACTGTGTCTTTGTTTACCTCACAGAATTGGGCCATGCCAGATGATCTAACAATGTGATTTAGGATGAGGGCTTTGAGTTCCACAGTATCATGGGATTCTGCAGGGGTTGGAAACTAAGACACCCAAACTGCAGTCTCACACAATGCACCCCATGAGTACAAGGTGCAAAGCCTCAGAGGCCTTCCCCTCTTGTCTAACCATTGTTTCCCACTGCTCAAGTCCATTGGGGCTGCTAGAACAGAACAGAGCATGGCCTGAGGCTTCAGCAACACCCTTCCTTCTCTCCATTCTGGAGGCTGGGAGTCCAAGGTCAGGGTGCAGCATGGGCAGGTTCTGATGAGGTCTCCTCCTAGGTTGCCTTCTTGCTGTGTCTTCACATGGTAGTGAGAGACAGGGACAAAGAGACAGAGACAGAGGCTCAGGCAGAGGAAGCAACCACTGGTGTCTCCTCTTCTAAGGTCACTAACTCTTTGACAAGGGCTCCAAACTCATGACCTAATCACCTCCCAAATGTCCAACTCCAAATCCACCACACGGAGGATTAGGGCTTCAACATAGTGCTCTGAGGGACCTTCAGTCCACAGCAGCCATTAGCTACTGATATCCCCCAGCCCCAAATGTCTGCACAGCAGCCAGCCAAAATGTCTTAAATCTCCATGAACAGATCCCAAAGGCAGCATTTACTGTAAAGAACCTGGCTTTTGCTTCCACCCGTTAAACCTGTGACCCTAAATTGCTGTATAAAGCCAGGCATGAAGATGCACACCTGTCATCCCAGCACTCTGAGAGGCTGAGATCGGAGGATCATAAATTGAAGCCCAGGTTGGGCAACTTAGTGACTTAGGGAAACCTAGACTCAGAATCAAATTGTTTTTAAAGGCCTGGGGATATAACTCAGTGTGAAGGCCTTGGGTTCAAGTGCCAGTACCATAAAAACAAACCAAAAAACACTGCCATTTTAGAATTGGCCCTGATCAGCTTTGGGATCTACCCCAGGAACTGGCAGGGCACACTTTCTAGGTGGGTCTGGGTGGGCCATGGAGGCTTAGCCTAGGCCTCTTTATCTGGTCCCTTGCTCCTTACTCTTCCTCAGTCTGCTTCCCAAAAGCCATGAGGTGGGAGCTTTGCTTCCACTCTGATGATCTGCCTCAGAGCCAGCTGACCATGGACTGAATCCTCTGAAACTGTGAACCAAATTAAACCTCTCCTCCTTTAAGCTGTAGGTATTGAGTATTGTGTCCCAACAATGGGAAAGCACCCTTTTCAGACACACACTGTATTGTCACTTTTTTTTCTTACTGAAGCTCTTTAAATCCATTAATTAATGATACCTTGTTAGGTAACATTCATATCTGTGATCTGAACCCAAGATGCTTCAATTTAAAATGTTTCAACAAGCAAATGCTCATTAACAGTACTGATGATTCATTCTCCTTTTTTCAACTCAGTTTACAAAGTTTGTTTGATTTAGAAGATAATTACATGGCAAATAGAATCCATTTTGAGTGAGAGAAACAGACCAGAAAATTCTATCTATAGTGCAACTCTAGTTTCATAAAAACTGCACACATATTTGCATAGAAATACTCTGAAGGAGGATAGAATTGTGGGTAAGTTTCCTTGTTAATCTTTGGATGGGGGCTTCTCTTACAATGAAATGTTTCTTTACTTTTGTTAGTACCTGTTTGGAGTACATAATGTTCACATTCCTTGAGTGGATTTGGCGCATGCACACAGCACATCTTAATTCCCTTTTTCATCCCCTTTCCCTCCCCTCCCTTTCCTTACTCAACCCCCCTCCACCTCTGGATCCCCTTCCCATTTGAGAAAGATCTATCTCACTACTTCCTATTGTCTTTTGTTTTGCTCCTTATTGATAATTTGGGTCTCTCATATAAGAGAAACAATGTGACATTTAAGCTTGTGTGTCTGATTTATTTCACTTAACATTATGGTTTCAAGGTACATCCATTTTCCTAAGAAAGACTCAAGAAAGTCCTTGTTAAGCTTTTGGTTGAGTTTATTGCTTGATTTTTCTGTGGCTAACATGGGTTAAATGTGAATCAGAAGTCATGGTCTGACTCTGCTGGACACAGACATGGTGGAGGCCAGTCTGAGACTCCACTCACTGCCATAATCATGCTGTCTTTTCCATATTTTCCTGAATTCCAATAAGCAGAAATTATTCCCAAAGGAAAGAATACCATGCAAGAAAGTAGCTATGACAGCTGGGTGTGAATATTGCAAGACTGTCATCCCAGCACTCAGGAGGCTGAAGCAGGAGGATGGCTGCAAGTTCAAGGCCAGCCTGGGCTACACAGTGAGTTCAAGGCCAGCCTGAACTACATAGCGACACCCTGTCTCAAAAAAACAAACAAACAAAAAAGTAGCTATAAAAGATCTGAACTGCCTTTCTTAGGTTAAACTTTACTCCAGACCAACAGCTATTTTTACTCCACTTTCTACGTTGTTTTTTTATTAACTCCTTTTCCCACCAAATGCCCCTCCTCTAAAGGCCAGAGAGAACGTGACTTACAGAGTAAGTGTCCAAACATACTCATTTTTACTGCCCCCGAAACACGACCTGGTATGGCACCTGCTTTCCCATTTATGAAATTATGTGATTTTTATTCTACCCAAGTTGAAATTTATATATATTTTGTTGTTCTCCTAAAGTTAAAAAAAAAAAAAAAAAAAGAATCATTTGGCTCTTTTAATGGTGAGTGAGTGACAAAACAGAGGAGACAAAGTGGGCTGTGCCTGGATCACTTCCCCCCCAGTGGCCCCAGGAAAGTTCTCAGGCCTGGGGTGAGTGGAGCCCCATGCCACCCCTCGGGGCCCTGGAACCCGCAGGACCTGTCACACACAGGCGGCAGCCCCATCCTGCTCCTAAGTCTGCAAGTTGGTGGGGAGCAGCCCCTTGGCACCCCACCAGGTCCCACGGCCTGGCCTGGCCCCGGCGCCCAGGTCTGTGCACTCTGTCAGCCCGAACTTCTAGACATGGGCATGCAGCGTGCGCATCCCGGGGACAGTGACTCCCACGCAAGCCTGGACCAGCTGGTCTGGCTCTTCCAACACACCCAGGCCTGCCGGAGGACTCCAGAGACTCTGGATCAGAGCTGAAAATGCATCTAAAGCAGCACAGGACTGAGTCCTGAGCTTCCCATGTGTTCACTGAACTAGAATTCAGATGCCACAGCGGACTGAGGGCCACCATGTTGGACAGCAGAGGTGCAGGTGGGGCGGCCTGGGTGTGCTTCCTCGCAGCACGGCCTCTGGCCCAAGACTGAGAGCCCCAGGGAACCAAGGGGAAGCTGTGCCTCCCATGTCCCCAAATTCCTGCACAAGAGGAGCGGGCACAGTGTGACTGTGCAGTGCCTGCCAACCATGGCCCTGCAGGTACTGAGACTCCAGGCAGGGTCCCTGCCTCCAGGCCCCACTGACCTGCCACCTAGGCCCATGGTGCAAACATCCATAGGACTCTGCATCTCCAAACCAGACATGGGCCCCACGCAGGGCAGCTCAGTGTGGGATCCAGGCTGACAGGCCAGATCTCCTCCGGGTGCCTTGGTGAGGCCAGACACAGAGAGCAGATGACACTTCCCATCCGTGTCCTCATGAGCACAAGGTGGAGGCCAGAACCCACCATCACCGCCACACTCCTCCAGCCAAGAGCCAGGGACCAGCCTCACACTAGAAGATCTATATTTAGACATCAGCCTGCACACTCAGCTGAGCACTTTCTGTGCACATGGAGCCCTGGATGCTCAGTGCATCTGTGTGGATGTGTACATGTGTGGTGTATTATACATATTACATGCATTGTACTGCATGGTGATATTACACAGCACACACAGTGTAATTAATGTAATTAACATCTTATAAGTAATATGTACATTATATTACATATTTTAAATTATATTTACATGCATGTATAAAATATGCAGATACGATGTTAATTGCATTGTGTGATAAATATTCATGGTAGCATTTATTTTGAAGAGTTGCCCCACACAGCCTCAGGGACTGGCGATTCCAGGGTCTGTGGACGCCCACAGCTGGATGGATGCTCAGGCATGAGTTGCTCTCTTGAGTCTCCAGGCAAATCTTCTTCTTCAAAGAAGCCCTGTTTTGTTCAGAAGGATTTAAACTGCATGGTGGGGCCCAGCGGATCACCAAGTGTAACTCCTGAGATAAAGTCAATGGATCTGTTGTGGGTGTAGCACAAAAATCCCTTCACAGCCACACCTAGGTTGGTTGGTGCTAAATAACCAGGTTAAATAACATATTTCACCAGGTTTAATAACTAGGAGCACCCTCGTGTGGACACATGAAATCACCCCAGCACCCTACAAGGGGTTTGCAAGGGTGACACCAACGACACCTGACATTTTCCTGTACATGCTGATTTAAAATCCAGCTCCAGTATGTAGAATACCACTCTGTATAGCTATATGTAATAACAATGTCCCAAGGATTAGAAGGCAGATATCTTTTGGGAGCTGTTATTCAGCCCAGTAAGTAAATCAGCAAGTGATTGAGATTAGGAATAAAATACCAGGCACAGTCTGTGATTTTAAAAAGCAACACCTAGCCAGGTGTGGTGGCAAATGCCTGTAATCCTGGCAAGGCTGAGGCAGGGATTAAACCCAGACTGGGCAATTTATTGACTTAGAAAGACCTTATCTCAAAATTTAAAAATAAAAAAAATGCCTGGGAGTGTAGCTCAGCGCAAACGCCTTGGGTTCAATCCTTTTGCAAAAAAGGGGGGAAAAAGCAACATCTATCTACTCATCTATAACTCACTTAACAATCTTAATTTACTTCTGAAAACTCTTGCGTTGAGGGAAGAGTTATTAAATGGAAATGTATCTCTGTGATCTCATAGAAAAAATTGTGATATGATCCATCCCAACATAAACTACTGAAACAGTTTTCACAGAGAAAACATATATCAATTGATCAAGGAAAACAAGGTTATAAAATAACTCTTTTAAAGTAAATAAACACTGTTTGTCCATAAAATATAATGTAATAATGTTTTATTGTGTTCCCTTTCTTTTTATTTCTTTCTGCACTTTGTTCGCCTTTTGCAGAATCTTGGTTACTCCAAGTGCATTTAAAAATAAAGCAATAGCACACAACACCACCTTCCGGACCAAATAAAGGCAAGCCATGAGAACCTTGCAAAAGAAAATGTGGAAATAGTACATTTGCTGTAGTCTTGGGGAAGTCGTCACCTTCTCCCCACCCTGCAGGCAGAGGAGGGTGGAGCTAAACATTTGGCATGTGATTGAATTGGATTATGTAGATACTTCATTAAACTCTGCATGGAGGAAATTGTACATCCTTGCTTGAAACTCTAATGTGAAAATATTGCTTCTTTGTAGCATATTTTATTTAGTGTGTTTTAGGTGAAAAGTTATTAAAGATGAACACGTGCACTCACACTCATACAGACACACACACACATACATGCACACAGGAGTCATTGTTTAACAAGTTCTACAAGGCTCCAAAGTCCTTTGCAGCCAAAAGTCATAACCTGAAGCATCCATAAGGATGTGCTTGGGAACACATGGACTATTTCCAAAGACACACAAAAATATAGGAACAGTAGAGATTTATATACTCTACAGAAAAAAATTAAATCTAACTTAATACATACTTTAAGCATCTCAAAGGAAGTTGCTGAGCAGGGCCCTGCAGCCTCAAATCAAAGTGTGTGACTGCAGACATCCTGATGGGCAGTGTTCCTGTGCTATGTCCTATAGACGGCAGTGATGGATCCCCTTCTGAGGTCATTGGTGAAGACAATTCTTTCCTAGAATCTTGGTTGGATTCATTCACAGTGTCACCTCGTACTGAAAGGTGTTGGAGCAGACTGCTTCCTTCTCTTCCTCCAATGTTGTTTCCAGGTGGCAGAGCCCATAGCATCTGAAAACAGCAGGGGCCTCCCAGACTACCTTGCAGCTAAACAGGCCATTCCTGTCTTATGGATCATCAGAGGAAGTATCCAAGGGGATTCCCTGATCAAGAAGGATATGAAGAGAAAAAGTCCCTTTCCTTCTCTTAAACATAGTTGGGCAAACATATGGTTCCTGGCATATATGTACTCCAGTTCCCACATTCTTTATGCAGGGTACAACCAAAACAGATGCTCTACAACAGCAGAGACCCCAGGGGGAGGAACCCCAGATAACCATGGTAAGTTACTGGACTTATGTGCTCTTCATCAGCTGTCATTCCTTCTCCCTTCCCTCCTAGTGTCTCCCAGGAACACCTCCCAAATAAACTTGGACTTGAATTCTTGCTTTAAAACATACCTCTGGAGGAAGTCAACCAAGACATGTTCACGTTGGGGAAGCCCACGGTCATTTTCCTGAGCTTTCCCATTTGCAGGCTCTCACATCCTGAAGTCACTCCTCTGCCTCCTGTCTCTCCAATGGTCTCCACTTCCTTCCTCCCTGTGCTCCTCCACACAGCATCTGACCCTGCAGCAGTGACTCTGCTGTGCCTTTTTCAAACAGCGAGCTGTTTGAAATGGAAGTCAATGGCAGCCAAGTACAGACTCCCTTACTCCTGCTGTCCTCTCTGACATGGTAGGGAGGTAGATACCAGCTCTGGCTCTTAGTTCCCTTCTCTGTGTGTCACTGCCATTAGTAATAATGGTTAAGTACAGGAATCTATGGAAGTGCTCTACACAGTGCCTAGCACATGCTAGTGACCAGGTGACCTATACATGTTAGCCTTAGCATGGCAAGGTCATAATCTAGCTTTGCTTCTGAGAACAATTTTCTTTTTTCCTAAGAGTGATAACTAAGATATGAATAAGCCTTTCATCCAATTACTCAGATCATTCAGGGAATCCATAGTTGCCCCTCACCATGCACTGGTCATCACATCTGTGCAGCAGGCACCACAGATTTTGCTAAGAGGGGACACAAAAGCACCAAATTTGCTTTCTCTGGGACATGGACAACTCCATCTCCTACACTGACCTGCTTCATCTAAATTCAGGATCGAGGGGAGACTGGGTGAAGGCTTAAGATGTTCCATGAGATATTTCAGATCAGATTTTCAACCTATGAGTGGATATCCACTATGTTGGTCTGAAAGTTCTCATTTCCATATCAGTGACAGTTCTGTGAAATTTATGAACTAGGAACTCGTTTACTAGGAGGAATAAAAGCAGTTCCGTCAATCCTACACCCAAGGCAGGACTTTTGAAA